>NC_068421.1:37068526-37426026 GCF_023373465.1 Oncorhynchus keta
TGACTTCAAACAAGGTTCAGAATATCCACGGACTACCCTTCTATATTGCACACACTAATTTGTCCATTTTCATCTCACAAGATTTTACATGAATTTTTCTAAATTTAAAATTTAAATAGCTCCTTGGTCATGTGACCTGCTGACTTCAAACAAGGTTCAAAATGTCCACTCAGTGGACCTACACATTGCACAGATGGGCTATGTACAGGTGTAATGATCTGTAAGCTGCTCTGATAACTGATGCTTAAAGATAGTGAGGGAGATATGAGTCTCCAGCTTCAGTGATTTTTGCAATTCATTCCCGTCATTGGCTGCAGAGAACTGGAAGGAAAGGCGGCCAAAGAAGGAATTGGCTTTGGGGGTGACCAGTGAAATATACCTGCTGGAGCACGTGCTATGGGTGGGTGATGCTATGGTAAGACCTGGAGCCAGTGGGTTTGGCGACAAATATGAAACCAGGGCCAGCCAACAAGAGCATACCGGTCTCAGTGGTGGGTAATATATGGGGCTTTGGTTACAAAACGGATGGCACTGTGATAGAATACATCCAATTTGCTGAGTAGAGTGTTGGAGGCTATTTTGTAAATGACATCACCAAAGTCAAGGATCGGTAGGATAGTCAGTTTTATGAGGGTATGTTCGGTAGCATGAGTGAAGGATGCTTTGTTGTGAAAATTCGAAGCCGATTAAAGATTTAATTTTGGATTGGAGATGCTTAATATGAGTCTGGATGGAGAGTTTACAGTCTAACCAGACACCTAGGTATTTGTAGTTGTCCACATATTCAGAACCATCCAGAGTAGTGACGCTGGACGGGCAGGTAGGTGCAGGCAGCAATCGGTTGAATAGCATGCATTTAGTTTTACTTGCATTTAAGAGCAGTTGGAGGCCACAGAAGGAGAGTTGTATGGCACTGAAGCTCGTCTGGAGGTTAGTTAACACAGTGTCCAAAGAAGGGCCAGAAGTATACAGAATGGTGTCATCGGCGTAGAGGTGGATAGAAGAGAGGAGGAGAGGAGAATCACCACCCGCAAGAGCGACATCATTGATGTATATGTAACGGATGTGAAACGGCTAGCTTAGTTAGCGGTGGTGCGCACTAAATAGCGTTTCAATCGGTGACTTCACTTGCTCTGAGACCTTGAAGTAATAGTTCCCCTTGCTCTGCAAGGGCCGCGGCTTTTGTGGAGCGATGGGTAACGATGCTTCGTGGGTGACTGTTGATGATGTGTGCAGACGGTCCCTGGTTCGCGCCCGGGTATGGGCGAGGGGACGGTCTAAAGTTATACTGTTACATTGATGCTGTTGACCCGGATCACTGGTTGCTGCGGAAAAGGAGGAGGTCAAAAGGGGGGTGAGTGTAACGGATGTGAAACGGCTAACTTAGTTAGCGCTGATCTCTCTTATCTGATTAACTGTCTGTTAATGGAGCCAAAGGTGTAACTTTAACTTACACAGCGACTCAACTTTCGTAAAAGTTGTTCAGGAAACCTAAACCCGATGCTAAACCTTAAAACTTACTTCAAATATGATGCTATCGCGAAAAGAACTCATGGATCTGTGGAACTATTCTCTCTTCTTCTTCTGTATCTCGCAACCAACTTTAATATTCTCTCGTCCTCGATTTGAAAACGTCAAAATAAATGCTTCTTTCAACAAGAGGTGAAATGAGATCAGCATCAAACTGCCAGTAGCAAATTAAATTTTGGCCAATCAGAAGGCAGGGGTGTCCAGTGCCACCCCGGACACCCCTCTGGCTCTTCCTCTGGGCCTAGTGTCTGCAGGATTTTGTTTTCTCAATTAAGCCCTAGACAACCAGGTGTGGGGAGTTCCTTAATAATTAGTGACCTTAATTCATCAATCAAGTACAAGTGAGGAGTGAAAACCCACAGCCACTCGGCCCTCCATGGAATGAGTTTGACACCTGTGATAATAGAGATTGCGGACCAGTTGTTGCTAACAAAGAGACACCCCCTCTCTGAGCTTCCCTGACGCAGCCATACTGTCCTACCGATGTATAGAAAACCACCTAGATTTATATTTATAATATCCTTGTTCAGCCACTACTCTGAGAAACATAGAATATTAAAGTTCTTCAGATCACGTTGATAGGATAGTCTCGAACGGAGCTCATCCAGTTTATTCTCCAGTGATTGCACGTTTGCCAATAGAACAGATGGTAAAGGCAATTTATCAACTCTCCGACTTGCTCTCGTCAGGTATCCCGCATGTCGGCCTCTATAGCGCCGTCTCCTCCTTCGAGTGTCAGGGATTTGGGTCTGGTCCGCGATAATCAATATGTATTGTGCCTCTGACTCATTGAAGTAGAAGTCCTTGTCGAAATGGAGGTTAGTGATAGCTGTTCTGATGTCCAGAATCTCTTTTCGGTCATAGGAAATGATCAGCGCAAAAAAACAAACATAAAATAGCACAATTGGTCAGGACGACCGACAACGACCAGCTTGTTGCTTATTGAAAGTAAAGCACGAGTAACAGGTGTCACTGTGCTTGCGTAACAGTTTAGCTTCCTTCCACGTCTGCTAATGGACGTGATCCCGAATACTCTGCTTCGCAAACTCACGTGACCGACCTCTTGAAAATGTTTTTGCCAACTACGCTACCGAAAATCTAGCAATTTCATAGCGCATGTGTAGACATTTCAAGCTGGGGAGTAAGGATACAAATCCAACTCCGTTTCACATGCACTGAGGGATGTAGGCTACTTTTAAGGAAAGCCTAGAAGGTTAGAGTGTAGAAGAGGCCTGGAAGAGGCTGAACGAGCAGAGAACTCCCCTAGAAGCGATGATGGCTGTACTACATGAAACATAGAATATGAGACAGGAAGTTAACGCTGGGCTACAGTGACACCTTCTTTGGAATCCACACATGGTTTGACCTCTGAGCGGCCAGTGTCAAACATGTATACCTATGTAGAAAAAAGCGTGTTAGCAGTTTGCAGACCCTACAAATAGATCGAGCATTTGAAATAGGACACCATCAACATATGTGACTATGTTGCATTTGTTGCAAAGTGGAATAGACTGGAGTGGCGTTCTAAAGACTTGACAGAGAAGTGGGGGTTGGTGTTGTATAGGTAAGGTCTCACTGTCTGAGTTTCAGATGCCTCTAAGATATTGGGTAGCATTGTAGTACCATGTACAACTAGATCGTATAGATATTTGCAAAGCACTACAATGTGTTTAACGTTCAATTTCACATAGGTGTCAAAGCCTCACCACAGTACAGCAGCTTCCCATTACCATCACTATTTGAGTACTTTCACACATTACAGAATCAAAATAACCTTGGCAGATTATGTGTGGATTGCTGTTGCTATTCAAAAACATGTTTTAATGTTAGTGAATGGCAATGGAAAGCATCACAGGTCCCTATATAAAAAAAATGCATGTACGAAATGTGTACTGTACATATGACCTGTACATAATGTACAGTGCCTTGCGAAAGTATTCGGCCCCCTTGAACTTTGCGACCTTTTGCCACATTTCAGGCTTCAAACATTAAGATATAAAACTGTATTTTTTTGTGAAGAATCAACAACAAGTGGGACACAATCATGAAGTGGAACAACATTTATTGGATATTTCAAACTTTTTTAACAAATCAAAAACTGAAAAATTGGGCGTACAAAATTATTATTATCTTTCTCAAAAATATTTGTATATTGTCAAATACAACGATCTGTACCCAGCAAATAAATCTAACAAAAATTACATTAAATTGCAGATTACACTGCAGTTCCCCTCCACTAGGTGTCGGGACCCCGACTTTGAATACCACTGCCCTAGATACTTCTTGGTAGGACAACGACCCTAAGCACACAGCCAAGACAATGCAGGAGTGGCTTCAGGACACGTCTTGAATATCCTTGAGGGGCCCAGCCAGAGCCTCGACTTGAACCCGATCGAACATCTCTGGAGAGACCTGAAAATAGCTGTGCAGTGACGCTCCCCATCCAACCTGACGGAGCTTGAGAGGATCTGCAGAGAATAATGGGAGAAACTCTCCAAATGCAGGTGTGCCAAGCTTGTAGCGTCATACACAAGAAGACCAGAGGCTGCAATCGCTTCCAAAGGTGCTTCAACAAAGTACTGAGTAAAGGGTCTGAATATATAGTTTTATATATTTTTTTTCAATTTGCAAAACTTTTTTTTTTAACTGTTTTTGCTTTGTCATTATGGGGTATTGAGTGTAGATTGATGAGGGGGAAAAAGCGATTTAATGGAGTCCAATCAAGTTGTAGAAACATCTCAAGGATGATCAATGGAAACAGGATGCACCTGAGCTCAATTTCGAGTCTCATAGCAAAGGGTCTGAATACTTATGTAAATAAGTTATTTCTGTTTTTTATTTGCAAAAATTTGTCATTATGGGGTGTTGTGTGTCGATTCACGGAAAAAAAGGTTTTATCAATTTTAGAATAAGCTTGTAACATAACAAAATGTGGAAAAAGTCAAAGGGTCTCAATACTTTCCGAAAGCACTGTATATGTAACTAGTCCAAGGGTGATTGAGAAAGTACACATTGTAATGTAAACCCTCTTATTACTCCCCATCCCGGAACCGGGATCGTGACTACTGCTCAAGCTCATTACCATAACGCAATGTTAACGATTTCTGAAAATCGCAAATGAAATTAAATAAATATGCCTGTTCTCAAGCTTAGCCCTTTCTTAACAACACTGTCATCTCAGATTTTCAAAATATGCTTTTGAACCATAGAAAATCAATAATTTGTGTAAGAGTGTTGATTTGTGTAAGAGTGCTTAGCATTTAGCGTAGCATGTATCACGCAACATATTCACAAAAACCAGCAAAGCAATCAAATAAAATAATTTACCTTTGAAGAACTTCAGATGTTTCAATGAGGAGACTCTCAGTTACATAGCAGATGTCCAGTTTTTCCTGAAAGATTCTTTGTGTAGGACAAATCGCTCCGTTTTGTTACTACACATTTGGCTACCGAAACGAACCGAAAATTCAGTCACCTAAACCTCGAAATTTTCCCGAATTAACTCCATAATATCGACCGAAACAATGGCAAACGTTGTTTGAATCAATCCTCAAGGTGTTTTGTCAAATATCTCTTCATTGATATGCCGTTCGTGGAATCATGGTTTCTCTCAGAATCCCATGGAAAAATACCAGCAGCTGAGTTTTGCGCACCAATTTCCACGCAGGACACCTTGCGGACACTTGGCAAATGTAGTCTCTTATGGTCAATCTTCCAATGATATGCCTGCAAATACTTCACAATGCTGCAGACCCCTTGGGGAAACGATAGAAAGGGTAGGCTCATTCCTGGCGCATTCACAGCCATATAAGGAGACAATGCAAAACGTAGCTTCAGAAATCCTGTTCATTTCCTGGTTGCAGTAACATCTTGGTTTTGCCTAAAGCTTGTGTTCTAGGGCACTCACAGTGAAAATCTTTGCAGTTCTGGAAACGTCAGAGTGTTTTCTTTCCAAAGCTATCAATTCCATGCATAGTCGAGCATCTTTTCGTGACAAAATATTGCGCTTAAAACGGGCACGTCTTTTTATCCAAAAATGAAATACTGCCCCTAGAGTCTTAAGATAACATATTATTTATCCACGGAGTCAAGCACTTACACTACCGGTCAAAAGTTTTAGAACACCTACTCATTCAAGGGTTTTTCTTTATGTTTTGTATTTTTACTATTTTCATTGTCCTTGTTTTTCAACAGGACAATGACCCAACACACCTCCAGGCTGTGTAAGGGCTATTTGACCAAGAATGAAAGTGATGGAGTGTTGCATCAGATGACCTGGCCTCCACAATCACCTGACCTCAACCCAATTGAGAATGTTTGGGATGAGTTTGATCGCAGAGTGAAGGAAAAGCAGCCAACATGTGTTCAGCATATGTGGGAACTCCTTCAAGACTGTTGGAAAAACATTCCAGGTGAAGCTGGTTGAGGGAATGCCAGGAGTGTGCAAAGCTGTCATCAAGGCAAAGGGTGGCTACTTAGAAGAATCTCAAATATAAAATATATTTTGATTTGTTTAACACTTTTTTCCATATGTGCTATTTCATAGTTTTGATGTCTTCACTATTATTCTACATTCTAGAAAATAGTTAAAAAAATAAAGAAAAACCCTTGAATGAGTAGGTGTGTCCAAACTTTTGACTGGTACTGTATATTTTTCAGGTTTTTGGAAATTCTCCCGCAACTCCATTTTCATATCAGGTAGTATCTCTCACACACAAATGATCAGTCTCTCCCCCACCGTTTGTGCCAGATTCTGTGTGCCATACCACTCTTTCAGATGTTGTGTATTATATTTATTTTGATATTTTTATTTTGTTCATTTTTCGGAGTTCCCTAGTGTGATACTGCTGTTATAATATATATTGTTTTGTGCAGGCCCTATATGTTTTTTCTCTCTGGATTTTGGAAATTCTCTGAGACCCCGTTTTCATATCAGGTGACCCCATGAGAGTCGAGACCCCTACTTTGGGAACCGCTGATGTACATAGACAACCCACTCAGCCATTCCCCCATCTAGGTTACGTAATATATTTTTATATAACCTTTATTTAACTAGGCAAGTAAGTTAAGAACACCAGCCAAACCCTTACCCCAGCCAAACCCTAACCCAGACGACGCAGGGACAATTGTGGGCCTCCCTATGGGACTCCCGATCACGGTCGGTTGTGATACAGCCCAGGATCGAACCAGGATCTGTAGTGATGCCTCAGACCTCTGCGCCACTCGGGAGCTGTTATTGATGTAATTTGAGAAGCGTGTTGGGCCTAGGACAAGGCCTTGGGTTACTCCATTGGTAACAGGCAGTGACTGAGACAGCAGATGTTCTGACTTGATACACTGCACTCTTTGAGAGAGGTAGTTAGCAAACCAGGCCAAAGACCCCTCAGAGACACCAATACTCCTTAGCCGGCCCACGAGAATGGGATGGTCCACTGTGTCAAAAGTTTTGGCCAAGTCAAAAGAAATAGCAGCACAACATTCCTTAGAATCAAGGGCAATGGTAACATCATTTAGGACTTTTAAGGTTGCAGTGACACATCCATAACCTGAGTGGAAAAATTCTGGTCAGTAAAAATCCACTGTTCTAAAGTCACGGGGAGGAGTGGAGGTATGGGTAAAGAGACTATAGACAGAAAGACAGACAGACTGACAGCTGAGTCGATGCAATTTAATCAGCCAATCTGGAACTGGTGGATGGAGAACATTACACTGTGGCACTAAACTTAGCCCCTCCAGCACAAGTGACTGAACTGGCTCTGGTTTCAATGGATGCAATTTCATCACAAGACACACAACACACCCAAACGGAGAGTCATTATTTTAATGGACCTGTTTCCAAAGATGTATTTTGTTTACTGTTTATACACTACCGGTCAAAAGTTTTAGAACACCTATTCATTCAAGGGTTTTTCTTTCTTTTTTACATTTTTCTACATTGTAGAATAGTATTGAAGACATCAAAACTATGAAATAACATATGTATATATATTTTTTAACCTTTATTCAACTAGGCAAATCAGTTAAGAACAAATTCTTATTTTAAATTATGGCCTAGGAACAGTGGGTTAACTGCCTTGTTCAGGGGCAGAAAGCCAGATTTTGGTCCTTGTCAGCTCAGGGATTTGATCTCACATCCTTTCGGTTACTAGTCCAATGCTCTAACCACTAAGCTACGCTGCCGCCCCGGAAACATGTAGTAACCAAAATAAAGTGATAAACAAATCTAAATATATTTTATATTTGAGATTCTTCAAATAGCCACCCTTTGCCTTGATGGCAGCTTTGCACACTCTTGGCAGTCTCTCAACCAGCTTCCCCTGGAATGCTTTTCCAACAGTCTTGAAGGAGTTCCCACATGCTGAGCACTTGTTGGCTGCTATTTCTTCACTCTGCGGTCCAACTCATACCAAACATTCTCAATTGGGTTGAGGTCAGGTGATTGTGGAGACCAGGTCATCTGATACAGCACTCCATCACTCTGCTTTTTGGTTAATTAGCCCTTACACAGCCTGGAGGTGTTTTGGGTCATTGTCCTGTTGGAAAACAAATGATAGTCCCACTTTGCCCAAGCCAGATGGGATGGTGTATCGCTGCAGAATGCCGTGGTAGCCATGCTGGTTAAGTGTGCCTTGAATTCTAAATAAATCACAGACAGTGTCACCAGCAAAGCACCCTCACACCATAACACCTCCCTCTCCATGTTTTACGGTGGAAAATATATGCTGAGATCGTCCGTTCACCCACACCGCGTCTCACAAAGACACGGCGGTTGGAACCAAAAATCTCCAATTTGGACTCCAGACCAAAGGACAAATTTCCACTGATCTAATGTCCATTTTAAGTATTTTCTTCTTATTGGTGTCCCACTCCAATTTGCATACCGCCCAAACAGATCCACAGATGATGCAATCTCTATTGCACTCCACACTGCCCTTTCCCACCTGGACAAAAGGAACACCTACGTGAGAATGCTATTCATTGACTACAGCTCAGGGTTCAACACCATAGTACCCTCAAAGCTCATCACTAAGCTAAGGATCCTGGGACTAAACACCGCCCTCTGCAACTGAATCCTGGACTCCCTGACGATCTGCCCCCAACTCTGTGAAGCATTTATTTGGGCTGTAATTTCTGAGGCTGGTAACTCTAATGAACTTCTCCTCTGCAGCAGAGGTAACTCTGGGTCATCCATTCCTGTGGCGGTCTTCATGAGAGCCAGTTTCATCATAGCGATTGATGGTTTTTTGCGACTGCACTTAAAGAAACGTTCAAAGTTCTTGTCTTTAAAGTATTAGAAAATAGTCAAAAATGAAGAAAAACCCTGGAATGAGTGTCCAAACTTTTGACTGGTACTATATATACACTGAAACTCACATCAATACCTTTGTCAGATAACACTGCCCAGGGACTGCGGTTTTAAATTAGCCGGCTGGCTAAAACCGCTACTGTTACTGAAACGTTGATTAATGTGCACTGTCTCTGTAAAAATTAAATAAACTCAAACTTAACCTCAAACTGTTCAACGAATAATGTATGCTATTGCTAGCAATCGAGAAAACTCCTCTGCTTATGCTCTCCAAATGGACGTAGTCTGTGAGGGCCGAGATTCCCATGCATTGACTTTTGTTCCCTATACATGTCGGTGGAATGCTCTTTCACAAGGATATATTGTTCTGTCTCACGGTTCCTGAGCATGAAACGGCAAACGGGATGTTCAGTGTGCTACGTGGCTATATTGACGAGAAATGGTGGGCTTTTGCACAGATGGCTCCATCTATCCCGGGACAGCGGGCAGGCCAAAGGGACTCAAAGGAAATAACCTGCTGTCTCCCTCTGAGTATTAAATGCTGCGTTCAAAACAACTGAGAACTCGGAACTAGGAACTGTGAAATCTCAAATTCCGACTTCAGTGTGTTCAAGACAGCTGGGACGTCGTAAAGAAATGAGCTCTGACTGGGAAAAATAGTTTTGAACGGCCATCCAACTTGGAATTCCAACTCAGGAACTCTGGCTTCTTTCTGAAGCTCTGACTTTCCGACCTAATGATCACTGATGTCATGATTTGACCCCGTATTTTCCTGCGTTCCCAGTTGTCTTGAAAGCACCATAAAACTCATGGTAGGCTACCCTTCACCAGCTCATGTATGTGTGAAGTTGGATTCAGTGCTCTCGTCTGCAATAAAAACAAATCATCCACACAGGTTAGATGTGAAAGCAGAGATGATGTGCTCACTCTGGTGGTGAGATAAGAGACAATATGTCAGACTAATTTGCAATTGACTGCCCCACATTAAAAGTATGTGATGGTGAATTGAGAAGACAATCAGAAATACTACTAGAAGGTTTTTCAATTGACTGCCATAGCCCCAAATAAAAAACTAAACATTGGCTGTTAATTGCATACATTTTTTCACATGGGTGGTCATTGGCCAAAAACGATTGGCAACCCCTGATGTACATGTTACAGTGTGTCCACTATGTTAGCCTGTTCATGTACACTTGTTTACATTCATGTTCCATTTCTCAGGGTCACCAATTATTTGTTTAATTGCTTACTTACTTTACATGTTGCCACGAAGACATTGCATAATGCCCACCCCCAAACACACACTAACCTCCATACACTGACTGATAGGCAGTCATCCAACTGTCCTATGATTCCCCCCTCTCAGGCATGGCCAGTATGCACAGAGGCAGCCGTCCAGTGGGCGTCAGTTGGTGTAACGTTCGCTTGTACCATTTGCCAAACCCCCTGGACACAGACGCATTGATCACATTCCCTGCGATTAACACAGGCTTTCCACAAACCCATATCTTCTGGAGCCTTAAGCCCCACTGCAAACAATGAGCTATGGGAAAACAAACACACACACAATGTCCTGTTTCAATATTGAATGGACAGTCCACTCTGCAGGACTACATGGACGCTGGCTCGTGTTATTATATAAAGGAATGACGGGCTGTCGTGGCATAAACCAGGACAGTTCAAACCACTGACATTTGGGAAATCAGTTGAAGCATCATTATATATTATTTTTAATATTGACATCACACTAGAAAGGGAGGGTGCACTTTATTACATTGCCAGAGATATAAACGTAGAATAATATTGTATGGTTATTAATTAACCTCACATTTTATATTATATGAATTACATCTCGCTTTTTTGTTTCTTTTTTTTTTGTACATACTGGGTCTGGCTCAAAGGGAACAGGATAGCATTTGCAGACCTAAATAAGATTGAAATCACAAAAGTGTAAAACATAAGGCCAACTGGCAAACATATTGCCACAGATGGAAAAACAAATAAACATTCTGGTCCACGCCACTGAATGTTGAATTGGGTGCAGAGTGCACTGCAGGGTCACTGATGCTGCCAAGCAGGTGACCTGATCTGTCCTCTGAGCAGTGTTCACCTAGGACAAGATCATCATTGACTTCAGGAAACAGCAGAGGGAGCACCCCCCTATCCACATCGACAGGACTGCAGTGGAGAAGGTGGACATTTTTAAGTTCCTCTGCGTACGCATCACGGACCAATTGAAATGGTCCACCCACGAAGACAGTGTGGTGTAGAAGGCGCAACAGTGCCTCTTCAACCCCAGGAGGCTAAATAAATGTGGCTTGTCAACTAAAACCCTCACAAACGTTTACAGGGGCGCAATTGAGAGCATCTTGTCGTGCTGTATCATGGCCTGGTACGGCAACTGCACCGCCCACAACCGCAGGGCTCTCCAGAGGGTGGTGCGATCTGCACAACGCATCACCGGGGGCAAACTACCTGCACTCCAGGACACCTACAGCACCCGATTTCACAGGAAGGCCAAAAAGATCAAGGATAACAACCACCCGAGCCACTGCCTGTTCACCCCGGCTACTATCCAGAAGGCGAGGTCAGTACAGGTGCATCAAAGCTGGGAACGAGAGACTGAAAAACAGCTTCTATCTCAAGGCCATCAAACTGTTAAACAGCCATCACTAGCACTGAGAGGCTACTCCTACATACAGACTTTAAATCATTGGCCAGTTTAATACATAGAACACTAGTCACTTTAATAATGCTACTTTAATAATGTTTACATTTCTTGCATTACTCATCTCATATGTACAGTGGGGCAAAAAAGTATTTAGTCAGCCACCAATTGTGCAAGTTCTCCCACTTAAAAAGATGAGAGAGGCCTGTAATTTTCATCATAGGTACACTTCAACTATGACAGACAAAATGAGAAAAGAAATTCCAGAAAATCACATTGTAGGATTTTTTATTTATTTATTTGCAAATTATGGTGGAAAATAAGTATTTGGTCACCTACAAACAAGCAAGATTTCTGACTCTCACAGACCTGTAACTTCTTCTTTAAGAGGCTCCTCTGTCCTCCACTCATTACCTGTATTAATGGCACCTGTTTGAACTTGTTATCAGTATAAAAGACACCTGTCCACAACCTCAAACAGTCACACTCCAAACTCCACTATGCCCAAGAGCAAAGAGCTGTCAAAGGACACCAGAAACAAAATTGTAAACCTGCACCAGGCTGGGAAGACTGAATCTGCAATAGGTAAGCAGCTTGGTTTGAAGAAATCAACTGTGGGAGCAATTATTAGGAAATGGAAGACATACAAGACCACTGATAATCTCCCTCGATCTGGGGCTCCACGCAAGATCTCACCCCGTGGGGTCAAAATGATCATATGAACGGTGATCAAAAATCCCAGAACCACACGGGGGGACCTAGTGAATGACCTGCAGAGAGCTGGGACCAAAGTAACAAAGCCTACCATCAGCAAGGGCATTGAAGATGAAACGTGGCTGGGTCTTTCAGCATGACAATGATCCCAAACAATGATTTCATTTACCAAACGCTCATCCCGCCTGGGCATACATTATGACATCCAGTGGAACAGCCACTTGCATCTAAATTTTTTTTTGGGGGAGAAGGGGG
Source organism: Oncorhynchus keta (assembly GCF_023373465.1). Classification (NCBI taxonomy): domain Eukaryota; kingdom Metazoa; phylum Chordata; class Actinopteri; order Salmoniformes; family Salmonidae; genus Oncorhynchus; species Oncorhynchus keta. The sequence continues at coordinate 37,081,000 of NC_068421.1, forward strand.
GGAGAAGGATTACTTACCCTTACTTACCCTATCCTAGGTATTCCTTGAAGAGGTGGGGTTTCAGGTGTCTCCGGAAGGTGGTGATTGACTCCGCTGTCCTGGCGTCGTGAGGGAGTTTGTTCCACCATTGGGGGCCAGAGCAGCGAACAGTTTTGACTGGGCTGAGCGGGAACTGTACTTCCTCAGTGGTAGGGAGGCGAGCAGGCCAGAGGTGGATGAACGCAGTGCCCTTGTTTGGGTGTAGGGCCTGATCAGAGCCTGGAGGTACTGAGGTGCCGTTCCCCTCACAGCTCCGTAGGCAAGCACCATGGTCTTGTAGCGGATGCGAGCTTCAACTGGAAGCCAGTGGAGAGAGCGGAGGAGCGGGGTGACGTGAGAGAACTTGGGAAGGTTGAACACCAGACGGGCTGCGGCGTTCTGGATGAGTTGTAGAGGTTTAATGGCACAGGCAGGGAGCCCAGCCATCAGCGAGTTGCAGTAATCAAGACGGGAGATGACAAGTGCCTGGATTAGGACCTGCGCCGCTTCCTGTGTGAGGCAGGGTCGTACTCTGCGGATGTTGTAGAGCATGAACCTACAGGAACGGGACACCGCCTTGATGTTAGTTGAGAACGTCAGGGTGTTGTCCAGGATCACGCCAAGGTTCTTAGCGCTCTGGGAGGAGGACACAATGGAGTTGTCAACCGTGATGGCGAGATCATGGAACGGGCAGTCCTTCCCCGGGAGGAAGAGGAGCTCCGTCTTGCTGAGGTTCAGCTTGAGGTGGTGATCCGTCATCCACACTGATATGTCTGCCAGACATGCAGAGATGCGATTCGCCACCTGGTCATCAGAAGGGGGAAAGGAGAAGATTAATTGTGTGTCGTCTGCATAGCAATGATAGGAGAGACCATGTGAGGTTATGACAGAGCCAAGTGACTTGGTGTATAGCGAGAATAAGAGAGGGCCTAGAACAGAGCCCTGGGGGACACCAGTGGTGAGAGCGCGTGGTGAGGAGACAGATTCTCGCCACGCCACCTGGTAGGAGCGACCTGTCAGGTAGGACGCAATCCAAGCGTGGGCCGCGCCGGCAACGAAGGAGTGGCTTCGTAAGAAGCATTTCAAGGTCCTGGAGTGGCCTAGCCAGTCTCCAGATCTCAACCCCATAGAAAATCTTTGGAGGGAGTTGAACGTCTGTGTTGCCCAGCAACAGCCCCAAAACATCACTGCTCTAGAGGAGATCTGCATGGAGGAATGGGCCAAAATACCAGCAACAGTGTGTGAAAACCTTGTGAAAACTTACAGAAAACGTTTCACCTCTGTCATTGCCAACAAAGGGTATATAACAAAGTATTGAGATAAACTTTTGTTATTGACCAAATACTTATTTTCCACCATCATTTGCAAATAAATTTACAATGTGATTTTCTGGATTTTTTTTCTCTTTTCTTTTTCTGATTAAAATTACAGGCCTCTCTCATCTTTTTAAGTGGGAGAACTTGCACAATTGGTGGCTGACTAAATACTTTTTTGCCCCACTGTATATACTGTATTCTATACTATCTATTGCATCTTAGCCTATGGCACTCTGTCATTGCTCATCCATATATTTATATATTCCCCCCTTTACTTAGATGTGTGTATTAGGTATTTGTTGTGTAATTGTTAAATATTACTTGTTAGCTATTGCTGCACTGTCAGAACTAGAAGCACAAGCATTTCACTACACTCGCAATAACATCTGCTCAGCATGTGTATGTGACCAATCAAATGTGATTTGATTTGACATGGGGAGTAGTGAGGCCTAGCGCTCAGGCCTGGCTTCCCTTATAAGGTATGGGCCTCAGTAGCCACACAAGCCCAGCAGCTGAACCATCAATCACCCCGATCATATAACTGTCTACAGAAACCCACAGTGTGATCTGCTCTCTGTCTCCCTCTCTCTTCATCTCTGTAGAAGATGCCACTGTGTTCTATAGTCCATGTTGGTCTCTAAAGCCTTGCAATTTGTTTCTCAGATTGCCCCTGCTCTTGCCATCTTTCCCATCACTCTGACTTTTCCTCCCGATTTCTTTCTGGGTTTCGTGCATCCTTAATATTTGCAATGAACCTTTTTACATGAATGTTGTAATTCATTCATTCTGGGAGGCCTGCACATCAAATATGTTGTCCAATATCCACAGACATCAATACTATTTAGTTGACTTACATGATCTTTTTCACTCCTATATCTAAGCCATTAAGTCATTGCTCTTTTACTGTAACTAATGGTGATGCCTTGTACAACCCTGCCATCACCACTGTCTCAACTAATACTGCTACTCCTAATGTTTATTATTCTCCCGGGGCCATGCCTCCATCCCATCCCACCCTTTTAATCTGCTTTGTTGAAAACTTGACAAGTTATATTAAGTCCCCTCGGGATTCCACTACCCCTTTTACTCCACCCGAACACACCCCTGTCCCACACACGCTGGCCCCCACCTTTCTGTTATTGTTGGCTATTTCGAAGTCTGCATGATAAATACAACACCATGCAGTGATGTGTGGTGCCACTGGGCATGTTTGTGTGTTGTGTTGTCTTGTGTTGTGTTGTGTTGTGTTGGTTACAATGTAACTGACTTATGGACAATAACCACTGACTCAGCAAATGAATTATGCACATACCAATTCGTTACTTACAATAACAGTAACACTGTGCACACACGCATGCAGCATATTCCCAAAGAATACCACAACAAAAACGCATTTCATGGAGAAATAGCCACAAATTTGTCCATATCATCAGAATACCAGTTCTGGTATGTAGCACTTTGAAAACTAAAATGTCATTCCATTACAGCCTAATACATTGAGAGCCTGTCATAGATAAATATAATTTATATCATATTAAATACATAATATATTATTTGAATATATACCCTTTTTTATGCGTTTATTTAACATTAAATGTGAATAGAGCAGTTCATTTCGGTGACAGTCAGCCTTTACAGTCCTGTCTGTGCTGGTTTGTACCGTCACTCGCAGTTCGGAGCACCCACAGATAGATGGCCTTGTCCCCAGACGGAGATGACATCCATCTACCGCGGTGCATGGTGGGAATGATCTGATCAGGTAAGCTGAAATGAGAGTCTGAGCCGCAAGAACAGGTGAATGATTACTGAATTACTGAAGGACTACTGTTAATGCCGTCGTCTAAATTTATCCGTTATATTGGTCCCATAATAAACAAATAGTGGATGTTTTCACGCGAACGGTCCAATTAACTTTAATGGGAGCCCAAATAAAAATCGGAGATACGTGACAAAAAGAGGTCGACAACTCGCCAAAAGCCTGGAATTAGCAGCAAGTAGGTTAAAAATAACTTTGTTGATAGTACTCTTGTTAGTGTGAACATCAATGTGTTCTTTAACATGTGGATCATACTTTTGTAGTTTCTATGGCTGCATTATATCGCAATGGTCTTAATTTTCTTCTGCATGATTGTAGTATTGTCATCAATACATTTATTTGACAAAATGCATTTATTTATTTTGATGAATATATTTTTGTCTGTATTTGTCGTAGCCTACGCAGTATACTTTCCCCTATACAATTTTAAACGCGTTGACAAAGCCACAACAATACACCGGCCTAACCATCTGTTGTTATTGCCTAATGTTATACAAATTCGTAATCCATATAAAACCGTGAATGCAGACACAGTAGTAGCCTATAGCACAAGTCCTCCTGTACACGGACGGGCACATGTTGTTTATCTGTCTCTGACAGGTGTTGCATTTCTCCCATAGACCTACAGAGGAGCATCCTCTATCGTAACTGTAGGTCTATCGTAACTCTTGGCCTATCGTAACTGTAGGCCTATCGTAACTGTAGGTCTATCGTAGGGCTAACTATTCAGTCATCACATTTATTGCTTTCAATTGATCAGGCCCTCCTGAATCTCACCACCACTTACTTGTATGATATAGAATTTCAGGCACAACACAAAAACTTCAGATGATGTTAAATAGGGTCTAAGCTACAACCTATACAAAAATGAAGAGAAAAATTGAGTTTGCGTTTTTAGATAATTGACGTTAAATGTTTTATTATTGTTACAATTTTTTTATTATTATCTTTTTTTAAAAAATAAATAATAAAATATATTGAACAAAAATAAAAACGCAACATGCAACAATTTCTAAGATTTTACTGAGTTACATATAAGGAAATCAGTCAATTGAAATAAATTCATTAGACCCGAGTTTATACATTTCCCGACCGGGCAAGGGTGCAGCCATGGGTCAGCCTGGGAGGGCATAGGTCCAACTTTATATGTTGCATTTATATTTTTGTTCAGTATAGTTTGACAACACTATTAGTAAGCTTTTAAATTATCTCAAACTCAAAAGTGTATATTTTCCAGTGATGAAGACATTGATGTCTCAAGGTATGGTGGAGTATGCAAAATGGGCCAACTGAGTACTTTTATCTCCTGAATGTTTTAGCATTCATGTTCAGAAAGTCACTTTCTGGCCACTTCTTCCATGGGCAAACATGTCTGGAAATGTACTGTATGTTTAAATCAAAAGTGGTGCTGTCAAAAAGGGATTGAATTGAAATGGATTTACCCAAATATTAAATAAGTTCACCACTCTTTTCAACTTTAGATCCGTTATTGGTCCTTTATAAACTGACTGCAGCATGAGTCCCAATCAATTCCAATGACCACTGTTGTTCACAACTGCCATACGCTGCTCTCCTCCCAGGAGCCACGAGTAAACCGATATCCTTGTGTTAATGTATGGTCTGCTGCAGCTGGCCTGCCTTTTGGTGTTATGCTGATGCAGCCTCGTGCTCAGGCCCAGCACAGCTCACTCTCTTGTTCCCCAAAGACACCTGTTTCTCCTCTTAGGCGCTTGGCTTCACAGCGCAAACCTCCTGTCCTGTACTCCCATTAATATTGGTATGGTGAAAGGGCGATCAGAGGTCTTTTATGCTCAGACTGCCCATCTGGTCTTTGAGAAGCCAACCTTTTTAAACATATTTTTTTGAGGCCATCCCCTGTAGCTGTGCTGCAAGATGCATCAACATGTTATTACCACAGAGAGCAAGGACCGTGAAATAGAACACCCAACCAGAAATTGAACACCCAACCAGAAATAGAACACCCAACCACTATGTTTTATTTGTATCTGTACCAGGTCAGGGTTGATATTGTTGTGGGTTTTTCATCTAATGTCAGAACTGCACTCCAACCATATGATCAGACCTTTTCTCTCTGGGCCTGTTCTCATTGTACTACACATCCCACTCCAACCATATGATCAGACCTTTTCTCTCTGGGCACGTTCTCATTGCACTACACATCCCACTCCAACCATATGATCAGACCTTTTCTCTCTGGGCCTGTTCTCATTGTACTACACATCCCACTCCAACCATATGATCAGACCTTTTCTCTCTGGGCCTGTTCTCATTGTACTACACATCCCACTCCAACCATATGATCAGACCTTTTCTCTCTGGGCCCGTTCTCATTGTACTCCACATCCCACTCCAACCATATGATCAGACCTTTTCTCTCTGGGCCTGTTCTCATTGTACTACACATCCCACTCCAACCATATGATCAGACCTTTTCTCTCTGGGCACGTTCTCATTGACCTTTTCTCTCTGGGCCTGTTCTCATTGTCCACTTTTCTCTCTGGGCCCGTTCTCTCCCACTCCAACCACATCCCACTCCAACCATATGATCAGACCTTTTCTCTCTGGGCCTGTTCTCATTGTACTACACATCCCACTCCAACCATATGATCAGACCTTTTCTCTCTGGGCCTGTTCTCATTGTACTCCACATCCCACTCCAACCATATGATCAGACCTTTTCTCTCTGGGCCTGTTCTCATTGTACTACACATCCCACTCCAACCATATGATCAGACCTTTTCTCTCTGGGCCTGTTCTCATTGTACTACACATCCCACTCCAACCATATGATCAGACCTTTTCTCTCTGGGCCTGTTCTCATTGTACTACACATCCCACTCCAACCATATGATCAGACCTTTTCTCTCTGGGCCCGTTCTCATTGTACTCCACATCCCACTCCAACCATATGATCAGACCTTTTCTCTCTGGGCCTGTTCTCATTGTACTACACATCCCACTCCAACCATATGATCAGACCTTTTCTCTCTGGGCCTGTTCTCATTGTACTACACATCCCACTCCAACCCCTCAATGTGGCATGAAGGCCCATTGACCAGGAAGTAGGCTACATCATGTGTTATGACTTGATTCGGCTCCAGGCTTTATGCCTTCGTGCTCACAGAGCAACATCACACCGTTGTCCCAGGATGTGTTTTACATACAGTACAGTCCCATCGGTGTCTGTATTGGCTATTCACTGCTTCCTTTGACTGCCAGAATGCATAGTGATTGTGGTTATGAAAGTTTGCATAAAAATACCCAGGCAGATCAGGTCAGCATGCTGTTGTCATTGGTGACACCCCCCTGTGGTGGTAAACATAGGCCACACTTGTAGTTTTGCACTTTGCACGGAACATTTTATGTTCTGATAAGACATTTTGTTTTGTAAAACAGCTATAGGACAAATAAAATGGATTGTTGTCATTATGGTAGGCTTGTGTGTTATTAGTTTGGTTAGAAGTGACTTATCCCCTCTCCTTTCTCCTCTGTGTGTTTGTCTTTGTGTGTCTAGGGGCTGCTGTTTGTGAGACATCTCAGTTCAGTACCAGCTGTATTTTACTGTAAATCACTAGTCACAAGTCTCTTTAGCGTACTGTCAGTGGTAAAAGGATAGTTGCATTTGTAAAGCTAGTTGGTTAGCCAGCACATTGTCATAGTCCAACACAACATTGTTTACTGTGGAGTGTTGCCATTAGCCATATTACCACCAGTGCACAATTCCATGCTGCCATTAATTCCATGCTGCCATTAATTCCATGCTGCCATTAATTCCATGCTGCAATTGAACAGCGCTGTTGGACCTTTATTCACTTGGTGTGTTCCATGCATATACACTGAGTGTACAAAACATTAAGAACACCTGCTCTTTCCATGACAGACTGACCAGGTGAACTCAGGTGAAAGCTATGATTCCTCGTTGATGTCACTTGTTAAACCCACTTCAATCCGTGTAGATGAAGGGGAGGAGACAGGTTAAAGAAGGGTTTTTAAGCCTTGAGACGTGGATTTTCTGTGTGCCATTCAGGGGGTGAAGTAGTAAGTGTCAGGCGCAATGATTTGTGTTAAGAACTGGAACGCTGCTGGGTTTTTCACACTCAACAGTTTCCTGGTTTCCTGTGTGTATCAAGAATGGTCCACTATCCAAAGGACATCTGGACAACTTGACATAATTGTGGAGTCAACATGGGCTTGCATCTCTGTGGAACGCTTTCTACGCCTTGTATAGTCCATATGACCATGTACAAGTATTTTTTTAAATGGTGAACCCTCCCCTTCCTCCTCCTCCATCCAGGGTTGAGCTGAGAGTGGCACCATGTTGTCGGGGGAGGAGATTCTGTGCAGCACGCGGCAAGTGATCGCGGGCCTGGAGGCGCTTCGTGGCGAGAACCACACCCTCCTGGACGACCTGCAGAAGGCGCTGGAGGGCCGGCCGGTGGCCGACAGTGGCAGTGTGGAGCAGGAGAAGAGTGGGATCATCCGCCAGTCTCTGGAGAGGATAGAGCTGGGCCTGGGAGAGGCACAGGTGGGATCATACCGGAGATGAGGGAATGTATGGAGATAGTAGAATGCATAAAGACCGCATAATGGGGGAAGTTGTCTTATTGGCTGTATTTTGGGTGTGTTGTATCTGTACATGTGTATATATGCACACCTACTTCACTCTCTTTCTCTTTCACTCTCTATCTATCTTTCTTTCCCTGTACCTCATCCCTCTCCCTCCTCCTCCCCAGGTGATGATGGCTCTGTCGGCCCACCTGGGCTCCCTGGAGGCAGAGAAGCAGAAGCTGCGGACCCAGGTACGGAGGCTGTGCCAGGAGAACCAGTGGCTGAGGGACGAGCTGGCCGGGGCCCAGCAGAGGCTGCAGGACAGGGAGCAGGTGGTGGTCACGCTGGAGGAGCAGAACAGACACCTGCAGTTCATGAGCAGCATCCGCAAGTACGACCAGGAGGAGCCCCCACCGGTATGTCACAGACCACCACAATCAGGGTCATATTCATTAGGCACCAAACAGGAAAAAACAGACTGATACAGTGAGGAACTACCAAAACTTGTCTAATGAGAAATGTTTCGCTACGGTGTGTCTTAATGAATATGACCCACGACATGGTGCATGTGTTTGCCTCATCTTTTATGTTATGACTAAAGCTAAGCTGTTGGTGGCTTATCAGAACAGGTTGATATGTGTTTGTCTGTAAAGTTCATATAGATACTCCCCTCAGCTCTGCACTATAAATCTAGTTATGTTTACTATGTCGACAGGAAGACAAAGAGACGGGCTCCACCAAGGAGTCCCTAGATGACCTTTTTCCCACGGACGAGGAGGAACAGTCACAGAGTACGTGCACTCGTCAAATGAGACGGATATTTTTGTCTATCTATCTGCTGTGCAGACGAGCTATGCATGTATGTGTGCCGGTGTCACGATGTGTCCCTTTGTGTTGCATAGTCTGTCACTCACTGTGTGTTTGTATATGTGTATATGCACAATATATTTGCCAGTGAGCATATGTGTCCATGTATGTCTGTGTTCATGTATATTTGTGTGTCTGTATGAATGACTCTACCTCCCTCTCCTGTCCCCCAGTATCTCAGCCCCACGGTAGCAGTGCGGCAGCAGCGGCCCGGCAGGGAGGCTATGAGATCCCGGCCCGCCTGAGAACCCTTCATAACCTGGTGATCCAGTACGCCTCCCAGGGCCGCTATGAGGTGGCTGTGCCCCTCTGCAAACAGGCCCTGGAGGACCTGGAGAAGTCCTCGGGCCACAGCCACCCTGATGTGGCCACCATGCTCAACATACTGGCCCTGGTCTACAGGTGATTGGCGCCACGTTAGCCTAGCATAGCCTCGATGCTAGGTCTTACTGTGGGAGATTTCTGTAGTGTGACGAGTTAAGTTAGCCGTGTGCTAAAGCTAAAGGCTGTTTCGCTCTTCTCTGTAGAGACCAGAACAAGTACAAAGAGGCGGCGAACCTCCTGAATGACGCATTGGCCATCCGGGAGAAAACCCTGGGCATAGATCACCCTGCGGTATGTTCCTCTATAGTCTATAGTGAAGGTCAAGGGTCACCAAAATGGACAAACAGCTAAATAAGATGTCTAAAACATGCTTAGCTAATGGCTTTCCCCAGCTCAGTGGATAAGCAGCTACAATATGTAACCAGTGGTGTAGTGGAGGGTAACCCACCTTTTGTGGAAAAATGAAAATATAGGGAGTGTTTCTTTTTTCACTGCGATCAGCGATCAGAGTTTACCCCCCCTTTTTTTACCTCTACATCACTGTATGTAACTAACAGTACTGTATTTGTTTATAGGTGGCAGCCACACTCAACAATCTTGCTGTACTGTATGGAAAGAGAGGGAAGTACAAGGAGGCTGAGCCACTGTGTAAGAGAGCCCTGGAGATCAGAGAGAAGGTAATGAGGCAGTAACCTAGCAGCACCGTGACTAGAAACCCTGCCGTCTGATGGACCAATGGCAACTCTGCAAGAATTCTGTACCACATAGCACTGCAACCATACTACATAAAACATTGGGGTCGTTACTCAAAAAAAGTAATATTACCGATGACTCATTACTTCTTTAAAAAATAAATAATTACTTACTTCTCCCTGGGGAAAGTAATTTGTTATATTACTTTTGCGTTACACCCCAAAACGTTTCACATTCTCACTCAATGAAAACAATGTTGTGTTTCTAGCAGTGGATAGGTGTTTCTCGCCTGGACACAGTTGACATTTTACTGTTATATTCTTGTAATTGTATCCTACCAAATCAAAGTAATGGGAGTACTTCCGCGCTGAGAAACTCAATGTTTAAGATGCTTCTACTATTTTCCATCTCCCTCACTAAACCAGTTAGTAGTGTGTGTGTGCATGCGTGAACAGGAACTTTGTGAGAGGGCGTCAGATGAAAACCATTAGAATCTGAGGCGGGGGGATTTAAAAAATATATTTTGCTCTGTCACAAATACTTATTTGGATCAGTAACTGTAATAGGAAATGAATGATAACACAAGTAACAACCCAAAAATGTATCAGTAACTGTATTATTTAAATTGGAACAGTAACTCTGTTATATTACTCGTTACTGCAAAAAGTAACTTACTTACTGTAACACATTACTTTGTAATGCGCTACCCCGAACAATGCTTATTACCAAAACCTGCCTGTTGATCTCCCTTCACCCCCCTCCTCTCTTGTTGTCGTGGGCAGGTTTTAGGCACGGACCACCCTGACGTGGCAAAGCAGCTGAACAACCTGGCGCTGCTGTGTCAGAACCAGGGCAAGTACCAGGAAGTGGAGCAGTACTACGAGCGTGCCCTGCACATCTACCAGAGCAGGCTGGGCCCCGACGACACCAACGTGGCCAAGACCAAGAATAACCTGGTGAGGGATGGAGAGGGAGATGGAGGGAGGTGTAAAAAGGGGGAGTGGACATGGTTGGCATGGTCACTGGGCTAGATGATACCATATTATTTGTGTGTATAATATGCTATACTTGGGTAGAAGTGGGGGGCATAGACACACGCATGCAGCTTGGGTCAATCTATCTGAGGTGTGATTGCGCTATTTGTGACTCTAGTATTGCTGTATTTCTGGCTACAGGCTTCATGTTACCTGAAACAAGGGAAGTACAGACAAGCTGAGGCTCTGTATAAAGAGATCCTGACCCTGGCCCATGAAAAAGAGTTTGGATCTGTGGATGGTGAGAGCAAAGTCATAATATGCTCTTTGAAACCTGCTCTCTAGGTTCACTAGCATTTTGACCCTAAAAGGGTGTATGTATAGGAATAATAATGTATCTCAGATATGTACTGTAAATAGCTAATCTTAACAGAATGATGCCACTGATGTGTAACCTCTGTGATGTTGGTGTCTCAGGAGAGGTGCGGGATATCTGCACCCACACGGGAGAGGAGGGTTCCATGCAGGATGGGCTGGGCAGTCTGAAGCGCAGCGGCTCGTTCACCAAACTCCGCGAGTCGATACGCAGGAGCAGCGAGAAGCTGGTCAGGAAGCTGAAAGGAGTCGGAACTCAGGATACCACCCCTCCGACTCCTGGGTAAAGACCAAGTCCTCATTCTGCATGTGTTAGCTCTCAAAATGATGTTCCATTTGTTACTCTCACTCTCTCTCTCTTGTTCTCTCTCAGGATGAAAAGGGCTAATTCTCTGAATGTGCTGAACGTGGGTGCGAGGGAGCGGCAAGAAGCGGCAAGGGTGAGCATCCGTTTCTGGTTTCTGGCTTTTTCTCACATTTCTGTACAATATGATTGTTAGTGTTTATTCATCACATTTTATGTGCTTCATATCCTAAGGCATTTCTCTGGCTGTGTGTCATCAAAATCAATGTACTGTGTATGTCATTGTTATACACATACGGTCAGACTAGTCAAGTGTTTTGTATGTTCTTCCAGGGCACCAGCGACCTAACAGAGAACCGAACCCTGAGCTCCAGCACCCAGAGCCTAGCACGGCGAGGGTCCCTCAGCTACACGTCTGAACACTAGCCCTCCTCCTAACAATCAGGAAGTACTCATACAGCTCTGGCCCCAACTCCACTCTCTGTCTGTGGATTGGCCTCTTGCGCCTACATGGGTCACTCCACCCCTTCCCTGTTTAAATCGAACACTGATCCATTATCAGTTGAGGTTTGTTTACTGCACTATGTTGTAGCTGGGGGAGGCCACTGGTACTCCTTGCCTGCTGTCTGCTAGTTTCATCCCCTGGTGCCCCAGTTCTGGGGTATAGATTAGGATACACACAGCAATGAGGGCTGGTTTTGAGTGACGCAGATGGTATCCATTTCAGACCAGTTTAATCTGGAAATGAAATTACATTTAGCTTTTTTATAATGATTTAGTAATGCTCTGTTGTGACTTACTGTACAAGGAGGGAAATGCTTGAATTCTTCAATGATTGTTCACAATTATGAACATGTTTATTTTTATTAAGGTAGTGTCTGAAGCTATTGGATATTATCTAAATGACTGTAGCTATGCATGAAAAAATACCTTATTTATACAATGTGTTTTTAAAAAAATGTGTTACATTCTGATTTTATCTTCTTGTGTTCATGTTTACCAGCGGTTCTCATGTTTTTGGCACTAGATGATTTTAATTCCAAAACACTGATCTGCACAAGCACAATTAAAACAAAGATTTACTAATATACAGTGGGAAGAATAAGTATTTGATACACTGCCGATTTTGCAGGTTTTCCTACTTACAACGCATGTAGAAGTCTGTAATTTTTATCATAGGTACACTTCAACTGTGAGAGACGGAATCTAAAACAAAAATCCAGAAAATCACATTGTATGATTTTTAAGTAATTAATTTGCATTTTATTGCATGACATAAGTATTTGATACATCAGAAAAGCATAACTTAATATTTGGTACAGAAACCTTTGTTTGCAATTACAGAGATCATACGTTTCCTGTAGTTCTTGACCAGGTTTGCACACACTGCAGCAGGGATTTTGGCTCACTCCTCCATACAGACCTTCTTCAGATCCTTCAGGTTTCAGGGCTGTCGCTGGGCAATACGGACTTTCAGCTCCCTCCAAAGATTTTCTATTGGGTCCAGGTCTGGAGACTGACTAGGCCACTCCAGGACCTAGAGATGCTTCTTACGGAGCCACTCCTTAGTTGCCCTGGCTGTGTGTTTCGGGTCGTTGTCATGCTGGAAGACCCAGCCACGACCCATCTTCAATGCTCTTACTGAGGGAAGGAGGTTGTTGGCCAAGATCAAGCGATACATGGCCACATCCATCCTCCCCTCAATACGGTGCAGTCGTTCCTGTCCCCTTTGCAGAAAAGCATCCCCAAAGAATGATGTTTCCACCTCCATGCTTCACGTTTGGGATGAGGTTCTTGGGGTTGTACTCATCCTTTTTCTTCCTCCAAACACGGCGAGTGGAGTTTAGACCAAAAAGCTCTATTTTTGTCTCATCAGACCACATGACCTTCTCCCATTCCTCCTCTGGATCATCCAGATGGTCATTGGCAAACTTCAGACGGGCATGGACATGCGCTGGCTTGAGCAGGGGGTCCTTGCGTGCGGTGCAGGATTTTAATCCATGACGGCGTAGTGTGTTACTAATGGTTTTCTTTGAGACTGTGGTCCCAGCTCTCTTCAGGTCATTGACCAGGTCCTGCCGTGTAGTTCTGGGCTGATCCCTCACCTTCGTGATCATTGATGCCCCACGAGGTGAGATCTTGCATGGAGCCCCAGACCGAGGGTGATTGACCGTCATCTTGAACTTCTTCCATTTTCTAATAATTGCGCCAACAGTTATTGCCTTCTCACCAAGCTGCTTGCGTATTGTCCTGTAGCCCATCCCAGCCTTGTGCAGGTCTACAATTTTATCCCTGATGTCCTTACACAGCTCTCTGGTCTTGGCCATTGTGGAGAGGTTGGTGTCTGTGTGATTGAGTGTGTGGACAGGTGTCTTTTATACAGGTAACAAGTTCAAACAGGTGCAGTTAATACAGGTAATGAGTGGAGAACAGGGGGGCTTCTTAAAGAAAAACTAGCAGGTCTGTGAGAGCTGGAATTCTTACTGGTTGGTAGGTGATCAAATTCTTATGTCATGCAATAAAATGCTAATTAATTACTTAGAAATCATAGTGATTTTCTGGATTTTTGTTTTAGATTCCGTCTCTCACAGTTGAAGTGTACCTATGATAAAAATTACAGACCTCTACATGCTTTGTAAGTAGGAATACCTGCAAAATCGGCAGTGTATCAAATACTTGTTCTCCCCACTGTATCTAGTGAATGTGATGTACAATCTGTGTATTGGCTTCCATATTAGGTTATGGTAAAGGACTCTCCTTAGTCCACAATATTACAGCAAAATCTCTACTTCCCAGTCCAGCTGTAGAATGCTAAGTAATCGTCTAAGGCTTGGCATTCTGAAATATGTTTGAACTATGTTTAGCCGATTTCATTATGAGCAGATATGCTTTTTATAAGGGGCTCCCAAGTGGCAGTCTACGGCACTGCATCTCAGTGCTAGAGGTGTCACTACAGACCCTGGATAGGGCGTTGTTAGGGTTTGTAAATAAGAATTTGTTCTTAACTGACTTGCCTAGTTAAGTAAAAGCACTACAGTATGTGCCTGTATGTAATCTCTTATTTTTAAATTTGTCTCAGTTTGGGATACATTTACAGTTTTGGGGTATAGCTGGCTCTAATTTAAATTCCTTCTGGAACATGTTTTAAAATTATTTGATTTTGTTGATGTAGTCTATGCATCTTATTCAAAATGTTAGCAAGTCAAGAGTAAATATGCAATTTGGAGGGACAAAAAGTGATTGTTAATTCACTGTGGCGGTATTGGCACGTGATCATTGAAAGAGCTGTAGAGGAGTGACTAATGTAGAAAACCTAGATTGTTAACCCCCATTAAAATGGATTGAAGGCGTTAAATGCAGATTGCGACAAGGTCGCCAGTTCGAATCCCAATGAGTCTTATTTTCCAACCTTAACCACATTTCTCATTTGACGTTCTAAATGACTGAACAGCTTTATAAATGTGGAAACATGTGGCACCCTCCCTCATGCTGCTGCAGTGGACTAGAAACTGGGATAGGGACCAGAAGGACACAGGTTCTAATCTTTCCCATCATGCCCTTTTAATAGTCTACAATGTGCACAATCCGATAAGGACACAGAATGCATGTTAGAAAGGGGGATAAACTGACAAAAGCACAATAAGGGCTCTCTATTCAATATGTATCAAGCGTTTCAGATTGAGCCGACATATGCAGCGTTTACCATGAATGCAGTTTTCGCCAACACGGGAACATTGCCTTTACATTTTAATCACGCTGTAACGCTAAACTTCATCAGTACAGATGAAATAGAATCCTACTCATGTTGAACTCTTGCTGTTACGGAGAGCTTTCTTTGCAGATTGTTAATGTTATTGAAAATGACAAATGTATTTAATATCTGGAAACCATAGCAAACAAATGTCAAATAAAGTATATTGAGTCTCTTCAATCCACTGTGTTCATGCTAGCCTTGTCTGTTTCATGATGTACATCTGCAAATATTTAGAAAAAAAGAAAACATGCCCACTGCATGGTAGAAACTGTAAACATTTGTTTTTCAGCCTCCAGGCTTATGCAAATATAGACTTTGTAAGAACAGAAACTTATAGGTACAGTAGGATTGAAACAGTGACCTTGTGGGTTTGACTGGGTGATAACATTTCCTCTTAGGCTTGGTGAGTGATCTGGGCGATCTTCTGCAGCATGTCTTCTGACTAGCTGCTCCAGTGTCAGCAGAGACAGGCCCAACTGGTCCTCCTGGGGGGAGAGGGGGGGCATTCAGAGAAAAGAGGGGTTAAGGGGAGACCTGGGATACGTTCACTTGGTAAACATTGAACGTTGCAGGTAGAGATGTCATGAATAGATCTGACGTGAATTCTTATTCTACATGTCAGACGGGCATCTCCATAACATTTGTTTCCACAACCTCGGAAACCTGCTAAACATGTGCCTGTACTGTGCAGTACCTGTCTGAAGGGCTGGGCCATCTGGCGTAGGAAGTGTTTGGACAGCTGTACCGTCTCGTCGATGGTCAGGTTGAGGTGCTCCTGAATCCACCGGGGCAGCTTCTCTCGCTTGTCAGCCCGGGCATAGCGCTGCAACACGAGAGAAAAAGGATCTTAGGCTTTGTTCCAATTCTCTTCAATACTGATGTGAAGGAACTAGATCACTAACAGCATTATGGAACAACCTGCTGTGAGCGCAGAAATCCACTTGGATATTTTTTATTACAAAAGGAATTTAGAATTTTTATTAGGATCCCCCATTAGCTGACGCCATAACGTCAGCTAATCTTCCTGGGGTCCAACACAGAACTATAAATATATTAAACATTTATTTAAATAGACAAAAGAAAATGATAGAGGGTCGAGTCTGTATCAATGATCAGAGTGGTAAGAAATGGTCCAACAATTCCTCTCAAACTTCGACACACCAAGTTCCAAAGGCCCACCTTGTCTGCGAAGATCAAGCCGTAGTCTGTCTTGCCCCTGATGGCGCGGCCCACACATTGCGCTGCGTGCCGCATGGCGTCAAACGTCAGGAAGTCATTCTCTCTAATCTGGAACTGGTCCCGCAGGTACTCCAGACGAGCCTGGTAGGTATAGACCGAGGGAGGAGAAGGATCATTATTTTGGACAAACAGCCCATTAGGATTAAAGGAAGTAAAGTGTAAGACAAGATAGAGGGTTGAGGAGAACATACGCGGAACGTAAGAGAGGAACAGACCAAAACAGTGAATAAAGCAGAAGAGAAGAACAAGGGAAGGATGATGAACAGAGGAGTTGGACTGACCTTCAGGATCCGGCTCTGTGTGTAAACGTAAGGCACTCCGAACATGATCACCGCACGGCCAAAATGGTGGACTGAGGGAGACAGTTTCACATCACTCATCTCGTCAAATAACTACAATGAACTGCACATGACCTGTGTTGTAACTTTGGCGGGCATTTTGTTTTGCAAATGAGCCTGAAGGAGACTATACAACTGCTACAGGAACTAAAAACACTCACCAAAGTCGATTCCCTCAGGCACAACGGATAAGAGGTCACAGGTTGTCTTCTGTCGTTGACTCTAAGACAATCAAAGAAAGGGTCTCCTGACCTCCTGGTATTTCTCCAAAGCCATACTGGTCTCTGCTGCGTCTGGGGTCTCAATGAAGATCAGCTTGTTCCTCTGGACGTTCTCCAAGATGCCCTACAGACAGAGACACACCGGGATAGGACAAGAGGACAACGTTTACTCAATTTTCAGATTACTACCCTTCAAAAAAAATTACATTTCTCCAACTCCAGAATCTATCACCAATATAAACATTGGGCACAATTCTAGCTGCTACCAATAAAATGCTAACATTCTGTATACTGAACAAAAGTATAAAACGCAACATGCAACAATTAAATCAATTCATTGGGCACTAATCTATGGATTTCACATGACTAGGAATACAGATAATTGGTTGGTCACAGACACCCCCCCTCCAAAAAAGGTAGTGGCGTGGGTCAGAAAACCTGTCAGTATCTGGTGTGACCATGTGTCGTGCTGCATGAGGCAAATCTCCTTCGCATAGAGTTCATCAGACTGTTGATTGTGGCCTGTGGAATGTTGTCCCACTCCTTTTAATTTTACCTTTATTTAACCAGGCAAGTCAGTTAAGAACACATTCTTATTTTCAATGACGGCCTGGGAACAGTGGGTTAACTGCCTGTTCAGGGGCAGAACGACAGATTTGTACCTTTTCAGCTCGGGGGTTTGAACTCGCAACCTTCCGGTTACTAGTCCAACGCTCTAACCACTAGGCTACGCTGCCACTCCTCTATGGCTGTGCGTAGTTGCTGGATATTGGCAGGAAAACTAGAACATGCTGTCTGGTGAGTATGCAGGCCATGGAAGAACTGGGACATTTTCAGCTTCCAGGAATTCTTCTGATCCTTGCGACATGGGGCCATGTGGAAACGAGGTGATGGCGGGGATGAATTTCACGACAATGGGCCTCAGGATCTCATCACGGTGTCTGTGCATTCAAACTGCTATTGATAAAACGCAATTTCTCTTTGTTGTCTGTAGCTCATGCCTGCCCATACCATAACCCCACCATGGGGCACTTTGTTCACAACGTCATCAGAAAACCACTCGCCCACACGACTCCATACACATGGTGAGGCCAGTTGAGCTTACTGCTAAATTCTCAATTTACATTAGAGGCAGCTTTTGGTAGAGAAATTAATTAATTAATTCACTGGCACCAGCTCTGGTGGACATTCCTGCAGTCAGCATGCTCCCTCAACTTGAGACATCTGTGGCATTGTTTTGCGTGAAAAAAAAATCACATTTTAGAGTAGCCTTGTATGGTCCCCAGCACAAGGTGCAACTGTGTAAAGATCATTCTGTTTAATCAGCCTCTTGATATGCAACACTTGTCAGGTGGATGGATTATCTTGGAAAAGGAGAAATGCTCACTAACAGGGATGTAAAAAGAATTGTGCACAACATTTGAGAGAAATAAGCTTTTTGTGCGTATGGAAAATGTCTGGGATCTTTTATTTCAGATCATGAAACATGGGACCAACACTTTACATATTGTTTGTATTTTTGTTCAGTGTAGCTATGTCTATTGCCATAACAGCACAAACAGAACCACACGATATTCACTTTTAACATTTATTCTCACTTCCATTTGTGTGTACACACCTGCTCATACCACAATGTTCTCCAAGTAGGTGTAGCTGGTAAAGAAGGCCACGATGCCATCGGGCACGATCGCAGACATCTCCAGCAGCAGGTTGCCATAGTTACGGATGACAGCTGAAAATAGAAACCAGACCAGGTTTATTCCAATGTTTTGTTTTATCACAACTAAGGAAAGGAGAGTCTAAGCTTACAATTATTTCAATACAATGTAACAATCACTAACCAAAATCTTAATGTGTCTCAAACTTGGAGGTCATGGCCACCTGGTCGTTCCCCCTCCCCACCACCTGAAAGAGGAAGAACTCAGTGTCACCCCCTTACATCCTTTCTGAAGCTCAGCATAGCTTGAATTAACCACTCAAGTCATATCACATAGACTGTTTCTGAGGTTACTCACAAGAGGGCAAAGGCAGGTGCGTGCCAGCGTCATGGTGAAGGATGCCGTGGTAACAGGCCGGAAGTCCAGGATTCGGGGGGTAAATGTCCAACGGTGAAAGGGTCTGTGGGTAGAAACATGATCAGAAGTAGACATCCACAGGGTAGGATAGCAGAGCCAACACACAGCCAAGGGATCTAGTGTGCGGATCAATGGCGTGAGGTGATGATTATACTCCTGAACTGACTGCTGAAGACACCTACAGGCAAAATAATATAACTATCGTACTTCTTTACATTTGTTTGCATCGCATGAACTTTGTCATTCTGAATGGTGGTCAAAAATATATATTTTCAAAAAAGCTGCAGATTTAAGGGGGAATGCCCTGTTGATAAAGTACTGAGAAACAAAGAAAATGCATTTGTCCCTCATTAACACATCTACATAGACAAGATACAGCACTAAGTTTACAAATAGCACCCGAGCCTGACTGCATTGGAATGTGAGTGGCCACATCTTGGGCAGATGAGACCATCAGCAGGTGGCTTATAATCACTGATTAGTGGCTAGGTCACAGGTAATCTAGGAACAGGAGAGAGAGATTACCCAAGACGTAATGATGACAGACTGGAAGCGCTCAAACACAGGCTTGATGGCAATGGAAGGGTCCATACAGCTGAAGGGAGAGCAGAGCCAGGGTTAGAAGTAGATCCCAGATAAAAAGCGTAAACAGACACACGTTGGTGTTTTTTTAATGCACTAGCCCATAAAATAAGTCTGTTTAATATCTGAAACTACATGAATGTCTGGACATGGATTTTTGCAACATATAATATGTTCCTGTTTCTTTCAAATAGATCCCAAATAAGATGAATGCCAAATCAATTCTTATGATTGCATTTAAACTATCCAATGACACAATGAGTATCTAAGCAGAGTGTATACATGAGTCATTCACTTGCATCCTAATGGATTATTTCACCCTTGGCTCTTGCAGTGGTACAACATCTCATCCATCAATAACACACCGTTCTGCTGGCAAAACAAAACATGAACCGCACCTGAAGTGCAGAACGGGGTTCGCAATGGTGGGGGTTCTGTCTTCAAAGGGTTCAATGATGATGGTGAATCCTGAGGGTGGAAGATGGCAAGGAACGGACAAAGAAAGTAAATAACCACAGAGCTGTAGCCGTGTAGAGGTAACATAGACACAGTCAGCCTAGGGAGGTTCAGTACCTTTGCTGTAAGTGCTGACCAGAGTGGCAAAGTTGGAGATGAGGGTGATGGCTGAGAAGTCTGCGATGTCAGCTCTCTAAAGTCCTCAGCAACGAACGCAACCTCTCGGCACAGAATCTAGAGAAACAAATAGATATGTAATATAAGGAGTGACTTGTTTCGATGTTCCCAAGAGACATAATCCACGATGAAGTCTTAAGTCTAGGAGCATTCCTTCTGCATTCCCTGGTGGATGGAGTTTGGCCATTCCATTGGTCCTAAAATAGAAATCTCCATGGTCCTAAAGTGGAAATCTCCACCAACCAAGGGCACCAGGCTATACAAAACTAACACAAAAGTACTGTAGAAGTCACGTGAGGGGCTTGCGGTCAATGCAAACCTTCTCAAAGATGTCTTTGAGGAACTGGGGAGCGCTCTCCTGCATTACATGGTGAATCCTCAGCCTGGACTTCAGGTACTCCAGGAAACGCTTCATGAAGCCCACAAAGTGCTCTGCCGTGCGGATGCTGCCAGGCACAGCCTCTGGAGGGGGGAAAGACGGAAAAAAAGACAGTGCGGGGGTGGGAGGACAGGTTATAGAAAGGAAAAGATAGATGCATGAAACCCTGTTTGAGCATAAATCGATACAAATATGAACAAATATTCAATAACTGGGTTGTTTGACTGGACTCCAGGGGGCTAACCATTAAGGATCTCATCTGACAACATGTGATTGGACATGTAGATGTCAGTCTCCCTGGCAACGTTGGCCTCTTTCAGGCCCTCCACCAATCGTCTGTATTCCTCTTTCAGTTTGGCTGCGTCTGTCTCCTTTATCCTACAACAGAGGACAAGCGGTTGAGATGATGTCACAAGACTCTTCACTCCTGGGGCAAGAACAACAAACTGGTTGAGTCGGTCTTATTAGACTCCTTGTACATTCTCCTTTGTACACAGAAAATGTTAGTGCATCTAGTGCTGCTCTCCACTAGACCCCTGAGCGGATGACCTTACTTGAGAATGGTATTCTGTAGGGTCTCCACGTTGGCCTGACTGCGGTCCAGAGTCCTCCTGGTGATGTTGACACTCATGGAGTCAATGACACGTTGTCTGAGGAAGAGGATGGAACATCAGCTTGTGGAGGTTTGAAACAGTGGGTTACTTAAAGAAATGGGAAAGAAACAGGTGGATGTCCTTACCGATGTTATGTGCTTCGTCAAAAACAACCACTGATTTATTGGAACTCCTTTGAGACTAGGTCTGCAATCTTTGGGTCCAGGAGGTAGTGGTAACTGTAAACTCTGATGTTGGCATGGAGGATCTGTATGTGTTAAGGAAGCAAAAAGGAAAAACATCCTCACTTGTCCATCTCCCTCATACAGTAATGCCAGAGAGTTTCTAAACCCAGAGGCGCAACATAGCAAGACTTCCTCGAACGGTTGCGAAACAGACCAAGCAGACCAGGCCAGGGTTTGAGAAGTCAATGAGAGAAGTGAAAAGTTGTTCCTTACTTGTTAATTTTCTCAAAATGTAAAAGGCACAACCTAGATCCGAGCCAATGTCTTAAGTAGTTAAATGTTATTACTCCAACTTTGTGAAAGTAAACTGACACATTTTCACTTTTGTCAAAAACAACTTTATATCGAAAGTATATTGCCTAAAAGGGTGATCGGAGATTTCTATTGGAGAATCAGTTTCTGCCCATCTTCATACTGTACCGTCATTAGTAATGCTGTCAAATATAACATGCTACAAAAACAATTGTAAAAGAAAAACATCAGAAGCTATGACAAAGGGCTATTCTTACCGAATATCGTGCTAGGTAGTAGGGGCACCAGCCTTTCCTCCGCCCAAAGTCCTTCATATCGTCCAGGTTGTAGACTCCAGCTGGGAGGGGCACCTGCTTTCCCATAGCGTCAAACTCCTAAAGCAGATAGTCAGTCAGACAGATAGAGGCATGGAAGTCTCCAGATCACCGTTGGGCGCGGATGTATGACGCTGTCACGCTGTGACATTTCCCATCCATCTCCTTCCCAAAGCGTAACGAGCTCACCTGAACACAAAGAATCATGCAATTTGGACCATGACATGGACAACAAAAATATTTGCTATTTTGACCACACACACAAATGTGTTTGAAGAGTGTTACAGGACCATGGTTATTGGGTGTCATCGTGAAGTTATAATGTCGGCAGTGTACTGACTGCTAGGGCCGGGCAATAAAGGTGTCTACCGTGACCCTTTACAGACAGAACGCAGTACAGTAACATGTCGATAACTGATCCCTTTTCAGAAGCGTCTGTACCTTTTCAAATTGTAGAATTCTGCATACAATGTTCCATTGTTTCCCTGACAACAATAAACATTGCAATTTATGGTAGGGTGAATAGATGTGCTTTCTTTCAACTAAATGTCTAGGTAAGTTGCAATATTTAATTAACTTTAAAGTACAATTTATTTAGGAAAGAATGATCTACGGGTGGGCAGCAGGCAGGCTAGGATTGACTGTTCTGGTCACATACTGATGGAAGTCAGTCCCGCTTCAAAAGCGGCATTACTTTACAGACAAATAAAATGTCATTCATGTCTCCAAAGAAGGTTTTGTGTCAGCTTTTAAAAAGCTGTAGTGTAGCCTACCCTAACAGACAAACAAACATGTCGTAGCAGAGGTGCTTCTAATGGGCCACTAACCATTATATCTGAAAAGGGCCATCGATACAGGCTATACTGGAAGCCTACTGTCATTTCATATTATGAGACAAAAACACACCCACCCACTCATAAACGAAGAGTAGCCTACCCCGTGCTGGCAAGACTGGCCTCAAGATACCCCTGTATCCCAGCGACATTGGTCCCATAAATAGCTTAAACTACGATATTCTACACGCAACAGACTGAACACACACACGGGTCATTAGCAAAGAGAAAGAGCAGGCAGGCCAGCACGAGGGAAAGACAGGAGGGGCCATGAGCATATGTCTTGGTAATCTGCATCTTGCAATGTCTTGTCTTGCATGCCTCGCAAATTCACCAAAGTAGCCTAAAGTTAGTCTCTTCCTCTCTGGTTTTATTTAAATTACACAACCTTGCCCAGGTCTTTATAGCCATATAAATCTTGTTAGGCTATACCACAAAATAAATAATGTTTTGTGATAACTGCACTGTGATTTTAATTGTGTGGGGGGAATTTTTGGTTTGTTCTTCTTAATGTTAAGGATTCCAACTTTGTTTAAACGTTTACACCCCTAATGGAATCCATGTTTGATTTGGAGGGGTGATAGTAGTAGCATCTAATATTGGATTTAATTATTTCCTGGGCACCGCTCGGTGATGCAAACGACTCCTTCCCCAACAGAACCGTCCACGGATATACCCTCCAACGTGGAAAAAGCAATGACAAACAGGCAGACACCAGTCAGTATACTGTATGTTTCAAGGATTGGGATTGTTAAGCCCATAGACCTCCATTGATTGAGGTCTATAAATGTGCTATTGGCACTCCTACCTCGGGGTGAACACAGGTTTTTTCGAGAGGAGTTGTTCTTCTCTCCCGTCTCCTTAGAATAGAACTCTGTAAAGCTTCCTCAACCACCTGATGGAGAAGGGAGCAACATGGCATCAGAGAAGGAGAAGCATCCCAGAGCGCTAAGAACCTTGGCGTGATCCTGGACAACACCCTGTCTTTCTCAACTAACATCAAGGCGGTGGCCCGTTCCTGTAGGTTCATGCTCTACAACATCCGCAGAGTACGACCCTGCCTCACACAGGAAGCGGCGCAGGTCCTAATCCAGGCACTTGTCATCTCCCGTCTGGATTACTGCAACTCGCTGTTGGCTGGGCTCCCTGCCTGTGCCATTAAACCCCTACAACTCATCCAGAATGCCGCAGCCCGTCTGGTGTTCAACCTTCCCAAGTTCTCTCACGTCACCCCGCTCCTCCGCTCTCTCCACTGGCTTCCAGTTGAAGCTCGCATCCGCTACAAGACCATGGTGCTTGCCTACGGAGCTGTGAGGGGAACGGCACCTCAGTACCTCCAGGCTCTGATCAGGCCCTACACCCAAACAAGGGCACTGCGTTCATCCACCTCTGGCCTGCTCGCCTCCCTACCACTGAGGAAGTACAGTTCCCGCTCAGCCCAGTCAAAACTGTTCGCTGCTCTGGCCCCCAATGGTGGAACAAACTCCCTCACGACGCCAGGACAGCGGAGTCAATCACCACCTTCCGGAGACACCTGAAACACCACCTCTTTAAGGAATACCTAGGATAGGATAAAGTAATCCTTCTCACCCCCCTTAAAAGATTTAGATGCACTATTGTAAAGTGGCTGTTCCACTGGATGTCATAAGGTGAATGCACCAATTTGTAAGTCGCTCTGGATAAGAGCGTCTGCTAAATTACTTAAATGTCAAATGTAAATGTAGAAGGGGCTGAGAAACATATGTTCTTCAAGGACTGGAGAGCACACACAAAGGTGAAGGAGAAATCACCTTCTCTATCTCAGGAACAGTTTGGGAACAGTAGATCAGCTTTGTGACTTCAAGGGGATACTCCTGTCAAAGAGAGACCACTGTATAAGTGTACTGTCAAAATGGTCCAATTGAGTCCTGACGGAGAAACTGACATATCTTGACTCACCAGCTGATATGCAACAATCAATGACAGAAGAGAGATGGTTTTCCCAGTTCCCGATGGCATCTCCAGAACACCATGTCCCTTTGGATAAGCAATGTGTTACCATCATGCATAGGGCCATAATATTAGGATAGAGTTACAACAACTGGCATGTTGCTGGGTCTCTCCAGTTACCTTGGCATCCAGGGTCGTCTTGAGTTCCAACATGTTGGAATATTGCTCTGGGTAAATGTAGTCATCAAGAAACTAGACTAACAACCCTTCGATGTTGAGCCTATGTAACGGATGTGAAACGGCTAACGGCTTAGTTAGCGGTGCGCGCTAAATAGGGTTTCAATCGGTTACGTCACTTGCCGCGGCTCTTGTGGAGCGATGGGTAACGATGTTTCGTGGGTGACTGTTGATGTGTGCAGAGAGTCCCTGGTTCGTGCCCGGGTATGGGCGAGGTCTAAAGTTATTCTGTTACACCTAGAATAAAAGGTATTACAATTTATTCAGTGAAATAGTAAGGGCCTTTTAGCCAGGTAACGTTCACTAGCGAAACACAGCTGTGACAGCACGTACCATAAGCTAAATCAAAGAAACCTATAACTACCTAGCTGACGCCCATATCCATCTGTGGCTAAATTGGTTCCAACAGACATTGCATGGTGCAATGTTTACAGTTTAACCAGCTAGCTAGCGTATGATAGCCAACTGCAAGCTATGTTAGCAAAGAGCGGACTTAGTAACGTTTACTAGCTAACGTTACGTGCGCTAGCTAGCTAACTTTGCCCTGTCTGATAATCTCTCTGCCACGAGCACTCACTTCATTTCGGTAGGATTTTTTTGCAGCGATGAGCAAAGCAGCTTCTTTGGGTCAGGCACTTTTTAATTTTTTCACAATAAATAAACGCCTAGCTAACTTACTGGCTAAACAAAATCCTTCAATTAGCTAGCTATGTCCCACACGTTAGATTTATTCAGACATTCTCCATCTACACTTCTACACAAAGGCCCACCCTTTGCTTCTCTGATCGGTTGCAGAACTGTGAGCTTGTCATTTGGTCTTCCCTGATTGGGTTTTTATGCGTTCCTCAATGGTAGTACATACCGTTTCTTTAATCAGACCTAACTAGTCAAATATCGAGTTCAATTTTGACCTGAATTGCATTGGTTGTGCATTGTGGTTGTGGCTGGATATTTTCCCCTCTGATCGGGGATCATTTTATCATTTTAGCTAACCCTAACCCTTTTCCTAACTTTGTTTTAATTGTCCTAAACCTGCCAATGTAATTTTCCTAACCTGCTACGATACTTCTGCTTGTCAAAACCGTCAGACCTGCCTGAGAGCAGTGTGGGTATCCACTAATGCGATGCAGCCAGCCAGGGAGGTTCAGAGAACTTCATAAAACCAAGCAAAAAGAAAACTGAAGTACTGAAGTACAAAGATTTACCTGAACAGAATATTATATTTATATTCAACATGAGCAGATGGTATTGTCATAATAGTAGTAAAGGTACTGTACTATGTTTTTCATTTGACAAGTTGTAAGATAGAGTGGGATAAAAACAAAAATAAATTAAGTATCACTCCATCAAGGGAAATATGGTATTATTTCATACATATATTTCAGGCCTTTGTATCCCTGGAGATAATCAACATTCACGTAAACTTTACAGTTTGAAAACATACTGTACCTTGTCCAAAAAGAGTACTAGAGGTGTCACTACAGACCCTGGTTCAATTCCAGAAGGTATCACAAGTGGCCGTGACTGGGAGTCCTATAGGATGGTGCATAATTGGCCCAGTGTTGGCTGGAGTAGGCCATCATTGTAAATAGGAATTTGTTCTTAACTGACTTGCCAAATAAAATAATTGAAATGCATTCCAGGTGACTACCTCATGAATCTGGTTGAGAGAATGCCAAGAGTGTGCAAAGCTGTCATCAAGGCCAAGGGTGGTTACTTTGAAGAATATAAAATATATTTTGATTTGTTTAAAACTTTTTTGGTTACTACATGATTCCATATGTGTTATTTCATAGTTTTGATGTCTTCCCGATTATTTTACTATGTAGAAAATAGTAAAAATAAAGAAAAACACTTGAATTAGTACATTTTGACTGGTACTATATATATAAAAAAGGGATGGTACAGCATCTAATGTACATATTGATTTAATACATTACAGTAATATACAGTACATAACAATTTGAAATACACTAATATATCAACACAATATAATAAAATGCTGAGGGATTTGATGCAATTCCAGAAATTGCACCGCTGTTACAAAATATGAACTTTCTCTGGTTATCCCACTATATTTAAATGATTTTGAAGAAGCTGCACATTTCTCATACTTTGATTCTAATGCACACAAAAAAAACATTTTGACCTCAGTTTTTGCCCTGCTAGAACGGTTGCATTTTGGATGTCATTACATCTGCCACTAGATGGCAACCTAATACATAGAATACTCCATTCTTGACAGTGTTGTACTGACATAAAACAGTAAAATTCCTCACAGAGGTACACACAGAATTTAAAAAAAGGTGTGCCTGTAAGAATATCAAAAGCACATGAGTTGCATTTTGAGGCAACTACGTTTCATCCTATCAGAAAACCACAGAGCTTACTTAGGGAGTTAGTGAAGTATGATTTATGTACCCTAACAATATTGAAATGCTGAAAAACATGTAAAATGATAGTCTGCGAAAATGTAGACAGCATTTGGGTGGGAGAAATGATTGTCTCTCCACCATTGTGAATCTGAATATCAAAAGACAAATGGTTGGTTCTGAAGCTGCTGTGTATCCAGTCTGGATATTATATAGTCCCACAGTCCCAGCGTTTGTGTCCGTCAGTCCTGGCACTATCCTCTGTCTCTGTCTGTTTGTTGGACCAGACCAATCATCATTAGGCTATATGGAGGATGGCAATAAAAGTGTCCCAGACACCTCTCTGCACAGCGGTGTCTAAGCCGCTTTCCTCCCTCTGCTCACAACTCACAGCGGTCATCAATGCTCTTGTAGCGGTCCATGATCCTCAGCACGTCCTCCAGGATGGACGGCCCCAGGTCCAGATCCAAGCCCATCAGGGACTCTGAGCGGGAGACGCCGGGAGAGAACCTAGGGAACACGGTGGGCGACTCACTCCACTCGCTCCCCAGGTCCTCATTGCTCAGGCCAGCATCTGAATCCAGGCTCAGCCCCCTCCGAGGGTCCAGGGGGCCACAGCTCTCTGACATGGAGTCCTCTGAGGAAACCTCTGAGAAGGAGCCGGAGGAGGGCACCATGTGCCTGAAGGAGGCAGAGTAGCTAAGGTTGTGGCAGGGGTCCATGTAGCAGCCGACACCCTGGTCACACACAGAAATAGAGTAATGGTTCTGCTGGTTTTGGTTATGGTTGTTTGGCTGAGGTTGGTACTGTTGCTGCTGGGACGGGGGGGTTGAGTCCTCCAGGTGAAGTCGAGGTGGCTTGGGCGGGGCCTGCTCATGGGCGATGAACACAGGCATGGAGATGGTGCTCTTCAGCATGCTGGTGGAGTGGTGGTAGGGATTGCGGTGGTTGTTACAAGAGTGGTTGGATCCTTTGTCGTTCATGGGGTAGGCCTCTTCCAAATGCCTCTCCATACTGTGGGACCGTGGTAAGCCGTTCAGGGAGGGCAACATGTCCATCTTGCCCTGCAAAAAGCCCACGTCTCCGAACATGTCGCCCTCCCCCTCCGGCCCGACATGGGCACTATGGCGCATGTCCCCTAGCGGGGGGCTAATCATGTCGCTGGACAAGACGTCTCGCAGCTTGAGCTTCTTCCCCCACTTTGGTGTGGTAGTCTTTAAGTACATGGGCGTCTTGGCTGGCATTCTGTTTCCCAGAATTCAGTGTGTGAGGGGATCGTCTATCAGTAATAAGATTTGCACCTCCTTTTAATGATATGCCAGACAAAAGTGATTTTTATTGCTTATCCTTGTCCTTACTTTGTCCACTTCCTGGTGATCACAGTGGCATGTAGGCCTTGACCGGAGATCAACACACTCTCAAAAAGTCACCATTATTCAGTAAGGGTGGTGGGTGTTCCAGCTTCAAAGCCTCCCTTCTTCCTTATCATTTAGCCTCTCTGAAGATGAAGAATCCTTTGTCTGCCTTTATGTCTGCCGATTCTCTGACGAGGCTCAGTTGCTTTGGGAATGTGGCATCAAAACGCTAGGCTTGGAGGTCTGTGGAGACACAGAGAGAAAGACAGAGAAAGATTTACACCCTTGGAGCCAGAGGACAGAAAATATAAGGGGAAACACTTCAAGAATCTGTGTTTGCTGAGGGGGACTGGCTGAAACCACACAAAATGCCTTTAGTTTAACATGGCAGATGATGTGTGCTGATTTGAGGTTTGTGTGGGGTTTTGCAGTGAATCACACATTAAATCATACACCCTCAGGAAATCATTGCACATTCCAAAGACTTGCTAGACTTTTGTGGAAACACAATTTGCCAAGGAAGTTGTTTGTTCAAAAGATTTTGTGTGCGTCTCCCTGTGTGGTAACCTGTTATCAGGGCCTCTTTGTGGTTCCGTTACTGAGAAAAACATTGCGTATTATACAGCTGTGTACATACTGAGGGAGCAAGAGAGATTATCATACAAAACTAACACTTTACATACAAAACTAACACTTTACATTTACATACACATTTAAATGCACGTTAACTGTAGACTTTTTCTTCAAAGTCCATTTGGATAACAGACATTAAAAAAATCACGATCATCATGATCTGTTGGCTTTTGCATAGCATCCTTATTTCCACATTTTGTTACGTTACAGCCATATTCTAAAATGTATTAAATTGTTTTTTTCCTCATCAATCTACACACAATACCCCATAATGACAAAGTGAAAAAAAATTCTAGACATTTTTGCTAATTTAAAAAAATTAAATGAACAGATATCACATTTACCTAAAGTATTCAAACCCTTTACTCTGTACTTTGTTGAAGCACCTTTGGCAGCGATTACAGCCTTGAGTATGACGCTACAAGCTTGGCACACCTGTATTTGGGGAGTTTCTCCCATTCTTCTCTGCAGATCCTCTCAAGCTCTGTCAGGTTGGATTGGGAGCATTGCTGCACAGCTATTTTCAGGTCTCTTCTGGAAGGTTCTCCCATCTCCACACAGGATCCCTAGAGCCCTGTCAGAGTGAACATCGGATTCTTGGTTTCCTCCCTGACCAAGGCCCTTCTCCCCTGATTGCTCAGTTTTGCTGTGCGGCCAGCTCTAGGACGAGTCTTGGTGGTTCCAAACTTCTTCCATTTAAGAATGATGGAGGTCACTGTGTTCTTGGGGACCTTCAATGCTACCTTCTCCAGATCTGTGCCTCAACAAAATTGAGGAAATTGGGGGCTCCTGAGTGGCGCAGTTGTCTAAGACACTGCATCTCAGTGCAAGATGCATCACTGCAGTACCTGGTTTGAATCCAGGCTGCATCACATCCGGCTGTGATTGGGAGTCCCATAGGGCGGTGCCCAGTGTTATCCGGGGTAGGCCGGCATTGTAAATAAGAATTTGTTATTAACTGACTTGCCTAGTTAAATAAAGGATAAATACATTTTTAATATCCTGTCTCAGCGCTCTATGGACAATTCCTTAAACTTCATGCCTTTGGTTTTAGCCCTGACATGCACTGTCAACTGTGGGACCTTTATAGACAGGTGTGTGCTTTTCCAAATCATGTCCAATCAATAGAATTGACCACAGGTGGACACCAATCAAGTTGTAGAAACATCTCAAGGATGATCAAGTTAACAGGATGCACCTGAGCTCAATTTTGAGTCTCATAGCAAATGGTCTGAATACTACATAAATAAGGTATTTCTGTTTTTTTGTTTAAAATACATTTTTTCAAATTTCCTAAAACCTGTTTTCGCTTTGTCATTATGGGGTATTGTGCATAGACTGCTGAGGAAATTGTTTTATTTAATCAATTTCAGAATAAGGCTGTAACAAAATGTGGAAAAAGTCAAGGGGTCTGAATATTTTCCGAATGCTCTGTTGATACAAAAGTATGTGGACACCCCTTTAAAAATAGTTGTGCCTATTATAGCCACACCATTTGCTTACAGGTGTATAAAATCGAGCACACAGGCATGCAATCTCCATAGACAAACATTTGCAGTGAAATGGCGTTACCGAAGAGCTCAGTGACTTTCAACGTGGAACCGTCATAGGATGATACGTTTCCAACAAGGCAGTCAAATTTCTGCTCTGCTCGAACTGTCCATGTCAACTGTAATTGCTGTTATTATGAAGTGGAAACGTCTATGAGCAACAACGGCTCAGCCGCGATGTGGTAGGCCACTCAAGCTCACAGAACTGGGCTGCCGAGTGCTGAACTGTTCGTCGGGAGCTTCATGAAATGGGTTTCCATGTCAGAGCAGCCGCACACAAGCCTAAGATCACAATGTGTAATGCCCTGGTGTAAAGCTCGCCGTAATTGGACTCTGAAGCAGTGCAAATGCGTTCTCTGGAGTAATGAATCAAGCTTCACCATCTGGCAGTCCGACGGACGAATCTGGGTTTGGCCGATGCCAGGAAATACTACTGTAAAGTTTGGTGGAGAAGGAATAATGGTCGGGGACTGTTTATCATATTTCAGGCTAGGGCCCTTAGTTACAGTGAAGGGAAATCCTAATGCTACAGTATACAATTACATTTTAGATGATTCTGTGCTTCCAACTATGGCAACAGTTTGGGGAAGGTCCTTTCCTGTTTCAGCATGACAATGCCCTTGTGCACAAAGCGAGGTCCATACAGAAAGGGTTTGTTGAGATCGGTGTGGAATAACTTAACTGGCCTGCACAGAGCCCTGACCTCAACCCCATCGAATACCTTTAGGATGAATTGGAACGCCGACTGCGAGCCAGGCCTAGCCTCCCAATGTCAGTGTCCGACCTCACTAATGCTCTTGTGGCTGAATGGAAGCAAGTCCCACAGCAATGTTCCTACATCTAATGGAAATCCTTCCCATAAGATTGGGTCTGTTATAGCAGCAAAGGGGGGATCAACTCCATATTAATACCTATGATTTTGGAATGAGATGTTCGACGAGCAGGTGTCTACATACTTTTGGTCATTTAGTGTAGTTCGTGGCTGTGCTCTAAGCTGACTCACTGATGATACCGCTTACTGCATTCAGCTGATGACATTATCGTTAATTATCTCAGTTAATGGAATCGCCACCAATCCTAGGACTTTACGCCTTCTGAAAACCTTCTTCTTCAGGAGTCACGTGTTTAAAAGTTAAAACAATGTGAATGTCTAATAAGAATTGAGGGGATTTGTGTATGAATCATATCCTGTATGAGTTATAGTACTATTGTCTCACATGATATGTGTTGAAATGTTACACATTTTCTACTGCAGCCAGTCGACTCCTGGCATCTCTAACCATCATGTGAATTTTAACACGCTAGCTTCACATATAAAGCTGCTTGAGATCTTTGTAAGAGGAGAGGTGCTGCGACTTGTTGGTGATGATTTTCACAGTGTTAATTGACTGCAGAGTCCTTGGCCACATAGTGACAAGGTATTGTGTCATTGTGTAGAGAAATCAGATGGGGGCTGATCGTGAAAGTACTATACCATTTCTGCAACACACCATCAGATAAGATACAAACAGCCCACTATTCTCTGAGACAGAGAGATTGAATTCTCCTTCTTGAGTTGGAAGTAAACAATATTTCACCCTTATATCTCTATATTATGTGTCTGTCAGATTGTATGCAGGGAAGTGAATCTATAAACATGCCGGTTGTCAAACACAATAGGGATAAAGTGCTGGGCTGGCCCATGCATTCTGACAGTCCTTGCGCTGCATGACAATGATGTCCTGCTCCACTCTTTATTTAACTAGGTAAGTCAGTTAAGGACAAATGCTTATTTACAATGCCAGCCTACCCCGGCCAAATTGTGCACCGCTCTATGGGACTCGCAATCACAACCGGATGTGATTCAGCCTGAATTTGAACCAGGGACTGAAGTGACTCCTCTTGCACTGAGATGCAGTGCCTCAGACCGCTGCGCCACTCAGGAGCCCTAGGGTTTTTATTCAGGCCCTGTTCCTCACTTATTTATGGTGACAGACTTACCCTAATTTCATCACAGAGGAAATTTTATCAAACACACACACACTCACAAACACATACAGTCACACACACACACACACACACACACACACACACACACACACACACACACACACACACACACACACACACACACACACACACACACACACACACACACACACACACACACACACACACACACACACACGTACATACACACACTACTGATAAGACAGTTGGATGAAAACTGACAAAAATGTTGATTTACTCATCACAACTGTGAAGTGACAGATATTCCTAAATATAGCTTGTTAATTCACCTATTAATGGTGATATTTAAAGTTTGAATGCAGCCATTTAAAAAAAATCTCAATATCAAATCATTTCTGGGTAACAATAAAGTATATTACAGTGATTGTGTTCAATTAAAATGGTAAAAAAAATAAACAGAAATAGCTTCTAAGCAAAGAGCAATTTCCCAAGCAAGAATTTGGGGAGTGGGCTGAGTGGAGAGGGGGAAACTGAAAACTAGCTGTAATTGGCAAAGAGGTTTGGAACTCAAATTCTTATTGGTCAATTAACTCATTTACACCTGGTGCAGCAAAGGGGGGAGTGAGTGGTCGTGATTTATTGTCTGTGTCCAGTGGGTGGGTTGTACGGACACAATGTCACGTTATCTTTTGTCAAACAGCTATTACACTAAAATGGCATTATCATCCTTTTCACAATTTCTAAGTGTATTTCCAAACTCATAGTGTGGAAATATATATAAAACACAGGAAAATCACGTTTCTGATTGCAATGGGCCTTTAAAATATATATATTTTTATGATATATTTCGTTATTATTTTCCTGGACACATATGTAACATTGTTATTCAAGTCAAACATCTGTTTGTAGTTTCCGCCACATATGGTCTCAATTTGCGTTGTGTATCAAAAGGTTATACCATTATACCGCCAGTTCCGCACTCCTTGTTACATCTCTAATCGAACAAGGAAAGTAGATATTAAGAAATTGTGAATCATTCCTTGTCCTGAAATTCGGCCATCCTAATGGCACGTAGTTCCCCTAAACAGAATGCCTTTTGAGTCATACGTAATGTGGTTGACCTTTTGCTTAGTTTTTCTCTCTTCTGGTGACCAATGTGTTTTTGCAATATAACCAGACCAACAAAATAACCCAATGCCCAATCTATTAAATAATGGTAATAGTGTATTTTGCAGTGGGCGTAAGACATTATTCAGACGTTTTGGGAAAAGGGAATACTCAGGCTATTGCGCAAATGTATTCCCTGTCAATTGTAGCATCATTCATCTATGTTGTGAATATTGCTGTGTATATTCTGTAGCCTACCTAGACCGTATAATTTACTCATGGCAGCAGTGAATTCAATCCGTTCAATGTTGATGAGGTAATGCCTAAACATCTAAATGTATGGCCAATGTAATTTGTCATCTGGTTTGTGGAAAACAGATTTCTGGGTTTGACATTAGATTGCAAATCAAATCTTATTGGTCACGTACACATGGTTAGCATATGTTAATGTGCTTAAGGCGAGACAGGCTCTGATTTATTGTCGTGATTAAGGTCCCAGGTTCTTGTGACCTTGAGTAACAGAGTCTCACTCAGACCCATTTGTTCCTTCCTGCCCACTGGTTGAATCAACGTTGTTTCCACGTCATTGAAATTATGTTGAAATTATGTTGAACCAACGTGGAATAGACGTTGAATTGACGTCTGTGTCCAGTGGGTGGGTTGTACGGACACAAGCCTTATGTAATATTTAGGCTCTGAGATCATCCAATTCCCGGACATCCCCCAGTTAACTATTTGGTAGGCTACCACTGTATACCTGCTAATCCCCACACACACAACTCGGCTATTTTAAACGCGATTCTTTTCCAAGAGAGCAATGCATAAGCCCACAAACGGTTTACGTTCGTAGGCATATAGGACACACGCTTGAAGGAGTATCCGTTCAAGTTTATTCAAGAGGCCATTGATTAGGGTATACCAGATGGATACTATAAACGGCTGTAAATAATGGGATGATGTAGGCTACATGATTAAATGATTATAAGGAATATACCCAAACAAAAGTACGAACACGTTTATAGCAAACAGCTGACTTTAAAGTGGCCTTCTCACCGACTCATTTTGTGAGGGTCGCGTGGCTCACACTGGATACTTTTGTTAGTGGAAAACCCTGTTATACATAAGCTTTTAATCTTCTTAAAATATTAGATCCCTCATAATCAGATGCAGAACGTGGTTCCGAATTTTTCGAATTGTATCCATGTTACCAATTTACGCACATTTAAGCTGCTCATCTCATGTGAATAAGTCATTTCAACACATTTTGATTTTGGTATTAGTAATAAAAAAAACAGCGGTATAAACTGATTTCTAATTTGCAAGCATGCAGGCTGGTGAAATAGAACCGATGTATTATTATAATTTAGGTGAGAGATATTCGGACACAGGACGGACAAGTGACAAAAAGACTTGGAAAGTAACTGTTTTAATTTCGTAATAATAGTCTAACAGAAGTAAATAATACTTGCCTACCTTGTACACGAATAGCTATATTTCCACAAGGAATAAACACGGAGCTGTCTGTCTATAGTCCACCGTTAAGGCGTCAGCTTCTCTCGTTAGTATAAGAACAGGTAAACCTCTTACTGCGAACTGTTTCTGAAGTCGAGGAGCCTCGCAAGAGAAGGGAGGGGACGTGATGGTTGTGAACGAAGAAAGTGAAAGGGGATCCTGTGAGGCGCGCTCTTGGACGCAATTAACTCATGGTAATGTATTGTAGGCTAAATAGCAAGCAGCAACAGATTATTAAAAAACAAATTGAAAGTAAATTCATCACACAGACTATTAAATCTTTGGCTAAGCATAAAACAACCGTTTTTAATGTTCGGTGAAGCACAAACACAGTTGATGTGCACATTCTGCATATGGGTCAACCAATTAAGCATAGGCCTAATAGTTTTGAGCAGGGGCGCAACTTTGGTTTTAGGAGTGGGGGGGACATTATTTTTTATTGCATATTTTATCCATTCAGATAAACACTCTAAACAGCCTACCTAACTGTTCGGAAGCGTCCTCGTGGTCCTAAAGCACAACGTTGCCTTGTTTTGTATCACATTCAAATGACAAAACTGGGGAGGGGGGGACGCAATTTCAGAATCTGGCGGGACAGTGAATGTTGCGACCCTGGTTTTGAGTATGTGATATTGTGAAAGTCAACGTTTAAAATGGATCTGTCATTGCTTTTCCCATCTCTGGGGAACTGTCATGATGGCCAAGAAGTACCTAGGCAGGCCTACTGTCCCGCCAGATAATTAATCATCCAATGGCTCAATGGTTAACTCTGAAAGTGATGTGACAGCACTGTTCCCCAGACTTTACCTGATGGCCCCATGCACAACAATTTGGACACGGTCCAAAGACCTGCAATTATATTTCTGTTCAGTGTAGTATGATATATTAAGTTCTACTGCTTTAGTATGAAATGCTGCCTTTGACTGCTTTAGTGTGATATGCTACATTAGGTCAGGGGTTAAAGTTAGGGTTAAGATTAGAGGTTAGGTTAAAGGGTTAAGGTTAGGTTTAGGGGAAGGGTTAGCTAACATGCTAAGTAGTTGCAAAGAAGCTAAAAAAAGTAGTAAGTATTTGAAAAGTTGCTAATGACCTAAAATGCTAAAGTTGTCAGTGAGGAGATTCCAACACGCAACCTGTGGAATGCTAGACATTTGCATTATATGCCCATCCACCCCGACCAACTTCCCTCCTTTCATTTTAATAAAATTTAATACGTTTTGCTCTGAGACCAGTCTGAAACGTTAGGTCTTCAGGAGTCATAAGGACAGAAGAGCAATAACTGATTTGCGGTCCTTGCATTATGCGTGCAAGGTAGATTCAAAATATTTGTTTCACGTTCAGTATTGCCGTTTGGGCGGGTCTGCAAGACAGACATTTTGTTCACTGAATTGACTTCACACTGTAAAATTACTTGCAGGCAGAACAACCGCAAAACATTCTACAAAATAAATCCTCATTTAACTTTTATGGTCTTGTAGTTTAAATGCTCATTAAAGTTAAACTCAAGAACTTGAGAGTGGAATTGTTTACAGGTTCCAACACACACACACACACACAGACACACACACCATACTACAATTCCAGCCTTTGAAGTGCTGAGAGAATCTTTACACAAGATAAGAAATGACACAGGCCAGGGCAATAGACTGATAGTAAATGTGGATAGATCAAAGAGAGTACAAGCACTCTACAAAACGGGAGATAGTTATGAAAACGGTTGAGTAATTGGGGACACAGACAGGGTGGGGTAAAGTCAAGAGGACCCCCTCAAAGGTTGTGTGGGTCCTGTCACTCCACCCTCTACCTCCACCCCCGACCCTGCCTCTGTCTGTGGACCTTCTCTGCCTGTGCTGCTGGGTTTATCATATGCTGCAGTCCTTTCTTGCTGTGTGGGTTCAACAGCTGGCCAGCTCTCACAGCACAGAGCTGAATAGGGCTGAATGTGGGCCTGGTCACAGCTACAATGACCCCTTCCAATCTTGGTTCCCCTCACGACCCCATAGAAAGTCTCAGATGGCTACCTAAATCCATCAAGGGCTCCATTGTTGATCAGAGAACACGGATAATCATACAGTATTATATTGAGCAAATTTGGGCAGTGAAAGTCATGGACAATGGACAGCTGAGCAACAGAGTGACCTCACAAGCAGGAATCCTGGGAATTCTGGGATGTGTGTGTGTTCATGTCATGTGGTTTACATTATAGATGACTTCGAGTGCTTCAGCTAAACTCAGGGGGGGAAATTGGGCTGAGAAGCTCCATTTGGAAAGGATGACTCAAAAGCGGGAAGGAGATTAAATAGTCAGGCAGTCAAGTTCTACTCAGTGTCAGAGTGTGAAGCAGCAGTAACCCTGACTCAATCCCTCACTAATCAACTGCAACTGTCTACCCAGTTTAAAGTAGGATGTGCAAGTCAGTAATGGTTATAAACTCATAGTGAAAAACTGCTGGACACTTTTGCATCAATAGAAATGGGTAAGGAAGGAGAATGGCCACCAAATGCTTATGTGTTGGTACTGATGTATTTCAGTTCTTTCCAGTCTAATTTAAAACGTGTCGTAAAAAGACAGACAGTCTTGTTGACGGGCAACTAAAAGATTTCTGTAAAATAAAACAAGGAGACAACAAAAATTTATTATAGAATGCTTTATTGAATGAACTTGTAAAATTCATTCGTGGTCACTTTTTCCACATACTTTTTTCATTGGGTGTATAGGCCTGTGAAACACATAACAATGAATGATAAAACAGGAGGGGGCGAGGCAGATGAAAATAGCAGAGGGTGAAGGAAGGATGCTGAAAAAGTAGCCGTCCTCCACGCTACTGTACACACAGGCGGTTAGACAGCCAGTCACCCTCTGTCACTTCTCCCTCTCTCTTTTTTCTTTCCCACCCACTCTCACTCTTTCACACACACACACACACACACACACACACACACACACACACACACACACACACACACACACACACACACACACACACACACACACACACACACACACACACACACACACACTTCCCTTTAAGGAAGGCCAGCCATCCCTGTCTCCTCCCTTTCCCATCATTCTCTCTGTCCCCCCACGACAGGGCCAGGGTGGATTCGTGGGTCATGGATAAGGGCACGCTAGAGCAAACAAACCAAAATAGTCAACAACAAAGAAAGAGAGGAAGGGACTAAACACTACACTGCCAAACTTGGGCGGATAGCTACTTATCAATGATTGGTAGATGGTCAATTGGGCTGGAACATTTTGAACCTAATGGAGGAAAGATTATGTACTAAACCTGATTCGATAGAAGTCACATACATACACAAACAAACATACACTACTAAAAGTGAACCTGGGAATCACTACAGCTGAGCAGTAAGATAAATAAACAGAGCTCACGGCTCATTGAATGTGACCAAATCTCAAGGGGATGGAGGGCACAATACTTCACAGTGAGTGGGGCAGCAAGTTCACACAGTGAGAACCCAGAGGGCCTTTTCACAATTTCTCATGCCAAAGTCTACCCTGAAAAACTTTTGGTGCAGAGGGGCATGTTGGAGTTTGGGTGCCGATTCAAGGGCACGACAGGCGACTTTTAGACAGTTGGAATAAATCTTTCTCCTGTTCCACAGATGTATTCTGAGTTTGTGTGCTTTTGACCACAACAGGATTGGGAGGTGTTGAATGTTGGTGGCATAGGGAGGATGAAGGCCTTATTAATTGGACGAAGGCCTTATTAATTCATTTGTTTTCTTAATCCCCCTAAATCAGTGCCGCTTGTCTTGGTTGTATTGTAGATGATAATGCCAGTTGAGTCAGAGTAGAGACACCTACATCCTCTTTCCCTGTTATAGATATTACTTTCTCAGACTATCAGTTCATAAGAGCCTTAAAAGAAATGCAGGCGCTAAAACAAACCATATCTGCAAATATGCTTCATGGCAGTAAAAAAATGTTAAACATTTGTTCCTGAACACCCATAATAGATCACGGCATAATAACCTATTTTAGTACTTCAAAGCATCAACCTATAAAGTAGTGAGTCAAGGGGAAGGGGCCTGCTAAAGAGGACTGGACGTTTCACTGTGTTATTTCCAAAGGAAGTCAGAGCTTTGTTTTGAAGTTTCTTGAACAGCCACTGTGGCGTGTAGGAGCAAAGTTGTCTCTACCATACGCAGACAGGAGTATTCTCGTGAAAAGCAAGTGTTGTGTGGAATTCTTCCAAAGGGCAGAGGAAATGGGGAGGAGGGGTACAAGCTGGGATTGAAGTCCCACGGTAATTGCAAACTTGACGGTCCCAGACGTTTGGCACAACACTTTGGAGGGGTACATGGTGTTCACACAGAGGAGGAATAGAAAAATCCTCCTCAACCCCCCCACCCGACCCCAAAATAACACAATTGACCTCATGCGGGTAAGCTTCCCATGTATACATCAAGAGCAGTACATTTTTCTATAATTTGACTCACTCCAGACTGTTGCTGTTTTATTGTTTTGGATATTATCAGCATTTTGAGATGTGTGCATTCATTGCCCACAGGGAGACATTCACTGGCATGCAACATGGGCCTACTCCACCAAACACAACAGCGCATACACCAGAAATCTATCTGTGTCATATCTCCACCAGACACATGCCAAGGGGTTGAGGTCAGTCTGTTCATCCAAATATACAATAATGTCACTGATGCTAAGAAAATGCTAAAGTACATTGTTCGTGGGAGCAAATACAAAAAAATCCTATTTTCTCCCATGTTTGGCCCTGAAAATGTTTGCATATCTGATACATAAGAAGATGAAAAGAAGATGGCAAGACAATGTTGTGCAACTTTAAGGGCCGATTTCCCAAAAACACAGATTAAGCCTACTCCTAGATTTATTAGGGCTTTGAATTAGGATTCTCAATTGAGAATGCTCTTTAGTCCAGGATTAGGCTTAATCTGTGTCTGGGAAACAAACCTTTTTTTAATGATGGTTAATGTTTTCTGTGGCTAACTCCTCCAGAAAAGCAGCCGAGACCGGAGTTAAGAAGGATTCAGCTGATGTTGATCAGTGATCAAGCAGGAGTGTTAGTTGAATACTGAATACACAGAAGGAGCCCCCAGCTGATGGCAGTACTACAAATCCCAGGTGCCTTCCAATCCTGACCTATTTTAACCCAGAATTAAATGTCCAATGCAGCCATTTTTTATCTCAATATTAAATCATTTCTGGGTAATAATGAATTACCTTACTGTGATTGTTTTCAATTACAATTAAAATAGTTGAAAATAAGCAAATAACAATTTCTCAAGCAAGAATTTTGCTAGGATTGTCTGGGAGTGATCTGAGTAGGGAGGGGAAAATGGGAAATTAGCTGTTATTGGCACAGAGGATCGGAACTATTTTTTATTGGTCTACTAACTAATTTACCACCTCGCGATATCACCAAGCAGGCCAAAACTCCATCCCACCAAAACAGGATGAAATTTCAGGCTGTCTTTTCAAACAGCTCGTACACTAAAAGGGCATTGTCATTTTCATTTTATTATTCCAACCTCATAGTGTGGAAATATATGTCAAATACAGGATATTCACATTTTTGACTGCACTGGGCCTTTAAGGAGATAAGGCATGCTAGCTATATATAGACTGCTCAAAACAATAAAGGGAACACTTAAACAACACAATGTAACTCCAAGTCAATCACACTTCTGTGAAATTAAACTGTCCACTTAGGAAGCAACACTGATTGACAATAAATCTCACATGCTGTTGTGCAAATGGAATAGACAACAGGTGGAAATTATAGGCAATTAGCAAGACACCCCCAATAAAGGAGTGGTTCTGCAGGTGGTGACCACAGACCACTTCTCAGTTCCTATGCTTCCTGGCTGATGTTTTGGTCACTTTTGAATGCTGGCGGTGCTTTCACTCTAGTGGTAGCATGAGACGGAGTCTACAACTCACACAAGTGGCTCAGGTAGTGCAACTCATCCAGGATGGCACATCAATGCGAGCTGTGGCAAGAAGGTTTGCTGTGTCTGTCAGCGTAGTGTCCAGAGCATGGAGGCGCTACCAGGAGACAGGCCAGTACATCAGGAGACGTGGAGGAGGCCGTAGGAGGGCAACAAACAACCCAGCAGCAGGACCGCTACCTCCGCCTTTGTGCGAGGAGGAGCACTGCCAGAGCCCTGCAAAATGACCTCCAGCAGGCCACAAATGTGCATGTGTCTGCTCAAACGGTCAGAGACAGACTCCATGAGGATGGTATGAGGGCCCGACGTCCACAGGTGGGGGTTGTGCTTACAGCCCAACACCGTGCAGAACGTTTGGCATTTGCCAGAGAACACCAAGATTGGCAAATTCGCCACTGGCGCCCTGTGCTCTTCACAGATGAAAGCAGGTTCACACTGAGCACGTGACAGACATGACAGAGTCTGGAGATGCCGTGGAGAACGTTCTGCTGCCTGCAACATCCTCCAGCATGACCGGTTTGGCGGTGGGTCAATCATGGTGTGGGGTGGCATTTCTTTGGGGGGGCCGCACAGCCCTCCATGTGCTCGCCAGAGGTAGCCTGACTGCCATTAGGTACCGAGATGAGATCCTCAGACCCCTTGTGAGACCATATGCTGGTGCGGTTGGCCCTGGGTTCCTCCTAATGCAAGACAATGCTAGACCTCATGTGGCTGGAGTGTGTCAGTAAGAGGAAGGCATTGATGCTATGGACTGGCCCGCCCCGTTCCCCAGACCTGAATCCAATTGAGCACATCTGGGACATCATGTCTCGCTCCATCCACCAATGCCACGTTGTACCACAGACTGTCCAGGAGTTGGCGGATGCTTTAGTCCAGGTCTGGGAGGAGATCCCTCAGGAGACCATTCGCCACCTCATCAGGAGCATGCCCAGGCGTTGTAGGGAGGTCATACAGGCACGTGGAGGCCACACACACTACTGAGCCTCATTTTGACTTGTTTTAAGGACATTACATCAAAGTTGGCTCAGCCTGTAGTGTGGTTTTCCACTTTAATTTTGAGTGTGACTCCAAATCCAGACCTGCATGGGTTGATAAATTTGATTTCCATTGATAATTTGTGTGATTTTGTTGTCAGCACATTCAACTATGTAAAGAAAAAAGTATTTAATAAGAATATTTCATTCATTCAGATCTAGGATGTGTTATTTTAGTGTTCCCTTTATTTTTTTGAGCAGTGTATATATACAGTGGGGCAAAAAAGTATTTAGTCAGCCACCAATTGTGCAAGTTCTCCCACTTAAAAAGATGAGAGGCCTGTAATTTTCATCAGAAAATCACATTGTAAGATTTTTAATGAATTTATTTGCAAATTATGGTGGAAAATAAGCATTTGGCCAATAACAAAAGTTTCTCAATACTTTGTTATATACCCTTTGTTGGCAATGACAGAGGTCAAACGTTTTCTGTAAGTCTTCACACACTGTTTCTGGTATTTTGGCCTATTCCTCCATGCAGATCTCCTCTGGAGCAGTGATGTTTTGGGGCTGTTGCTGGGCAACATGGACTTTCAACTCCCTCCAAAGATTTTCTATGGGGTTGAGATCTGGAGACTGGCTTGGCCACTCCAGGACCTTGAAATGCTTCTTACGAAGCCACTCCTTCGTTGCCCGGGCGGTGTGTTTGGGATCATTGTAATGCTGAAAGACCCAGCCACGTTTCATCTTCAATGCCCTTGCTGATGGAAGGTTTTCACTCAAAATCTCACGATACATTTCCTTATTCATTCTTTCCTATACACGGATCAGTCGTCCTGGTCCCTTTGCAGAAAAACAGCCCCAAAGCATGATGTTTCCACCCCCATGCTTCACAGTAGGTATGGTGTTCTTTGGATGCAACTCAGCATTCTTTGTCCTCCAAACACGACGAGTTGAGTTTTTACCAAAAAGTTATATTTTGGTTTCATCTGACCATATGACATTCTCCCAATCTTCTTCTGAATCATCCAAATGCTCTCTAGCCAACTTCAGACAGGTCTGGACATGTGCTGGCTTAAGCAGGGGGACACGTCTGGCACTGCAGGATTTGAGTCCCTGGCGGCGTAATGTGTTACTGATGGTAGGCTTTGTTACTTTGGTCCCAGCTCTCTGCAGGTCATTCACTAGGTCCCCCCATGTGGTTCTGCGATTTTTGCTCACCGTTCTTGTGATCATTTTGACCCCACGGGGTGAGATCTTGCGTGGAGCCCCAGATCGAGGGAGATTATCAGTGGCCTTGTATGTCTTTCATTTCCTAATAATTGCTCCCACATTTGATTTCTTCAAACCAAGCTGCTTACATATTGCAGATTCAGTCTTCCCAGCCTGGCGCAGGTCTACAATTTTGTTTCTGGTGTCCTTTGACAGCTCTTTGGTCTTGGCCATAGTGGAGTTTGGAGTGTGACTGTTTGAGGTTGTGGACAGGTGTCTTTTATACTGATAACAAGTTCAAACAGGTGCCATTAATACAGGTAAAGAGTAGAGGACAGAGGAGCCTCTTAAAGAAGAAGTTACAGGTCTGTGAGAGCCAGAAATCTTGCTTGTTTGTAGGTGACCAAATACTTACTTTCCACCATAATTTGCAAATAAATAAATTAAAAATCCTACAATGTGATTTTCTGGATTTTCCCCCC
Source organism: Oncorhynchus keta (assembly GCF_023373465.1). Taxonomy (NCBI): domain Eukaryota; kingdom Metazoa; phylum Chordata; class Actinopteri; order Salmoniformes; family Salmonidae; genus Oncorhynchus; species Oncorhynchus keta. Next base: position 37,124,978 of record NC_068421.1, read on the forward strand.
TCATTTTCTCTGTCATAGTTGAAGTGTACCTATGATGAAAATTACAGGCCTCTCTCATCTTTTTAAGTGGGAGAACTTACACAATTGGTGGCTGACTAAATACTTTTTTGCCCCACTGTATATACATACCCACACCAGGAGCAGGTACCTTCACTTCATATAGATTTAAGGGGATGTGGTAAAAAATGTTAAAGTGTTATTTTTTAGCCTTTGTGGCCTATAAGCGGTAGGCCTATTTGCTACTATTCAGATTCTGCCCAAAGAAAATCAACACATTTTCAAGGTTCCAAAAGCAACAATTACAGATGATTTGGGAGGGGAAACACTCAAAGTAGGATCATCTTTAGCTGAGGACTAAATATAAAAACAAACACAAACACTACTGTAGTAGGATTTCGTATTGATCTTTTTCTGGTACGTTCATTCCCTGGGTATTGTTGCAAATTTGTTCGTTGTCAGGAGGATCGTGAGGAAGGTCATGAGCTGTTTTGGGATCAAGCCTGGGTAACACTCCCCGTCCTGAATGCCAAAACCTAAAGGCATTCCTGTCATAAAATAACTTCCCAATACGGTATGGAATCAGTGGCCTGAATACTCACTACCTCAACATTCACATACATGTTTTAAGAATAAGTCACTCTTAGAAGTTCTTCAGCAGCCAACTATGCCTGAAACTCAAAGTGACACTAAACCATATGAAACCAACAATAGGTTATGTCAGGTTTTTAACCCATCTGTTTGAGATCCTGTGTAAGGTAGGAACCATTATGGTGGTTTCCTATCTAGACTTACCTCCACACCAGGGTGTCACCTAGCCTGATGACTCACTATCTAGACTTACCTCCACACCAGGGTGTCACCTAGCCTGATGACTCACTATCTAGACTTACCTCCACACCAGGGTGTCACCTCACCTGATGACTCACTATCTAGACTTACCTCCACACCAGGGTGTCACCTAGCCTGATGACTCACACTAAATTCTTCCACTGCTCTGTCATTCGCTACATCATTTAGTCTGAGATTGCAATCATTGAAGTCATTTTTGGTGACGAGGGGAAAGGAGGGGCGTCGTACAAAACAAAGTAATCAGCGATTGGATCGTCTCTAACCAGACTATCAAAGCCAATGCCAAATGCGCTTTACCCATGTGTGTACTGGCTCTGGCCCAACCCATCAGTTTCTGGACCAATCAGATGGCCTCTAATGTTTTCGCATTCGGTGAAGGGTCAGGGAGGTACTCAGATCCAGACTCATTGCAAAGAAGAAGCTAATGTTTGTGGGCGTGAAGTAGCGTTTGGCCGTGTTTTGAGTATCAAAACCGTAATGTATCATGGGTAAATTGTGACTGACTGATTGATCTACAGTACAAATAATAATGACTAGTTATTTATGATGAAAGGTTCTTCGTAGATCAGCCAGTCGGCAGTCACCTGCACTGTAGGCAGCATCGTCGAACAAGCCCAATGTGTTTCCATCAGTAGCGTGACACTAAAGACTTGTGGCGGGCAGAATCAACAACCTCTGCATCATTCCAGACTGTTGCTGTGTGAGAAGGTGTTAAAGTTCAGTTAGCCATTGTTACTGTGTATGTAAACGCAAGCTAAAAAGTACCCAGGGACTTGCCTTGGCTCCAAGTCAGAGCAGGTCCACTGGAGCCATGGCCCAGTGAGAAACAGGTTCCGGCCGGCGTAGATGGAAACAAAATAGTCTGCGTCTTTTGGGTAAAACACCGGGGTAAATCCTCAGTGGACATCCACCATTAGCTAAAGAGATCTGGGATTGATGATGACGTGACTTCCTGGAGCCAAGAGGTGTAAGGAAATGAGTCACACAGGGATCATGGTTAGCAGGAAACACTAGGATAACAGGTTGATGACATACTACCAGAGACGCCTGTCCGCCCTACCGTCTAGGCTGCCCACCAAACTACGAGAAACACTGGTCAGTTAGTTACTGGTTGATCACGTATCGCCTTTATTAAATACTTCACAACCTCCCCTTCAGTGAACAGTTACAAAATGTTACCTCTTGTCAAACAGGACACTGTTCAATTTACAAAGCATTCACTTTTTGTAAAGGGCAAAACAAAACTAGAAAAAACTAGATGCTTGTGTAGCCAGGCTTTCATACCTCTATGGATTTGAGTTGAGTTTATTTTATATGTTTGAACCTTCAACAAAACAAGAATGTCAGTGTCTGTTTCTCCTCTCACGGTTACAGGCTGCATCCCACTTAAATGCAGGGGAATTAAATGTATTTCTTTCTAATTATATATATATATATATATATCAAATATACACACGTGTGATATATATATATATATATATATATACACACACACACAATATCAAATGATTCAAATGAACTGTCATGTGACAGAGAGGAGACAGGAGAGGCAGATATCTCATAAGTATAAAAAATAAATTAAAATGATCATATCTCACGTGACAGATACTCTATGTGGTTTTCAATTCACAGTTCTGACTCTGGCAAAGAGGTGTGAGTGGAACCTCAAGCATGGGTGTGTGGGGTAGTGGGACCAACATGGCCGACGGACGGACGGACGGACAGACAAGAGATAACTGTGCCGACAGAGCATAGGGCTCAAATATTAAATAAGAAGAGAGCCAATAGAGGGGAAAGACTGGCAGATAACAGACGGACAGTGCAAAGAAATTACTTCAAATCAAGCAACAAAATAATTGTATTCATATATAATATACTGTACTGTTATAACGCTACAGGCAGAGGGAGTGGCAGTGAATGTTCTCTATGTGTTATCTTTGCCTGTGATTGTACTAGAAAAGCTACAATGATTGACAAGTATTCTGACGGCGACACAGTGGAAGCTAGTGACGTGAAAGGGGTGGTGGGATATGGACAGAACGGATGATAAAAGGGAGAGCTTGGAGACTAGAGTTACAAACAAATGCAAAGGAAAATGAACAGGACTAGGAGGAGCATAAATGACAAAGTACAGCCCATTTAAATCTGTGGACTCATTTTTGTTGTCCTATAATTGTTCTCTCTTAAAGTAGGGAGGGACTCTCGTAAAGGGAATACATTTATTTATACATCTGTTTGTTTTAAAATAGAGTTCGCTCTTTCCCAGACTCCAACATATCCACCCTAAACCCTCCCTCCCTGGCCCCAAAGTCTTTTATAGAATCTGATTAGCAAACACTGCAGGTGTGACGCCAGAGCAACATGTTCAAACGTTCACAGTCTGTGGCCAGTCCAATTGCTGCCTCAGTGCGCTCCTTGCTGATGCGTTCAGTGTTCGTCTCTAAAACAATGTTCGACCAGGATAGGCTCAGATATCACTGGCAGAAGGGTGATGCCGTGGGGTCAAAGCCTTTGAAAACCTCCTTCAGAGAAGCATTGTCCTGCTCCGTGGTGGTGGTGGTGTCGCCAGGCTGGGCAGGGCTGTTCCCACCAAAGGGGCTGCCGGAGCCGCTGGGCTTGCTGGCCTGTTTCACCATGCTGAAGAGCGAAGACACAGGCAGGTTGTGGACGCCCGCCGGGGCCTGCTCGGCACCACCAGGGGGGCCCTGTCCGACCATGGAGGAGACAGAGGCAGCAGGACCTCCGGGGGGCCCGGTGGACGGCGAGGGTGCAGGCTTGGGCCTGGGCCGGTTATAGCTGTTGTAGCGGTCAGTGGACTGCTCGCTGCTCTTCTCTGGCTCCGGCTGGTCCAGGGCAGACTTACGGACAAACAGGGGCTCCTTGGCCTTGGGCTTGGCTGGTGCTGCCTCACTGGGTTTGGGCTCTGTGGGGCCACTGCTGGGGGTTGTGTTTGTGGTGGCACCAGGGCCCTCAAGTTTACCTGCACTAGGAGTCCGGGGATCATAAAGACTGATACCACTCAGCACACTGCTGCCACCAACTGCACCCGCTCCCCCTCCACGACCCACTCCACCTGCAGACAGTAGCCGAGGGTCGTAGGGGGCGATGGTGTGGGAGGAGGAGCCGGAGGTGGGTGGAGGGGCTGCTGGGGTGACCGTCAGAGGGGGACAGGGGACTCTGAAGGCTGCTTCAGGACAGATTTCTGCGGCTGGAGCCGGGGGTCAGCGGGGGCTTTGCGGGCCATTCGAGGATCGACGGGCTTGTCGACAGGGATGGGCAACAAAGCAGGAGGCGCCGGCAACAAGGCCGGTGGAGGGACAAGGGGGAGAGAAGGGGATGACTGGGAGGGGCCGGATGAGGCGTTAACAGTCTTGAGGATGCGAGAGAGCAATTCAAAGTCTGGGAGGGAGGAGGAGGGGGCTGGGGGTTCTAAGGAGGGAGGGGGGATGGGTGGGGTATGGGGGAGGGCCGTATGGATTCGCTGCTGGCTGCGTGAGAGGCGGGGATCCAGGGCTGAGACAGGGGGGATGCCTGGAGGGAGGGGGAGAAGGTCCTGTTTAGGGATTGGGATAGGGATGAGGTCCTCGGGGTTCCATGTCACTGTCTTAGCGTAGGGGGGCATGTGCAGGAGAATGTCCTTCTTAATGTGGCTGAACTGCCTCAGCTGGGAGCGTGGGTCCCTCAGGGCCATGCCCATCAGGGGGTCCAGGGGGATGGGCACAGGCTTGTCCCTTAGAACCCTCTCTGTCTCCTCCTCCTCTGCAGGGGGAGCCGTGAGGGGCGGGGGCTTGTACACCAGGGGGGCGTCTGGTTTGGGGGTGAGGGTGGTGGTAGCGAGCCGTGCCAGGCGGGGGTCTGCAGGGGTGACGGTGGAGGCCAAGGAGGGGTTGGGAGAGTCCAACGCCTGGGCAGAGTCTGTAGCCCGGGAGAGGCGGGGGTCGCGGGCCAGCCGGGGGTCCCCCTGACGGGAGTCCGCCGGTCGGATGGAGGGGTGCGCTGGGGAGCCTTTCTGGAGGCGGGGGTCACTGGTGGGACCTTCCGGTTTGGGGGGCCCTTGGCTCTGCTGGCGGAGCGTCTTCAGGATGGATGTGACACTGCCACCTCCATCATCATCCTCACTGGAGTACCAGTTAGCTGAGTCACCTAGGAGATAAAGCAACAGGAATCAGTGACATAGTCAACCGTACTGACGGTCTGTAAGTACCACAACCACTGAACATTTAAACGTTAAAACTTTTAAACGAAATTGGGATCCTGCTTGGGGTCATTGTCCATTTGGAAGACCCATTTGCGACCAAGCTTTAACTTCCTGGCTGATGTCTTGAGATGTTGTGTCAATATATACACATAATTTTCCTTACCCATGATGCCATTTATTTTGTTAAGTGCAACAGTCCCTCCTGCAGCAAAGCACCCCCACAACATGATGCTGCCACCTCCGTGTTTCACGGTTGAGATGGTGTTCTTCGGCTTGCAAGCCTCCCCATTTCCTCCAAACATAGCTATGGTCATTATGGTCAAACAGTTCTATTTTTGTTTAAATCAGAAAGGATGACATTTCTCCAAAAAGTACGATCTTTGTCCCCATGTGCAGTAGCAAACCGTATTCTGGCTTTTTTATGGCGCTTTTGGAGCAGTGGCTTCTTCCTTGCTGAGTGGCCTGTCAGGTTATGTCGATATAGGACTCGTTTTACTTTGGATATAGATACTTCTGCACCTGTTTCTTCCAGCATCTTCAAACGGTCCTTTGCTGTTGTTCTGGGATTGATTTACACTTTTCACACCAAAGCACATTCATCTCTAGGAGACAGAACGCGTCTCCTTCCTGAGCAGTATGATGGCTACGTGGTCCCATGGTGTTTATACTATTGTTTGTACAGATGAACGTGGTACCTTCAGGCATTGCTCCCAAGGATGAACCAGACTTGTGGAGGCCTACAATATTTTCTTGGCTAATTTCTTTTGATTTTTCCACGATGTCATAAATACATCCACAGGTACACCTTCAATTGACTCAAATTACATCAATTAGCCTATCATAATCTCATAAAGCCATTACATAACTTTCAGGAATTTTCCAAGCTGATTAAAGGCACGTCAATATCAGTGTATGGAAAAATTACTTATGTCATGCACAAAGTAGATGTCCTAACCGACTTGCCAAAACTATAGTTTGTTAACAAGAAATTTGTGGAGTGGTTGAAAAACAAGTTTTAATGACTCCAATCTAAGAATATGTAAATTTACAACTTCACACTGTATACCCAAAATTAAAATAATTAAAATAAAATAATATTTTATCTCAGAAAACTTAGGGGGCCCAATAAAACCTTGGCCTGACCTAAATCAATGTCAGAGCCCAACATAATTAGTAGTCTCACACACCAACAGCTCCACCTAGCGACAGAGTGGAGTAGAGGCCCATTGGAGTCACTAATCTGATCCATGGGAGTGTATTACACAACCAGAGCCCAGAGGATGTTGACTCTGCTGAGGGTTACAAGTGAGGGTCAGCGGTGTCATACAGACATTTCCTGCCTCCTCGGGACACATATACATTTCTAACAAAACAAAAGGAGACAGGAACACTGTACATTTTCCAGACTTACACAAGCACTTTGAGGATAAAACCGCACGACTTGTTAATTACCGTTAGCTTTATATATGTTCCAAATGGCACCCTATTCCCTGTATAGAGCACACTTTAGACCAGGGTGCAGCCAGGGTTTACACAGCATATGCACTCGACTGAACCTACTTTATGTGCCTTACGTAGCTAGCCTATACGGGTGAGTGCGACCTAGAGCAAGTATTTATATGATGTCAGTATTAATATAGCATTGTCCTGCAGTGTTTGCACTGCCAATGCACTGTTTATACGGTGTCAGTGGGAATTGTTTGTTTTGTCTATGGTGAATTGCGATGGAGTCATGCCAGGTTAACCAGGCCCAGTAGAAGTACTTATGTTTTTGTCTGTGTTGGCTTGCTATTATATTAGTGTCTAAGCAACATACCAGCATGGCCAGCAGCATACAACCCTGCATACCACTGCTGGCTTGCTTCTGAAGCAAAGCAGGGTTGGTCCTGGTCAGTTCCTGGATGGGAGACCAGATGCTGCTGGAAGTGGTGTTGGAGGGCCAGTAGGAGGCACTCTTTCCTCTGGTATAAAAAAAATATCCCAATGCCCCAGGGCAGTGATTGGGGACACTGCCCTGTGTAGAGTGGCGTCTTTCGGAAGGGACGTTAAACGGGTGTCCCGACTCTCTGAGGTCATTAAAGATCCCATGGCGCTTATCATAAGAGTAGAGGTGTTAACCCCGGTGTCCTGGCTAAATTCCCAATCTGGCCCTCAACCATCACGGTCACCTAATAATCCCCAGTTTACAATTGGCTCATTCATCCCCCTCCTCTCCCTGTAACTATTCCTCAGGTTGTTGCTGCAAATGAGAACGTGTTCTCAGTCAACTTACCTGGTAAAATAACAGATAAATAAAAAGCATAATAGACTTCAATACAGTGTCTAAAACAGGGGTGGGCAATATTTTCGGACCAATTTGTTCATCAAAAGCAATTTGCAGGCCAGAAAAAGGATAGTTATTTGAAAACTATTATAATTTGACATACACCGATTCCAATTAGTGGATTTGGCTATTTCAGCCACACCAGTTGCTGACAGTAGGGCTGGGTGATATGGACAAAATCTCATATCCCGATATAGGTAATTTCATATCCCAATAACGATACATCTCACAATATACACATTTTCTGTCAATTCAATTAATAAATAGTTTATATAAAATGACCACACGTAAAGGCCTATTTCTTATTACATTTTGAATTATACTCAACAAATAGGGCATTTGGTACCTTGGGTCGAGTGTTGAGCACCAACTCACGAAACCCCCATCTCTCAACCGTGTAAATTGGGGCCATATCTTTGCAGATGTAAGTTGTAACGGCAGCTGTTATCTCCTTCCATCTTCGTGATTCTTTGCCAATAGGCAAAAGCCTATTGCAAGGTCTGAGTCGGGGGTTTGTTTTGATCACTCGGCTGTACTTTTTTGGGTCTCATCCGTAGACTCTCTCCGTACTGTTTCACATGATTCTTGTGTAGGTGGTAAGAGGTTAGTGGTGTTTGAGCCTGTTGTCGGGACCGGCCTGCGGCACATTTTGCAGAGGACGGTTTTCTGGTCCGTGTCCGACTTTTCATACCCAAACCACGTCCATGCGACCGAAATAGACCCTCTTTAAGGTACGAGCTCCGTGCTCTGTGTCACATTCACTCTCCTCCATGTTTGTTTGTATTGCAAATTTCCTTTTACACGCAAAGCGACGTCCAATTGACAAAAAATATTGCCATAAAGAGTGTGATTTGCGACACAACGAAATAAACGATAGGAAAATATCTATCGTTTCATATTATGCTCTATCGTCAGACGATATATATCGTCATATCGCCCACAATGCCCAGCCCTAGCTGACAGGTGTATAAATACAGAGCACACAGCCATGCAATCTCCATAGAAACATTAGCAGTAGAATGGCCTTACTGAAGAGCTCAGTGACTTTCAACGGGGCATCGTCACAGGATGCCACCTTTCCAACAAGTCAGTTTGTCAAATTTCTAACCTGCACCGGTCAACTGTAAGTGCTGTTATTGTGAAGTGGAAACGTTCAGGAGCAACAACGGTTCAGCCGTGAAGTGGTAGGCCACATAAGCTCACAGAACGGAACCGCCGACTGTTGAAGCTCGTCTGTCCTCAGTTGCAACATTCACTACCAAGTTCCAAACTGCCTCTGGAAGCAACATCAGCACAAGAACCGTTCGTTGGGAGCTACATGAAAGGAGATTCCATGGCCAAGCAGCCGTACACAAGCCTAAGATCACTATGTGCAATGCCAAGCGTCGGCAGGAGTGATTAAAGCTCACCGCCATTGGACTCTGGAGGAGTGGAAATGCATTCTCTGGAGTGATGAAATCACGCGTCACCATCTGTTAGTCCGATGGACAAATCTGGGTTTGACGGATGCCAGGCAGGAGAACGCTGCCTGCCCCAGTGCATAGTGCCAACTGTACAGTTTTGGCAACAGTTTGGGGGAGCACCTTTCCTGTTTAACCATGACAATGCCCCCTTGCACAAAGTGAGGTCCATACAGAAATGGTTTGTCGAGATCGGTGTGGAAGAACTTGACTGGCCTGCACAGAGCCCTGACCTCAACCACCTTTTGGATAAATTGGAACGCCGACTGCGAGCCAGGCCTAATTGCCCAATATCAGTGTCCGACCTCACTAATGCTCGTGGTCTGAATGGAAGCAAGTCCCACAGCAATGTTCCAATCTAGTGGAAAGCCTTCCCAGAAGAGTGGAGGCTATTATAGCACCAAAGAGGGTACAAACTCCATATTAATGCCCATGATTTTGGAATGAGATGTTCGACGAGCAGGTGTCCACATACTCTTGGTCATGTAGTGTACTTTATATCTAGTTTAAGACATTCAAGAGTGGCCTGGGTGGCCTAGAGTGGTGTAACTGCTGCAGCATAGATTCGAATCCAGCCCATTTCAGCAACTCTCTCCTCTATCTTTCCCCTCTCTCTCTCTCTCTCTCTCTCTCTCTCTCTCTCTATCCAATCACAATTATTTTTTAAACATTTTTTAAAGAGTGGCCTGGAGTGTCTACGCCTGGGGGGGAGGGGTCTAACATATGTAATTGTTTTAAAATGGTCATACCAAGGATCATTTAGATATGTGATTTTGAATTTTAGGATTAAAAAAATATTGAACGCATGTTGCCCACGCCTGATATATATATAGAACGTACCTTCCACGTCCCTCTCTCCTACCCCCTTGGCAAGTCTGGCCCTCTCCTCATCCTCCTGCTGTTTCTGTTGAATTCTCATGAACAGCATGCGTTGGGCCGGCGGCAGAAAGTCAGGCACTCCCATCCCCGCCTGCTGATTGGCCGAGCCTCCGTTTGCGGGAACGTCAGGACCTCCCACGGAGCTATGGTTTCCTCCCGATCCTCTTGCTTCTTTCACGTCCATCCCTCCAAAGCCCTGGAAGTGATCACCTGAAAGGTACAGGAGGAAGGTTGACAACTACAATACAGAACACTCTCAGAGACACATAACAGCACAGGTTTAGATTCAATCTGAAATCATATTGGAGGGAAGTATCTGATTAGTCTCTGATGCGAACAGTGATTGTATGCTTCGTTCATGATGTGATACGATATCAGCTCAGCTCACCTTCCTCCACTACCTCGTCCATATTCATGTCTTGCTGCTGGTTGAAGAAGTTATCAAAGAAGTTACCCCCTGGAGGAGGTCCGGGGGGCATCATAGGCCCCCCTTCTGGGCCAAAGCCTGGCATCATGGGGGGTCCTCCAGGGCCCATGGGTGGGGGAGGACACATGGACATGTCTGGGGGCATCATGCCAGGTGGAGGGAACCGAGGCGGAGGCCCACCAGGGCCACCGGGGTGCCCTTGGGGGCCAGTGGCGCCAGCTTGGCCTGTGGCAGTTCCTGGGGTCTGACCTCTGCAGAGAGAAAGATTGTTGAGTTATACCATGTTCCTAGCGCAGACTCAAACTATAAAAGCCACATAAATAGGTTTGGATGGATGTGAAAAGCTCACCGGTGATTAGCTAGTTTCTGAGCTAGCTGTCCCGTGGGCTGCACCTTGATCTCAAACAACGAGGGGATCTTCTTCCCTCCATTGCCAGGACAGGGGGGTGGGGGGCCCATGGATGGGGGTGCGGGACCATTGGGGTTGGGAGGGCCCTGGTAGGGGCCACTGTCTGGGTAGGCGGGAAGGGAACCAGGACAGGGACCGGGCCCTTGGTTAGGCCCTGGGCCGGGGAGGCCGTTGGGGGACATGGGGCCCTGTGGTGGTCCAGGAGATCCAAAGTCCCCAGGGCCAGAGTTGTCGGGTGGCCCTGGTCTGGGCGGTGTCGGGAGCAGGCCCACCCCAGGAGGAGGCTTGGGAAGGGGGTTGATCCCCTGCTTCTTTAGCTCCTCCACCTCCTTCTCATCCTCAGCTCCAGCCTCGGCATCCTCCGCCAGCATCTACAAACATGAGGTGAAAAGGTGGTCAAAAGGGGTTAACAGACTAACACAGAGGAGAGGGAGTGATTTAAAGAAACAGAGAGAATTGGTGTCTAAATCCACTTGAGGACGGCTCACCTTGTTTAGCAGGTCTTGGGTGTCGTCGGTCAGAGGCTCGTGGGAGAACATGCACTCGTCTCCATTCACACAGCTCCCGGTGGTGTGGAACAGCTTGCAGGGGAAATCACGTGCTGGGGAGTTAAGGAACTATGGAAGGCCTGGATGGACTGAACTCACTCAAAGACTGTCTCGGGGGTAGCACTGATATAGGCTATACTAAACTTGACAACTAGTATGGCCGTTCTAGCAATGCTAGCTGGAAACACACACTGAAGGAAATGTCCTATCTGATACAAAGTGAACTGCAGGTAAAGGATATCATGCATGTAGGGGCAGTTTTCAGCCCGTGCGCAGAAGCCAGTGATGTAGAACTTGCAGAGTTCTTTCTTCTTGGGCAGCTCAATGTCGTGGCTGAAGTTGCAGTGTTCCCCCTGGAAAGTTGGCAAAGCGTTAAAACAATAAAAAATCACGCTTAGACAAGATTTTAAAAAGCAGTTGACGGTAACATATGTCAGAAGAAAAATGATTTGGCATTCTATTGAGAATGCCTGGCAAGAACATTATCTCTGCTCAAATTCCATGATTTCCTTCTTACCCAAGTACAGCGGCCCTCCATGTAGTACTTGCAGATGGGTTTCCCTTTCTTATCTTGGTGCTTGTCCCCCTGGTGCTTGTTATGCTGGCCTCCTCCTCCATCCTGCACCACAACACAAGCAAACAAACATTACCAGTTTCAGAGCGTTATCAGAAACTTGTACATGTTGCGTATTCATTCAGATGAGCGAGCAGGCCTGTAAGGCGTTGTAGTTGGTTTTATTCTCACCCCCATGTCCCCATTGTCTCCATTGTTGTCCTCATCGTGACCCTGGTCTCCACCCCCTCGGCCTCTCCCCCGGTTCCTCCCTCGGCCTCCCCGGTTCATACCACGCCCCTGTTTCCCCCTGCCCCGCCCCCGCCCACCTTTACCACCTGGTTGGAGCAGAGAGAGACACTTCATCAGTGGGCTACAATGGAACAAGACAGGCAACCATTTTGGATCAGGTGCAAAGCATGTTTACTTAGGAAGGACATCAGAACAGCTAACCTAGCATGTCTTTATTACAGTAGCATGACTAAGTATTGTGTAGTGTGAATAATAGTGGTAATCCGGTCAGCCAACTCACCCCTTCCACGGTCTTTGGACTTCCTGTACTGAGAGTATTCATCATAGTCATCTTCACCCATGTGGTCATAGTCATCGTCTCCATACTAGAACACAACATCAACGGGACGAGGAACAATTCAGAAACAAAACACTTTCCCAAAACAATATAATTTAGCAAGCACACCAGTATCATTGATAAACAATGTGAAATGATCTGTGCATCTGGGGCCAGAGGATGACTGTCTTTGACTCACCTCCATCTCGTCTCCTCCTCCTCCTCCTCCTCCTCCTCCTCCTCCATACATCATCCCTTCTCCATCCTCATTGTCTCCGCCCATCTTGCCCCCTCGTCCCCGACCCCTGCTCCCTCCTCTTCCTCTACCTCCACGCCCTCCTCTCATGCCTCCTCGACCTCTCTGGTTCTTCATACGACCTTTACCTCCTGTGGAGAAAGAAAAAGAAGCACTGTCAGCACCTTGTGTCAGCATCTCCACGGCACGCGGGGACCTGCAAGCAAACTAGTAAGGGTCGTTCAATTCACCTCTGACCCCATTTTTTCTACCTCTGCCCCCGCGACAGTTGCCCCTTCCACCTCCATCGCCGCTGCCTCCCTCCTTGGCCTTGCGGTACTGGTTGAGCTCCTTGGTGAAGTCATCGTAGTCTTCATCGCCCATCTCCTCATCCTCCTCTCCCTCGTAGTTCTCCTCTTCATAATCGCCGTAGCTCCCGTAGCTTTGCTTGTCCATCTTCACGTAGCTGCCCTTCTTAGGCATGGGGCCCCCGTGGCCAGAGGACGGGGCTGGTGGGTAACCTCCAAGGGACTGGGAAGGAAACAAAATCATTGTTAGACCACTGTAATTACATGGTGACAAACAGACGAGCAACTCCGCAGCAGGTATCATTGTGATTTAGAGTCCCGCCATGGGGTAACTTACAGAAGGGGTGTACGTAGGGCTATAGTCCCGATACTTCCTCTTCTCACCTGGGCTGTAGTCAGAGTCATCGCTAAAGTCTGAGTGGTCATCACTGGAGGAGGCATGACGCTGTAACACCACACACAACACAGAAAGAGAGATAGGTTGAGTGACAAAGTAAGAAGAAACATTTACACTAAACAGTAAGAAAGCAATAACATCCCTGATCTGAAGGGTATGTATAGGACGATGAAAGCCAGAGCTGAGCTGGATGTGAAACACACACACAAACGCTATCTTACTTTGTGCTTGGATTTGCGTCTCTTCTTGGCTCTTCTCTTCTCCTTCTCTCGCTCCCTCTCTTTTTTCCTCTTCCTCTTGTGGCGGCGGGCCTTCTCGTCGTCCTTCTCGTCGCCGCTGGCGTGGCGCTCTTTGCTACGGCGAATTTTCTCTGGGGGCCGCCTCTGTTGCTGTTGCTTCTTCACCTGCACCTCCATCTTCTCCTCCTCCCCCGGTGCTGGGCTCCTCTGCCACCTCCACCTCTCCACCATCATCCTCCAACTCCCCCTCTTCCAGCTCACCATCCTCACGTCTGTGACAAACAGAGAACAGATAGGCAGGACATCAAAATGCTGTTCAAGCCACACTCCGGTCTCAAACGCGTAGTTCATGTTTGGGACAGTTCATGGGACATGTGGATGGTTCCTGGGTGGTGAACATTACATTCCTAGACACCACCACCAGACCATAATTATAAGGGATCAAAGCTTTTTGTCTGGGGAAAGGTAAAGTGGGAAAAAATGCCATTAACAACTGCGAGTGCTAGGCTGGGAATTTGGATAATTCCTTTTTCATGGTTGAGCTAAAATAGCAAAATTCAAGTGTACCTGTTCTACACATTGAGGACTTGTATAGCCCGAGGGAGTCACTTCCCTCATGTTCTAACGTGAAGAATTTAATTTGTGGGTTTTAATTATGGCGTTTCCTTGTGCATTTCTGTACGTTTGTCTTGACAGTGGAGATAATGCGGTTGTCCTCGGGGCCAATCAGCTGTTGTTATCCTATCCTGTGATAATGTCTGAGAGCTGCGTTTCTCTGAACTCGTCAAACATTAATCACACCACCGTTCACCCACAAACCATGACACAATGTAGGCTGCTCTGCTGGAACATTCTGATGAGTTATGAGTGTTTGGGTGACTGGGTTGACGGTTGGCTGTTATTGTGGGTGACATAAAGGACCTAGTGTCTGCTGAGAGTCAGAGGGCCAGATCATTTTTTTCTTAGACTGAACACATAGGCCTAATGACTGTATGCTGGAGATAGGACTGCTAGGGTGTAAAGGATGTGTGTTATTTGTGTCAAAACAAGCTGAGTTATCGCGAGGAGGACAGGGATAAGGTGGGTGTGGTCTGTGGTAAACAAATTATATGGCAGTTAATATATGGGACAGCAATCAGTAACAGCAAGTTTCTCTGCATTTCGTTATAGGTATGACATTTCCATGTGTGTGTAATGTGTACACTTTGAGCTTCACTGTTTTGTCTCTTTGGACTGGGAGAAGTTGAGAGTGATGCAACTATGATGATGCAACTGGTGGGGAGGGGGATTCAGTACTGCTGGACATGCGGAATCCGTTGGCCTTCATGACACAGGGTGGATTCAACATCAACATTCATTTCAAGGACATTTTGAAAGCAATAGGCCCATCACTATATCGAGCTAGTCATTCCTGTGCGGGGAGATCAAAGTGTTTACATAACAAAAATGATCTTAAACAGTCTGCTATTTATCAGTGAAGATTAGTCAATTTCATCTGTCAACAGACCTCAACAGCATGCAATATGCTTGCTTAGAAGATGAAAATATTTAACCAACAACCAATACACATCTCAAACTTTAACAGGAAACTGCAATGGTTAAAACTGTATTAAAACTGGAATAGCTGGGCCTAAATGTAGCTAGAGAAAACAGACAAGAAATTAGAAACAGATACATTTTTCCCCTGCCATCTTTCAAGGTGTAGTTTCAGAGGCGTGCCATTACATGATTTACTGAAATACACTGGCGTGACAATAAGGCATGTGAGGCAAGTCAGTTAAGAAAAATGTTGTATTTACAATGACGGCATACCTCGGCCAAACCCTAACGACACTGGGCCAATTATGCGCCGCCCTATGGGTGATAAGTAGGATATAACCACTATGTCCATTTGAAGCGTCACTATAGCCAGAGTTCAGCCTACAGAGTGAATGGATATTTGCTGACACTGATCAGAGCAGGCTTGAGTAACAGTCTCGCTTTAAGTGTCTGGTATAGCCTAACTTCAAAATGGTACAGGTTAGGCCTTTATTTGATTATTCAAACACGGATTACAATTCTGACTTTTGGCCAAAGTACACAGAAATGGTTTCGGTAGTAAAACAATGACTTCAATGTAGGCTATAGAATAGACTATACTCTGAGCATACAGACCCAATCTGTGGACATAGGCCAATTGACACAAATAAATGTTGACTGATCTCTCTTTATACCCACACCAACACAGTCCACACCACATCCTCAACATACTAACTTCCTATGTAGGACATGACTTTCCTCCGGGGCCCGAGGGTTGCTGGGACTTACTACAGTCTCCTGCTCCTCCTTACGTTTAGTTATCCTAAGTTTACTCTCAGCCAGAAAGGGACCAGATATAGATCTAGTCACTCTTAAATAAACCAAATTCCTCTACAACGGCAAGTTGATACATTTTTTCCTTCATTGTGAATGGCACGGTATTACCACTTGGCATAAATCAATGGCGTCAACATAATTTAACTCAACACAGCCAACCCTTGAATCATGATCACTCACGTCCTTCAAGAGGCACAATGAGGCCATTCTTGATGAGCGCAGAACTTTGCATTGCTGGGGGTTCTTTGGACTGACATGGGCACGTACACAGAACAAAGGCTCAACTGACATAGCTCTGACTTCTTGCCCCTTTCTCTAGTGGGGTGCCAGGTTCAAGTATTCAGGATTCTGCGGACAAGCAAAACGCTTTATCATGATTTTGCTCAGTTCAGATGCCAGTCAAGCCAACCTATACTTCTACAGAGGTGTGCCACTCCCATTGGTTGGGAGTATGCCAAACAATTTAGTTGTGTAAAGAGACGTTAGGGTCTAGCCAAACCTATCTTGTCTTACCCTGAATGAAAACTTATTCTTACAACATTTTCAAACTGAGGTTACAGGTGTTTTGGTTTATTAACATTACAGTAATAAAGAATTTGATATAAAAAGTATATTGTCAGGCTGGTTAGATGTCCTGACAATTGTGTTAAATGGCAAATGCAAAGCACCTGTCAACAGCCTCCTCTGGGTTTAATAGCCCACATCACAAAGACTTTGCAAAAAAAAAAAGGATGTATCACTCCAATAACAACAGAGTGGTCAGGAAATGATAGCACTCACTACTGCCAATTAGATAAGGCTCTAGTCTACTCTACGCCAAAGAACTATGAACAGAAAAAAAGTTACACTTGGATCCAAATATATAGCCTAATAAAAAGAAATAATACACAATCACACTTCAAACAAGACAACCTTTTCAGTTGCTCTAATGTTGTGTGCGTCCACTGGACACACCCTATGTAGTTCCAAGAGCATAAACTGAGTTAATGCTGAAAGTACTAGGTACAATCAGTCATGTAAACTTACATTTTCACTTAAAAATACATTTTACAATACTTTTCATGCATCATCACAACACAATTACAGCTTAATTAAAAAGGTCAAAAAGTTCACTAATAATCATTAAACTACAAACAATGGGCCTTTGGGAAGTACTTACTGTGAGAGGTTTTCACATTCTGCACTCAAAAGTACTGGTATGACCATTCCCCCCCCCCCCCCAAAGTTTTTGGAACATAATAGTGGTCTCCCCACTTTATTATTAGGGTTTGTGGAAATGGTATAACTTGGGTTGTTGGGGGTGCTGAAGACAGTGAACATTTGTGGTTTACTTGACTTTTTAGACATCTGATATGCTTTGCAAACGTTCAACACAGTGCTGGGATTTGGTGGGTGTTTGGGATAACAATCTAAAGTAATATAGCAGTCTGTCCTGAGAAAAGAGAAACTTTATAGGGGCACGAAATTAGGCAATTGTCCTGAACTAGCAAAGGAAGAAAATGTTGAATCCATTAATGTACAGATCTAGTAATAATTCAAATAACGTTTTAAAAATGGGTGGCACAAACATTAAAGTGGATGAGCATGCTAAAACAATTGTGCAATCACGTTTGTTACATTTTTGTTGACTAGTTAGTATGACCAATTTCACGCCCTGGAAATGTATCAATTTGTTCATTGTTGGTGATTAAACGTTATATTAATCCCTAGCTAGTTGTCTTAGTTAACATTATCCCGTGGACCAATAGTGAACTTCATAGGTAGTTAACATTAACTGATCGAACCAATTCATTTTATTCGCCGATTTAAGAGGGCTCCGTCTATATATAGGGTGACAAGTGAACAGCTGCATCAATTCCAATGACAAAATGCTTTCAACACAACTATCTAGTTGCTAAAAAAAAGGGCAGGCACAATGGCGGCCTCTGCTTACAAGCTAGATTGATCTGGCTAGCTAGCAAAAAAATAACTGCGTAGTTAGCCACTTCGTTACTTAGCATGAGTGCTAATAAAGGAAATACCTCCAATGTCCCACAGCTGGCTATTAATCCATTGCAATCAAGTCTTTGTCTGACCTGAAAAACCTAGAATGTAATGATTAATTATGAAACTGTTCAAATTCGCCCTATTGGCTTGGCGGACAGTTAGCAAACTGTCTTTTTTCCCCACGGAGGGCAGCCAGCTAGCTGGCGAGTTGGAGCGTTAGCTAGCCGTCTTTGCGATGCAATTTTGCAAAGCTTTTGTGTTCAAAAACGTTTTGGACATATAACTAAATGGAAATCTATTCAGAAATACATTTTTGCTAGTTGAGTTGATGGTGGACAATTAGCAAGCAAAAATCATATTTTTCTTCATTCACTCTACTTTGGTGGGGATGCAACTTTGATGGATCAATTATTTGAACTGATGGTCTTTTTCCTTCATAAAATAACTCCTTGAAATACTTATTCAAACTGAACAGATCGCAGGTTCATATTTGACCTTCCAGTTTGCGCTGAGCAACGTTTCAAGATGGCGTTCGTTACCTCTGTACTTGTTCCCCAGAAAAAGGCGAGTTTAATCCCTTTGAAAGAAAAAAAGGAAAAAGAAACCCTGGCTTTTTATACCTTAAAAGCACAGGACAAATAAATAGTTTGATAGAAATATGATTGTAGAATTACTCGACCTTTCGTCAGTGAGAAGACTGTGTTCGTGGTTGGTTGTTGTTGGGGAGTTTGGATGGACAGTCATGCTTTCCACAGCCATTTCCTCTAGCTACATTTAGGTGCAAAAAAAATTACAACTCTACTGGCTTATGCGTCACTTAACTTGGATCTACAGTACTTGTTAATGGTTTAAGGAAGAGTTTCAGTTCATAGTAGTCAATTCCCCACTAACAGTTGTTAGAGAAATAGGTTGAAATTGTGTCCTGAGATTCTCCGTCCTACAGTTGCGCTGTAAAATGAAACTCATCCACTTAAAATGGCTGACTGTCTCCTCCAAAGAGAAGGGGCGGGATATTCCGAATATGACGACATAAACATTACGTTCTCATACGTTTCACGGAAATAATCATTTTTCGTTCAGCAGTTGTGAAAGATCACTCTTTGGCATGTGTTTTGGCATGTGTATATGCATATCTGCAGCATAGGGGACTGGATTTTAGGGCACGTTGAGGTATTTTGCTGCCTGTCTAGTAATTTGAACAAGTTCACTTTACTTTTCTCTTAGTTGGCCCTCAGTTCCCTCTCCATGGAATGACTATATTGGTGGTAGCTGTGAACGGTGACGTGTGTCTTCGAGCCAATCCTAATTATAATTTACTATTAAAGCCACATTCAAATTTCAACTAACCGATTATATTTCATTAATTGGGTGTTTCACCTGACAGTGAAATGCTTACTTACAAGCCCTTTAACCAACCATACAGATTAGAAGAAAACAATATATAACTAATAATTAAGGAATATCACAAAATACAAACCAAGGACCAGGTATAGGTTCCATTTTCATGTTTTTGTTGTCATAAGGGAACTTTGATTTATAGCTTCATATCATGTTTTAAAAGTAATTTCCTCTCACAGAATGTCTGAGCACTGCATTTAAAAAGGTCATGAATTCATTTATTCCACTGTTACATTTGTTGGTAGGCCTGTGCTATGATGGTATGCATACAGTGGCAAGACACAATGTGAACCCTTTGGAATTACCTGGATTTCTACATAAACTGGTAATCAAATTGGATCTGATCTTCATCTAAGTCACAACAATAGACAAACCGTGTGCTTAAACTAATAACACACAAGTTGTAATTTTCTTGTCTATATTGAATACATAATTGAAACATTCACAGTGTAGGTTGGAAAAAGTATGTGATCTCCTTGGCTAATGACTTCTCCAAAAGCTAATTAGAGTCAGGTGTCACCTAACCTGGAGTTCAATCAATGAGACAGAGATTGGAGATGTTGGTTAGAGCTGCCTTAACCTATAAAAAACATTCACAAAATTTAAGAACTAAAGAGATTGCAAAATACCTAAGATTAAAAATGGTTGACTTGCATAAAGTTGAAAATGGTTACAAAAGTATCTCTAAAAGCATTGATGTTCCTCAGTCCACTGTAAGACAAATTGTCTATAAATGTAGAAAGTTCAGCACTGTTGCTACTCTCTAGGAGTGGCTGTCCTGCAAAGATGACTGCAAGAGCACAGCACAGAATGCTCAATGAGGTTAAGAAGAATCCTAGAGCGTCAGCTAAAGACTTACAGAAATCTACGGAATATGCTAACATCGCTGATGACGAGTATACGATATGTGAAACACTGAACAAGAATGGTGTTCATGGGAGGACACCACGGAAGAAGCCACTGCTTGCAAAAGTGCACCTGGATGTTCCACAGTGCTAATGGCCAAATATTCTCTGGATAGATGAAACTAAAGTTGAGTTGTTTGGAAGGAACACACAACACTGTGTGGAGAAAGAAAGGCACAGCACTCCAACATCAAAACCTTATCCTAACTGTAAAGTATGGTGGAGGGAGCATCATGGTTTGGGGCTGCCTCAGGGCCTGGATAGCTTGCTATCGTTGACGGAAAAATGAATTTCCAAGTTTATCAAGACATTTTGCAGGAGAATGTTAGGCTATCTGTCCACCAATTGAAGCTCAACAAACGTTTAGTGATGCAACAGGACAGTGACTCAAAACACTGAAGTAAATCAACAACAGAATGGTTTCAACAGAAGAAAATGTGCCTTCTGGAGTGGCTCATTCAGAGTCCTGACCTCAACCGATTGAGATGCTGTGGCCTGCCCTCCAGACAGCAGTTCACCCCAGACATCCCAAGAATATTGCTGAACTGAAACAGTTTTGTAAAGAGGGATGGTCCAAAATTCCTCCTGACCGTTGTGCAGGTCTGAGCTGCAACTACAGAAAACGTTTGGTTGAGGTTATGGCTGCCAAAGGAGGGTCAACCAGATATTAAATCCAAGGGTTCACATACTTTTTCAACCCTGGACTGTGAATGTTTATACGGTGTGTTCAATAAAGACATAACGGATAATTGTTTGTGTGTTATTAGTTTAAGCTGACTGTGTTTGTCTATTTTTGTGACCCAGATGAAGATCAGATCAAATTTTATGACTAATTTATGCAGAAATCCAGGTATTTCCAAAGGGTTCACATTTTCTTGCCACTGTATGTCTTACAGTGAGAAAATGGGGACAAAAAAAACATAAGGAGATGGCCTATTCTTTTGATAAAGTACAAACCTCTACGGATCTGAGTTTCAATGGGTCCACTCTCTTCACATATAGATGGAAAAATTTGAAACAGTCCCTTTACAAGTCAAAATATAGAATAAACGTAATTTGAACTTTACCTGTTGTCCACTGATTTCGTTCTGCTGGTAGAATTTGAGACAAAATATCCGCAGGAAAGTATTATTAAATCGACTTCAAAAGGTGGGTCTCTGTGTATGGCTATCACGATTTGTTTGCTCATCACCTAAGGGATGTGCACAAGATGGAAGTACATCCACGTAATGTATGCATACTAACCAAAGTCTTGCAGGTGTTTACAAGGTTTACTGCATGTGCTAGGTGATAGAAAAGTCTCAACCGCAGTGCCGTTACTCTAAAAGGTCAGGTGAATAATACTGTCGTGTGGATATTTTTTTCTCAGATTTTGACCCGAATAAGGACCAACCACACAGACAACCGGTAGAGTAAGTCCAAATGAAATTGTACTCTACATTCTGACTTGTAAGGAAACTTTCAAGTTGTTGCAGTTCTTTAATTCAGACTGTGTATGCAGAAAGCTTGCCCGACGACTCAAACGGAATTCTTAAACTACTCTATGTTCGCTACAGAAGAAACTAACGTCCGTGGGACTAAGAAGGTAGACAGGGAAAAGGGAAGAACGTGGAACATATTAAGAGTAAATATTGAGTGCTACAGAATACAATGTAACATGACTAGTGAGGGTGAATTAACTGCGGTGGCAGGTGCGGTGAAGAACGCAGATTTTGAGCCTCATTCAGATGGCGATAAAGATGTTTTTGCCCAGTGAGAGTGAGATTTTTTGGAGAGAATGGATCCTTGCCTTCTGGGTGATTCATATGTGGTGTCAGGTTGGGTGGAGGAGAGTTTGAGGAATGGTGGGGAAGTGGAATCGTGTTTATGTTTTTGTATTTCTGCCGTCCAGAGGAACGTGCGCTCCGCACCACCTGGCGTTAAGTGTTGAGGAGGCTCAACTGAAGTTTAAGATTCCTGGTGTCTGTGACACCCACTGTTTGGTGCAACGGAGACCCCCGGTGGAGAGGGTGGTGAAACAGAGATGCCACTGTCTGTACTACTGAGTTTTGATGCCTTTATCTGGTAAAAACTCTGCAAGTTAGGATGTGTCAGTTATACCATGAGAGCTTTTGACCCGAACCCATTACTGGTTTAGGTTTCAAGCTTATGGTCATGTGACAGTAGTGTGTAGGATGGATATTCCTAGATGTGAGAAGTGTGCAGGAGGGCCTAAGACAAAGGATTGTGTAGTATCGGTGGAAAAGGTTGTGTGTGTGGAAACAGTAGGGGTATCCATGGTGCTGGAGATCAGAGGTGTCTGGTGAGAGAAAGGCAGGTTGATGTTGCCAGGATCAGAGTAATGCAGGTGTCATATGCTGAGGCACTAAAGAGAGTAGTAGAGGAAGATGAGTCCACCCTTACGGAAAAAGATTGCTGTCAAAGTGCAGTATAATGGCAGTATCAAATCAAATTGTATTAGTCACAGATGCTTGGTTAGCAGATGTTATTGTGAGTGTAGCGAAATGCTTGTGCTTCTAGTTCAGACAGTGCAGCAATATCTAACAAGTAATATAACAATTCCACAACAACTACCTAATACACACAAATCTAAGTAAAGGGATGGAATAAGAATGTGTACATATAAATATATGGATGAGCAATGACCAAGCAGCATAGGCAAGATGCAATAGATGGTATAAAATACAGTGTATACATAATGCAGTAATGCAAGGTATGTGAACATCATTATTAAAGTGGCATTAATAAAGTGACTAGTGATCCATTTGTTAGAGTGGCCAATGATTTCACATCTGTATGTAGGCAGCAGCCTCTCTGTGTTCGTGATGGCTGTTTAGCAGTCTGATCGAAGCTATTTTTAAATTTCTCTGTCCCAGCTCAGCAGTACTGACCTCGCCTTCTGGATGGTAGTGGGTGAACAGGCAGTGGCTCGGGTGGTTGTTATCCTTGATGATCTTTTTGGCCTTCCTGTGACATCGGGTGCTGTAGGTGTCCTGGAGAGCAGGCAGTTTGCCCCTGGTGATGTGTTGTGCAGACCGCACAACCCTCTGGAGAGCCCTGCGGTTGTGGGTGGTGCATTTGCCGTACCAGGCAGTGATACAGCCCGACAGGATGATCTCAATTGTGCATCTATAACTGCAGTATGCTGCAAATACTGCGTCCAAAGAACACGTTTTTTTTAACTGCAGTGATTTTGTAGTATAACAGCAGTTCAACTGCAGGACACTGCAGTTATTCTGCAATTACTGTGTCCAAAATACTACAGTCGACTGCAGTTACTACACTTTTACTGCAGTTTCAAAACAGCAATCTTTTTTTGTAAGGGTGACGGATCCTAAGTGGATCCCTGTGAGTAGGACGAGGTAAATAGAGAGTGATAGGAATAACGTGCTTTGGTAAGGTTGTTTTTTTGGCGTACATGGCCATGGTGGGCAACTGTACCGCAGAAATGGAATGTAAATCACAGAGGATAGATGTTGTGGTGGCAGCTGCAGAGAAGTACTTGGGTGTACAAGATTTTACTGCAGAAGAGTTACAAGGTGTTTTGTGCAGGATGGCCAGGTGCAGGATTAGATAGGACCAAAGTAGTGGAATAGTGATGATAGTTGGTAGGAAAAAAAAATCATAAAGTGTAATGAATAGATACTACAGCATAGTAGGCTGATACACAGCCAATACAGTAGATGGCGGCATGCACCTAGAACATTTGTTTGCGGACCGCCATAATACCAAAAAAGAAGAAGATAACGTCATCTTCCAGCGTCCGTTCAAATCAGCGATAGCGGTACCCTACCTGAATTTGAAAAGTGGCATATTAATCCCATTACTGTTAAACTAGACAAACAGTTTGAGATGATAGACATGATTGAGAAGGAGGATTCTATCATTAGCGAGGAAGAAGCTGCTCAGTATGACCGGCAGATCCGACTATGGGGCCTGGATGCACAAAAGAGGTAGTTTTTGCTAACCATCGAGCTAGCTTGAATCCGATTTGTTCGTTCTGGGTTAAAATGGCGTCCCACAGCAAGAATGGATTGTAAAACACTCAAAATGTTGATGTTTACATAATATATCAATCTGCACGAGGCATGCATATTTTGTCTTTACTGCTTTCTACTCGTTATTGTATGATGGCGCTACATAGCTAATTAAGGTTTTTGCCATCTTCTTCTGTTCCAGACTGCGGGGGTCTCGTGTGCTCCTGGTGGGGCTCAGGGGCCTGGGGGCTGAAGTGGCCAAAAATCTCATCCTGGCTGGAGTGAAGGGGCTGACCATGCTGGACCACGAACTGGTATTGACCACAAACACAAAGGGGGGAGGGAGGGGAGGGGGGGGGGGTAACACAGTTAGGTCAGAACAGAGGTAACCTAAAGTAGCAGGTGTAAAATAAACACCTGAAACTAGATCCACTGGTCTTGAAGAGAAGGGGAAAAACTGTTGGTGGAGGTATTCTTTTTCACTCTCCAACCAATCCAGTAAATGTGGGGGAGGAGTTCAGATGGAGTTTTGCCTTGTTAACGTCTAATAGCGGAAGTAGCGTCACAGGCTCTTTCCGTTCTTGGGGACTCGGCAGAGGCTAGGTGAGAGGGAACCTTCCCAAGTAGGCTAATGGTTGGATAAACACTGAGAAAATTGCAGGACAGTAGAAATGAATGCTACAAATTACTATGTCTGTTCCCTTGCTTCCCAGGTGACGGAGGAGTCATGCCGAGCCCAGTTCCTGATTCCAGTGAACAATCAGGGCCAGAATCGAGCCCAGGCCTCCCTGGAGCGTGCCCAGTACCTCAACCCCATGGTCGAGGTGAAGGCAGACACAGACAGGGTGGAGACCAAACCAGACAAATTCTTCCTACAATTTGAGGCAGTGAGTAGGGTAGTGCAGGACCGGTCTATTATCAAGATTACTTTTGTGCATCTTTTTTTTAATTTACCTTAAATGGCCTCTAGGTGTTGCATTTACACCATACTTCTTACCACATTTTTTTGTCACATACACATATTTAGCAGATGTGTAGCGAAATGCTTGTGTTCCTAGCTCCAACAGTGCAGTAGTATCTTAACAATTCACAACAATACACAAATCTAAAAGTAAAATAATGGAATTAAAAATATATAAATATTAGGATGAGCAATTTCAGAGTGGCATTGATTAAATACAGTGGAATAGAATACAGTATATACATATGAGATGCGTAAAGCAGTATGTACACATTATTAAAGTGACTAGTGTTCCAATATTAAAGTGGCAAGGGATTTTATGTATATAGGGCAGCAGCCTCTAAGGTGCAGTGTTGAGTAGCCAGGTGGTACCCTTGAGGTAGAAGCTGTTTTTCAGTATCTCGGTCCCAGCTTTGATGCACCTGTACTGACCTCGCCTTCTGGATGGTAGTGGGGTGCACATGCCGTTGGTCGTGGTGGTTGATGTCCTTGATGATCTTTTTGGTACTTCTTGTGACATCGGTTGCTGTAGGTGTCCTGGTGGGCAGGCAGTGTGCCCCCAGTGATTCGTTAGGCAGACCGTACCACACTCTGCAGCAGACCAATGCCAGTGTAGCACCTGTTTTGCGCATGTTTTTTTTTTAAAGCCCTTTATCTGCTTCCCCAGACTCAGATGAACTCATGGACGTCATCAACTTTTATGTAACTGCATCCAATATGAAGGAAGTTCGATGCTAACTAGCATTACCTCCTTCCTAGCATGCTAGCAGTTACCACAGACTACCAGTAATTGCGCTAATGCTATTTAGCAACTTCCTTCAAACATAAAAATGGTATCCACAAGTTCATCTGACTGGAAGTAGATAAAGGGCTTCATAATATGATGCATATAAATATAATTTATACACTGACAGAGTGAGGGAATTGACAAGTGCCAGTAGGGGAAAAGAATAGCATAAACATTAAAGACCCTCGAGTTTGGAGATAAATGCATTTATGTCTGTACAGCTAACAAGTAGAAACTTAGCTTTCCTGTGGCGTTTGGTTCCAGACATACTGCAAAGGAAGCTGTCTGAAGTGCTCTGCTCTGAATCATGTAGTGGGGCGGGGGTTTGAAGAGACTCCTCATCAGATGCTCAGGGATTTTCAAAGCGCAAACGAGCCGCTTCCCTAGTCTGACTGTGGTGGAGAAACGGCAGAAGCGTCCCGGGGGGAGTGCTAATGGAAGTTCAGGAGGAGGGGGAGGCGGAGTGGGCTGTGCTGTAGACTGGTAGACTCTTTTATCTGCTAGCTACGGATCTGTCTTGTCTGTGTGGTGTAGCACTGGGAAACTGAAACTGGTTGAAATTTGCTGCAATACATGACAAGGGGCTGCTATTTTTAGTCACTGTGTTTTGGACTGAGGGATTGATATGTCTGGATTATAACTTCGATCCTGAGAGAGTGTTTGCAGGTGTTTTTGTCTTATAGAGATCATTTAAGGCAACAATTCACACCCACAACAAACAAACACATTCTTGTTTACTTCACTCACCATACTGGTATACTCTCCCAATTCTCACTCATGTACTCTCATTGAGTCACTCATAACCACTCATTCTCTGCATGTCTATCACTTCACTTCTCCCTTCACCTCCTACCAGACCAATTCTTCGTTGTTAGGTTCCATTGTACAGATAAGCTATATACCCCCCCCCCTTTCCTCGCTTCCTTCTTTTCACTCCCTCCCTCTCTCCCTCATGTCTCAAACAATCCAGCTCAGTGTCCCTCTTCACAAAGCCCTTGCCCGAGGCCATCGGGAGGAGGCGCCCAAGCTGCACGCCTCCTTCAAAGGGAAGAGACAGTACGGCTGGCCAGGCTGTTAAAAAGCCCTGTCCCCTCCGGTCTGCCAGTGCCAGCAATCTCAGTTCCCACTGCCAATCCACTCTAATGAACTACACCAGCAGCAGTAGCCCAACATGCCCAGCCAGGGTCTCTCAGTGTTTGTTGCCAGTGCCACAACAGAGGGCTTGCCTTTTTGTAGCTGGCAACTAAAGCCAATAGGACTTCCATAGTAATCTGTAAGGGTTCCCCTTCCCCCATAAGACCTCCTTCCTGTTGAGGTGTGGTTTAAGGAAGATTTCCGGTCCATTTTTCAATCATCAAGTATGCACCCAACATTGATGATTTGTCTATCAATCTTCAAATCAAATTTTATTGGTCACATACACATGGTTAGCAGATGTTATTGGTCACATACACATGTTTAGCAGATGTTATTGGTCACATACACATGGTTAGCAGATGTTATTGGTCACATACACATGGTTAGCAGATGTTATTGCGAGTGTAGTGAAATGCTTATTCTTCTAGATCAGACAGTGTAGCAGTAGCTAACAGGTAATATCAACAATTCCACAACAAAACCTAATATCTAACAAATTCCACAACAACACCTAATGCACATAATCTAGTAAAGAAATGGGATAAGAATATATGAGTATAAAATATATGGGTGAGCAGTGACAGAGCGGCTAAGATGCAATAGATAGTAAAGAATAGATAGTGAAGGAAACAGTATACAGCATATACATATGAGATATGTAAACATTGTTAAAGTGCTAGTGGTGGCTCTGTGCTAGTGGTGGCTGTTTAACTATCTTGACCTTGAGATTGAAAAACAGTTTCTATCTGTCTGTCCCATCTTTGATGCACCTGTACTGACTTTGCCTTCTGGATGGAAGCGGGGTGAACAGGTAGTGGCTCGGGTGGTTGTTGTCCTTGATGATCTTTTTGGCCTTCCTGTGATATCAGGTGTTGTCGGTGTCCTGGAGGGCAGCTAGTTTGCCCCCGGTGATGCATTGTGCAGACCAGAGAGACCTGCGGTTGTGGGCGGTGCAGTTGCCGTACCAGGCGGTGATCCAGCCCGACAGGATGCTCTCAATTGTGCACCTGTAGAAGTTAGAGGGTTTTCATTGACAAGCCACATTTTTTTCAGCCTCCTGGGGTTGAGGAGGTGCTGCTGTGCCGCCTTTACCACACTGTCTGTGTGCGTGGAGTATTTCAGTTTGTCGGTGATATGTACACTGAGGAACTTAACTTTCCAACTTCTCCATTGCTGTCCCGACGATGTGGATAGGGGGGTACTCCCTTTGCTGTTTCCTGAAGTCCACGATCATCTCTTTTTGTTTTGCTGTCATTGAGTGAGAGGTTATTTTCCTGACACCACAGGCCGAGGGTCCTCACCTCCTCCCTATAGGCTGTCTTGTTGTTGGTAATCAAGCCTACCACTGTAGTGTCGTCTGCAAACTTGATGATTGAGTTGGAGGCGTGCATGGCCCCGCAGTCATGGGTGAACATCAAATCAAATTTATTTATATAGCCCTTCGTACATCAGCTGATATCTCAAAGTGCTGTACAGAAACCCAGCCTAAAACCCCAAACAGCAAACAATGCAGGTGTAAAAGCACGGTGGCTAGGAAAAACTCCCTAGAAAGGCCAAAACCTAGGAAGAAACCTAGAGAGGAACCGGGCTATGTGGGGTGGCCAGTCCTCTTCTGGCTGTGCCGGGTAGAGATTATAACAGAACATGACCAAGATGTTCAAATGTTCATAAATGACCAGCATGGTCGAATAATAATAAGGCAGAACAGTTGAAACTGGAGCAGCAGCACAGTCAGGTGGACTGGGGACAGCAAGGAGCCATCATGTCAGGTAGTCCTGGGGCACGGTCCTAGGGCTCAGGTCCTCCATGGAGTACAGTAGAGGGCTGAGAACTCACCCTTGTGGGGCCCCAGTGTTGAGGATCAGCGGAGTGGAGGTGTTGTTGCCAACCTTCACCACATGGGGCGGCCCGTCAGGAAGTCCGGGGCCTAGTTGCACAGGGCGGGGTCCAGACCCAGGGTCTCAAGCTTAATGATGAGTTTGGAGGGTACTATGGTGTTGAATGCTGAGCTGTAGTCAGTGAACAGCATTCTTACATAGGTATTCCTCTATCCAGGTGGGATAGAGCAGTGTGATGGCGATTGCATCATCTGTGGACCTATTGGGGCGGTAAGCAAATTGGACTGGGTCTAGGGTGACGGGTAGGGTGGCGGTGACGTGATCCTTGACTAGTCTCTCAAAGCACTTCATGACGACAGAAGTGAGTGCTACGGTGCGATAGTAATTTATTTCCGTTACTTTAGCTTTCTTGGGAACAGTAACAATGGTGGCCATCTTGAAGTATGTGGAGACAGCAGACAGGGATAGGGATTGATTGAATATGTCCATAAACACACCAGCCAGATGGTCTGCACATGTTCTGAGGATGCGCCTTGGCATGCCGTCTGGGCTGGGAGCCTTGCGAGGGTGAACACGTTTAAATGTTTTACTCATGTCACCCAAGGAGGAGGAGAGCCCACAGTCTTTGGTAGCTGGCCGTGTCGGTGGCACTGTATTGTCCTCAAAGCGCAAAGAAGTTGTTTAATTTGTCTGGGAGCAAGACGTCGATATCCGCGACGGGCTGATTTTTTCTTTTTGTAATCCGTGATTGTCTGTAGACCCTCGTGTTTGAGCCGTTGAATTGCGACTTCACTTTGTTTCTGTACTGACGCTTTGCTTGTTTGATTGCCTTTACGGGAATAACTACACTGTTTGTATTCGGCTATGTTTCCAGTCACCTTGCCATGATTTAAATACAGTGGTATGTGCTTTCAGTTTTGCACAAATGCTGCCATCAATCCACAGTTTCTGGTTAGGGAAGGTTTTAATAGTTACAACATCTCTTATACACTTCCTTTAAACTCGCCCACCGAGTTAGCATATGCGTCAATGTTATTGTCTGAGGCTACCCGGAATATATCCCAGTCCACGTGATCAAAGCAATCTTGAAGCGTGGAATCCAATTGGTCAGACCAGCATCAGATAGACCTAAGCACAGGTGCTTCCTGTTTTAGTTTCTGCCTATAGGAGGGGAGCAACAAGATGGAGTCATGGTCAGATTTACCAAAAGGAGGGCGAAGGAGGGCCTTGTATGCATCGCAGAAGTTAGAGTAGCAGTGGTTGAGTGTGTTACTCGCTTGTGTACTACAAACAATATGCTGATAGAATTTAGGCAGCCTTGTACTCAGATTAGCTTTGTTAATCCCCAGCTACAATAAATGCAGGCTCAGGATATATGGTTTCCAGTTTGCATCAAGTCCAGTGCAGTTCCTTGATGACCGTCTTGGTATTCGCATGCTTGGGATATACACTGCTGTGACGATAAACAAGGAGAGTTCTCTTGGGAGATAATATGGTCTGCATTTGATTGTGAGGAATTCTAGGTCAGGTGAACAAAAGGACTTGAGTTATTGTATGTTGTTACAATTACACCATGAGTTGTTAATCATGAAACACACACCCCCGCCCTTCATCTTACTAGAGAGATGTTTGTTCCTGTCGGCGCGATGCACTGACAATCCCGTTGGCTGTACGGACTCCGACAGCATGTCCCCAGCTAGCCATGTCTCCGTGAAACAGAGTATGTTACAATCCCGGATATCTCTTTGGAAAGCAACTCTTGCCCTAATTTCATCGACTTTGTTAACTAGGGACTGGACATTAGTGAGTAATATACTCTGAAGCGGTGGGTGGTGTGCGCGCATCCGAAGCCTCACTAGAAGACCGCTCCAGCACCCTCTCCTCCGATGGTGTTGTTTTGGGTCGGCCTCTAGAATCAGTTCAAATGACCTGGGAGGTGCAGACAAAGGATCCGCTTTGGGAAAGTCGTATTACTGGTCATAGTGCTGGTAAGTTGATGTCTCTCTGATATCCAATAGTTCCTACCAGCTGTATGTAATAACACTTAAGGTTTTCTGGGCTTGCAATGTAATAAATAATACATTAAAAAAAAATACTGCATAGTTTCCGAAGTACTTGAAGCGAAGTTGCCATCTCTATCAGCGCCATCTTGCGTTAGATGAGGGCAGCAATTTAAAACAACTTCAAACATACAGTCACACATCATTAAGCTGCCCTTGGAAAAACACTGGCGCGTGTAGTCAACTCGATGCTGGCACTTCCTAACATTGTGGTACTTTGTGTTCTGGGAGGGAACAGCATGTACCACTCACCCATGTCAGCGATGCCACAGACAGATGCCAGACAGCCCCTTATCTCTAGCCAAGTGTGGCGTGTGCTGGGTTTGGTCTAAAGAATAAGATGGACCCAGCCCAAGGGTCAGTTGTTTATTAAGGCCCATTACCCCCCCCCGTTCAGATAAAACAAACTGGCCAAAACAAACTAGTTGATTCTTTGACTGAATAACAGATTTAGTTTACTTGAACATGTTTTGTGTCAGAAGGACGGGGTGTCTGTTGTAGAAGCTGGTGTGTGTGTTGTTCAAGGGGGTTAACTAAAGGAGTAGGTTGTTTAAGAATGGCTATGGTGTAATCTATCCAAAAGGTGTGCGTGTAAATGCAGAGTTAGGCCTACTTGCTCATCATCAAGTAATTTGTCATCACATTCCCTGCAAGGTCTCTCAATGAACATGTACACTGTATAGTTGGAATTGGAAAGCAGCCGCGGTCATCCCCCTCTTCAAAGGGGGAGACACTCTAGACCAAAATGCTACAAACCTATATCTATCCTACCCTGCCTTTCTAAGGTCTTCGAAAGCCAAGTTAACAAACAGATCACCGACCATTTCCCACTGTACCTTCTCCGCTATGCAATCTGGTTTCAGAGCTGGTCATGGGTGCACCTCAGCCACGCTCAAGGTCCTAAATGATATCATAACTGCCATCGATAAGAGACAATACTGTGCAGCCGTATTCTTCGACCTGGCCAAGGCTTTCGACTCTGTCAATCACCACATTCTTATCGGCAGACTCAACAGCCTTGGTTTCTCAAATGACTGCCTCGCCTGGTACACCAACTACTTCTCAGATTTCAGTGTGTCAAATCGGAGGGCCTGTTGTCCGGACCTCTGGAAGTCTCTATGGGGGTGCTACAGGGTTCGATTCTCGGGCCGACTCTTCTCTGTATACATCAATGATGTCGCCCTTGCGGCTGGTGATTCTCTGATCCACTTCTACGCAGATGACACCATTCTGTATACTTCTGGCCCTTCTTTGGACACTGTGCTAACAAACCTCCAGACGAGCTTTAATGCCATACAACTTTCCTTCCGTGGCCTCCAACTGCTCTTAAATGCAAGTAAAACTAAATGCATGCTCTTCAACTTCTCTTCTCTTTTGGCTGTTTTTCCTTCCAGTTCTCTGCTGCCAATGACTGGAACGAACTGCAAAAATCTCTGAAGCTGGAGAATCTTATTTCCTTTACTAACTTCAAGCACCAGCTGTCAGAGCAGCTCACAGATCATTGCACCTGTACATAGCCCAGCCCATCTGTAAATAGCCCATCCAACTACCTCATCCCCATACTGTATTTATTTATTTAGCTCCTTTGCAACCCAGTATCTCTACTTGCACATTCATCTTCTGCACATTTGTCACTCCAGTGTTTAATTGCTATATCATAATTACCTCGCCTCTATGGCCTATTTTATTGCCTTACCTCTCTTATCTTGCCTCATTTGCACACACTGTATATAGACTTTTTTCACAACTGTATTATTGACTGTATGTTTGTTTTACTCCATGTGTAACTGTGTTGTTGTATGTGTCGAACTGCTTTGCTTTATCTTGGCCAGGTCGAAGAATGAGAACTTGTTCTCAGCTAGCCTACCTGGTTAATTAAATGTTAAATAAATTAAAACAAATTTGTGGACACCCCTTCAAATTAGTGGATGCAGCTATTTCAGCCACACCTGTTGCTGACCGGTATATCAAATTGAGCACACAACTATGCAATCTCTATAGAGCAACTTTAGCAGTAGAATGGCCTTACTGAAGAGCTCAGTGACTTTCAACGTTGGACCATCATAGGATGCAACCTTTCCAACAAGTCAGTTCGTCAAATTTCTGCCCTGCTAGAATTGCCCCGGTCAACTGTAAGTGCTGTTATTGTGAAGTGGAAAGGTCTAGGGGCAACAATGGCTCAGCCGTAAAGTGGCACACAAGCTCACAGAATGTGACCGCTGAAGCGCATAGTGCGTCAAAATCGTCTGTCCTCAGTTGCAACACTCTACCAAGTTCCAAACTGCCTCTGGAAGCAATGTCAGCACAAGAACTGTTCTTGGGAGCTTCATGAAGTGGGTTTCCATGGCCTAGCAGACACATACAAGCCTAAGATCACCATGCGCAATGCCAAGCGTCGGCTGGAGTGGTGTAAAGCTCGCCGCCATTGGACTTTGGAGCAGTGGAAATGCGTTCTCTGGAGTGATGAATCACTGACAAATCCGGGTTTGGCAGATGCCAGGAGAACGCTACCTGCCCCAATGCATAGTACCTACTGTAAAGTTTGGTGGGGGAGGAATGATGATCTAGGGCTGTTTTTCATGGTTCTGGCTAGGCCCCTTAGTTCCAGTGAAGGGGATTCTTAACCGTACAGCAGACAATGACATTCTAGTCGATCCTGTGTTTCCAATTTTTTGGGCAACAGTTTGGGGAAGGCCCTTTCCTGTTTCAGCATGACAATGCCCTCTTGCACAAAGCGAGGTCCATACAGAAATGGTTTGTTGAGATTGGTGTAGAAGAACTTGACTGGCCTGCACAGAGCCCTGACCCCATCAAACACCTTTTGGGATGAATTGGAATCTGAATGTGAGCCAGGCCTAATCGCCGAACATCAGTGCCTGACCTGAATAATGCTCTTGTGGCTGGAGTCCCCGCAGCAATATTCCAGCATCTAGTAGAAAGCCTTCCCAGAAGAGTGGAGGCTGTTATAAAAGCAAAGGGGGGACCAACTCCATATTAATGTCCATGATTTTGGAATTAGATGGTTGATGAGCAGGTGTCCACATACTTTTGGTCATGTAGTGTAGATAGCACCATGGGAGTTGGCGTTTTAGCTGCTCTCTCTGACTTTGTCCTGCCCTCCCTTGTTCCTCTCAGGTGTGTCTGACCGGCTGCTCCAGAGATCTGATGGTACGCGTGGACCAACTCTGTTTCAAGCACAACATCAAGGTCTTCTGTGGCGACGTCTTCGGTTACCACGGATACATGTTCTCCGACCTTGGCCAGGAGCACAACTATGTTGAGTGAGTGTTGTGTGTGTGTGATTGTCGTGTGTCTAATTTACTTGTCTTGATTATTCAACAGTTATACTTATGCTCATCTGTCCCTTGTTTTGATGCCCCCGTCTAGGGAGAAGCCCAAAGTAGTCAAGCCCAAAACAGAGGAGTCCAATGATGGACCCGAGGCCAAAAAAACAAAGATTGACCCAAATGAGACCACCGTGATCAAAAAGGTGAGCATTGTATAATAATATCTCAATTAGCGTTATCCTCCTCCACATCTAATGACGTCATGTTCCTTGGCGCTCTCTCTGTCCCAACTGAACAGACGGCCTGCTTCTGCTCCTTGAAACTGGCTCTGGAAGTGGATTGGACCAATGAGAAGGCCAAGAGCAGCCTGAAGCACACCCCCGTGGACTACTTCCTGCTACACGGTACATGCACCTTCCTCAAAGCCATTGGATATAAATGTCTATCTGATAAAAGGGAGTTAGATCACTAACTGGCTGCCATCACGTATTTTTTCCTCTACACGTGTGTGCCTGCAGCTCCAATGACATCGCCCACCACCATACACCCCCCTCCTGTTTTGGTTGTTGTAGCATTTCACCCTGTTCCTTCTAGTCTGATTTTGTCCCTTAATAGCCTTCACCTGGTTTCATAGACCTTCTTAACATGGCTCTGTTTCCATCACAGGCTCTCCATGGCCAGTCGTGTGTGACTTTAGAACAGAGAAACAAACAGCCACCACCCACGACACTTCATCCGCAAGGCTGCGTACTCTAGCCCCTGTTGTTAGCTAATATTAAAATAACAGCCGGAAAGGAAAGAAGCTGTTCATTTGTTTGTTTTTGTCGTTTTCAGGAGGTGTGTTATAGCATTTGGGTTTCTATAATTATGTCTAGACGTAGTGGTATCTCTCGACCGAGCTGCTCTTGAGGAAGTGGTGCTTCCTCTGTTACAGCTCCTCTGTGTGTCAGGGGTTGGGGGTTAGCTTACTGTATGCAACCATAACACCTCTGGAGGAATGGAAGGCAGCACAGGCGTGGGGGGGCACAGGACTGTTTTCCCTCAACTTTGATTTAGTCAATGTAATTTGAATGTGTTGTTTTTGGTTCATCCGTTTGAATCTAATGAAGAATGTTCCAGACTACTCTCTTAAGACAATGTTTACTTTGCACAGATATCTTTGTACACTTACAGGTTGAGATAATTCAATGGGTGAGAGAATATTTAGTTGATGGTGATTTATGCATTTCTTTTATTTATTTATTTTGCGAGCGTGCGAGGCGTCATTCTACTGGAAATAGCCGTGGGCGGACTGGGCTCCATGATGTGTTTGATGGGCAGCTAAAGAGAGGAAGTTATGACACCTGTTTTAACACTGAGGGGGCGAGTAGAGCTGCCAGGCTTAAAGGGGGGTTTAGAACCTAAAACGTCTCCGTTGCAACGGTGCGTCCATCTCTCCCCCTTTTAATTATTTCCCTTTTAGTAATATTCCGACTCTAAACCACATCCTGCTCATATTGACACATCTGCCCACGGTCTCACACAGGATGGGTGTAGTACTAGTGGCGCGTGCTGACAGGACAAGGACATGAGTCATCAATGTCTGATCACGGCCTTGT
Source organism: Oncorhynchus keta (assembly GCF_023373465.1). Lineage (NCBI taxonomy): Eukaryota > Metazoa > Chordata > Actinopteri > Salmoniformes > Salmonidae > Oncorhynchus > Oncorhynchus keta. The sequence continues at coordinate 37,160,660 of NC_068421.1, forward strand.
CAAACGGATCAAAAACTGCTCTTCATTCAAAGCCATTATCAGATGAAGAGGTTTGTTGGCGCAACACTTGTGGTGCGTTGATTGCCACTGTCAATCGTCTGTGGTACAACACAGATAAAGATCTGATTGCACACTGTTTCCACAAGATGATCAGTATGTAATTGGAAGCGTTTCCATTTTTTTGTACTTAAAAAATATAATAATAATTCCAGCCAGTGTCATTCCAGCAAGTGATAGAATCACAACTCCACCAACATTTCCTTAGTAACATATTCTGTGTCGTATGGAAACGCAGCTCTGTATATGAAGCAATGTAACCCATAAAATCAGAGCTTCCTCTGTGTGTCTTCTATGGTTTCCAGCACTTCTCCACCACTCGATCTATTGTTTTCTCTCCGTTTGTTCCTCTCTTCTTTCCCACAGTACTGCTGAAGTTCCGTACAGACAAAGGTCGCGACCCTCACCCAGAAAGCTTTGAGGCAGATTCCATGCTCCTGAGACAGATCCGGGATGATGTCCTGGAGGCCATGGGACTGAGTAGCGACCTGCTACCTCACGACTTTGTCAGGTGCCCGGTTCAATTCAACCCAGATTTCACCACATGGTGCATCACTTGACAGCCACATATTAAGCTGGGCTGTTAGTAATACAGTGCATTCGGAAAGTATTCAGACCCCTTGACTTTTCCCACATTAAGTTACGTTACAGCCTTATTCTAAAATGGAATAAATCAATCTACACACAATACCCCATAATGACGAAGCAAAAACTTTTTTTTGCAAGTGTATTAAAAATAAAAACCTTAAATATAACATTTACATAAGTATTTAGACCATTTACTCAGTACTTTGTTAATTAAAGTACCTTTGGCAGCAATTTCAGCCTGGAGTCTTCTTGGGTATGATGCTACAAGCTTGGCACACCTGTATTTGGGGAGTTTCCCCCCATTCTTCTCTGCAGATCCTCTCAAGCTCTGTCAGGTTGGCTGGGGAGTGTTGCTGCACAGTTATTTTTGGGTCTCTAGAGATGTTCGATCGGGTTCAAGTCCGGGCTCTCACTCAAGGACATTCAGTGACTTATCCCAAAGCCACTCCTGCGTTGTCTTGGCTGTGTGCTTAGGGTTGTTGTCCTCTTAGAAGGTGAACCTTCACCCCAGTCTGAGGACCTGAGCACTCTGGAGCAGGTTTTCATCAAGGATTTCTTTGTACTTTGCTCTGTTCATCTTGCCCTTGATCCTGACTAGTCTCCCAGTCCCTGCTGCTGAAAAACATCCCCACAGCATGATGCTGCCACCTCCATGCTTCACCATAGGGATGGTGCAAGGTTTCCTCCAGATGTGGCGCTTGGCATTCAGGCCAAAGAGTTCAATCTTGGTTTCATCAGACCAGATAATCTTGTTTCTCAAGGTCTGTCCTTTCGGTGCCTTTTGGCAAACTCCAAGCAGGTTGTCATGTGCCTTTTACTGAGGAGTGGCTTCCGTCTGGCCACTCTACCATAAAGGCCTGATTTGGTGGAGTGCTGCAGAGAGGGTTGTACTTCTGGAAGGTTCTCCCATCTCCACAGAGGAACTCTAGAGACAGAGCTCGAGAGTTGACCATCGGGTGACCATCAGGCTCTTGGTCACCTCCCTGACCAAGGCCCTTCTCCCCCGATTGCTCAGTTTGGCCGGGTGGCCAGCTCTATAGGAAGAGTCTTGGTGGTTCCAAACTTTTTCAATTTAAGAATGATGGAGGCCACTCTGTTCTTGGAGACCTTCAATGCTGCAGAAAGGTTTTGGTACCCTTCCCCAGATCTGTACCTCGACACAATCCTGTCTCAGAGCTCTATGAACAATTCCTTTGACCTCATGGCTTGGTTTTTGCTCTGACATGCACTGTCAACTGTGGGACCTTATATAGACAGGTGTGTGCCTTTCCAAATCATGTCCAATCAATTGAATTTACCACAGGTGGACTCCAATCAAGTTGTAGAAACATCTCAAGGATGATCAACGGAAACAGGATGCACCTGAGCTCAATTTCGAGTCTCATAGCAAAGGGTCTGAATATTTATGTAAGTAAGTTTAAATAAAAAATAATAATAATTGTTTTCTCTATTGTTTTCTCTATTTCTATGGGGTATTGTGTGTAGTTTGAGGGGGAAAAACATTTATTCCATTTCAGAACAAGGCTGTAACGTAACAAAATGTGGAAGAAGTCAAGGGGTCTGAGTACTTTCCGACGGCACTGTAGGTTTGTAGGGGTTTTGCCAGTGATGGTAGTTATTAGATGTATCAAAGATCATCTGTAACTGGCTGCTCCATTCTGAGCTATTTCAGTTTTTCCAGAGGTAAGACAATTGTTAATTCATCCTACTGAACTGGAGAGTTTGTTTCTGTTGGTGACACTCACGTTGTTGTTTTGGGTTGTCATCAGCTACTGCTTCTCTGAGATGGCCCCTGTGTGTGCTGTGGTGGGAGGAGTGCTGGGACAGGAGGTTGTCAAGGTTGGTTGTCAGTTAGTTTTTTTTGTATTATTGACTTTTCATTAGTTTCTGTGACTTTAAATCATTCTTACTTTACTGTCCATCCTGGCTCTAAACTAGTGTCGACCACCACACATCACAGACTGTGGTGCAGCTTTCACTGGGGAGAAAGATGCCATGTTATATTTTGGGGAGGAAGAAAGCTAAACACTCGACAGCAGGCCGCTCCACTTGATTCTGGGTCCAATCCAGAAATATCCAGATATGTTTCAGTCCTGTGGGGCTTTTGGGGAGATTGAGGCAGATGGTGTGGCTGTTTTGGATATGACCTGAGTATTGGAGAATAAGGGAAGTGTCACAGTCCAACCTATGTTTGAGAGTTGAGGGAACCAGGTGAGAAGAGGTAACGTCAGTCAGTACAGATGACAACCCTCTCAGCAGGATGATGGCACTGCGCCAGGCTTGTCTGTCTCCACGATATGACGTAATGATGAAACCAGATGAAACCGGATGAAACGGCCTGCAACCGGCCCGACGTCTCACTGGGTGAAGTCAAGCGATCACACAATGGACAGTGCACCCGACGCTCACGCAATGGAGCGGACACTAGAGGACACCGCGTGTATGGAAAGCTGGTGGATCTCCCAGAGCAAAGCTATCCGTACCTATGGTTGGCTTAGTTTGAGAGATGGTCAGGTTGTGAGTGTGTGTTGTTGGCTGGTATTAGCGTCTGTTTGTTTCTACAGGCTCTTTCCCAGAGAGACGCACCGCACAAGAACTTCTTCTTCTTTGACGGTATGAAGGGCAGCGGGGTGGTGGACTACTTTGGCCCAAAGTGATCGACCATATTCCCACCAGAGGAGCGAGAGGTGTGTGCATGGCAGATTAAGGCCTACACTCGCATGCACAATACGTTTGGTCCTTCTTTTTTCCAGTCAGACCATTTATCGATGTGTAAGCGTTCACCTCCAGCTGAACGTTCAACGAGTGTTTCAACAGGCGAAAAGGTCGTTATACATGTTCTCCTTCTTCTATACGCACACACACAACACACAGACGGTTTTTTTCAGCCTTCTGGAAGTTCTCTTTTCTTGTTCGCTATTGTCAGACTGTCCGTTTTATGTTTCTAGCACAGAGGTATTTTTACATTTTGTAATAAAACTATTGTGAACAGAATTATTAGCCTTTCGAGGGGTTATTTGGAAATGAAAAGTAGTGACATTTTGAATGACTCAGTAGGTGTCTAGCAGTGGGTCATATATGTTCCAATGAGTGGATGTATGGCCGTGTGTATGTATGTATGTATGGGTGAAAGAGCAGGTATCAGTTCCCTGCAGCAGCAAAATACAGGGATTTCCCCAGGTGCTTCCAAGACATGCCATGCAGGCCTGTCATGAGCATCATAGTTTCCTCTTCAGTCACCAAAACAGGGGATCTCTCCCTCCATCAGCATTAGGTGGTTGGACAATGTGGAGTTGGTCTGTAGGTATGTATATAGAGGGAGTGGCAACACCCTAGACTGAGTGTATGTACAGTACCATTGAAGAGTTTGGACACACTTTCAAGGGTTTTTATTTGTACTATTTTCTACATTGTAGAATAATATTGTAGAATAATAGTGAAGACATCAATACTATGAAATAACAGATATGGAATCAAATCAAAATCAAATTGTATTTGTCACATGTGCAGAATAAGTGTATAACTGTGAAATGCCCTTAACCAACGATGCAGTTCAATAAATAGTTAAGAATATATTTACTAAATAAAGTATCACCAAACGTTTTAAATCAAAAATATTTGAGATTTTTCAAAGTAGTCACCCTTTGCCTTGATGACAGCTTTGCACACTCTTGGAATTCTCTCAACCAGCTTCAGGAGGTAGTCACCTGAAATGCATTTCAATTAACAGGTATGCCTTGTTAAATGTTAATTTGTGGAATTTCTTTCCTTCTTAATGTGTTTGAGCCAATCAGTTGTGTTGTGACAAGGTAGGTTTGTATTCAGAAGATAGCCCTATTTGGTAAAAGACCCAAGTCCATATTATGCCAAGAACAGCTCAAATAAGCAGAGAAACAACAGATTAACACCATCATGTACAGGTAGAGATATTTTAAGACATGAGAGCTATTTACCTATAGACTAACAGCTGCCATATTAGCTGATGTTTGAAGTTGGTGAGGGAGATGAAAAAGTCTCCAACTTAGATGAGTAGGTCCAGTCAACTGGAGACGAAACAACAGTGCCAAATGACTTTAAGGATGATCGATCTTAAAGTGATAAAGAAAAATTAGTGGTAGGTGTGTCAACTTGTTTGACTGGTACTGTGATTACATCAGTGTGGCTGAGGTGATAAATTAGTGGTAGATGACTTTCAAGAGTTGAACAGGCTGGTGAAGGGGGGACAATGACGATCTTAAAGTGATAAAGAAAAACCCTTAGATGAGTAGGTGTGTCAACTTGTTTGACTGGTACTGTACATCAGATAAATTAGTGGTGAGCTTTTGACATTGACACGTGACTGACGTGTAGACTACTATTCTTTGAATTTAACGACCTTGATAGAAATGACAACCTGTATGGTGAAACGTCAATGTAAATGATGCTTCTTCCCCAAAAAGTATTTTTGTCCTTGACCATAAAACTACATGCAGAGAAGTCTTTTCAAGCCAGAGGCACAAAACAGCATGAAATTCCACATAGTGTATCATGTTTGTTTGAGTATCTGTTTGTGACGTATTGAAGAGAGAACGGGGAGGGGAAAAGCACCTTGGTGGAAAATAAATGTATTGTTTTTCGCCTGCAGTGGGGATTCATGAAAAGGAAAACAGCTGGAGCCTTGAAATGAAACCATGGCTGATTAAGCCCCATAAGGAGGCACTGCTCTTTTCCAGGGATTAGGAAAATACAGGATTAATTACTGACATCACTTTAAGCCCATCCTTTTAATTAAAGCAAATCTCTTATCTCCTCTCCCGACCCCCCCCATCCCCCACTCTCAAAAAAAAGCTACCCCCCTTCAGCACTGTGGTGTGGTCATTCATTTTGTCAAGACCCCCGACTGAGCAGCAAAGATCCAAGCGGTCATCCCAGACACCAATCACAATTGGGACCTCGTTCTGCCACTGACACGGAGGGATTCAATTGGTTCATATGTGGCACAAAGTGCAGGTGAGGTCCTCCGGTCCAGATGTTGTCTGTTGACTCATTCCAACACGTCTTGACTGCGTGTTCAACGGCGGAGGGGGTCTTATTCATTATAAGTAGGTGTCATTCGTCTTCTTGTTTTGGAAACCATGTGCAATCTAGGCCGTGTTTAGAACTATGAGAACAACAAAGCCTTCCAGAATAGAGAGGACATTGCCAACAGTACAACAATCTCCAAACAGTCCCACATAATATGATTAGCAGCCAACATCAGAGCATTACACACATACATGTGTTTAAGCTTGCCTTACTGTGTAGTTATTCAAGATGTCTCTGTGCTCATGTTATCTGGTAATCCCCGACATGTTCTCCATATACTCTATGTAGTGTTTCTGTTTGTCACGCACGTCCAGTCCAGACCACCACACTGACCATCACACGCCAGCCACAGTTGAAGCACAGCCCCCCATTCATCCACAAGGAGTCAGGTGACTGACTACAAAGAGTCATTGGTGTGATAAGATCTTACCAGTATAATAGAGTAGCAGAAACAGGAGACCAGTGAAAGAACATAACCTGAGATTGTTCTTTAATCCAGGGCCATGAGGATAAAGTACTTGTGAACCAACAAAAGTAATTGTATTATATTAACATTGCGCTGCAAAGGTTCACTCAATTTTATCACAGACAATCATATCATTCTATTAGAATCTTTATTTTAAAGGTCAAACGCAGCCCTTTTTATCTCGATATCAAATCACTTCTGGGTAACAATTAAGTACCTTACTGTAATTATTTTCAATTAAAATGTTCAGAAAGAAAAAAATCGCATCTTAGCAAAGAGCAATTTCTCAAGGAAATGTTTTGCTAGAACTGTCTGGGAGTGTTGTGAGTCGGGAGGTGTTATTGGCAAGCAGGTATGGAACTATTTTTCTTATTGATCTATGAACTAATTAACCGTCTGGTGATGTCACCTGGCAGGCAAAATATCCATTACACCAAAACAGGCAGACATTTCGGGCGATCTTTTTAAAACAGCTCTTAAACTAGAAGGGCATTATCATAATTTTCACAATTTCAGAGTATTATTCCAACCTCATAATGTGGAAATATACATAAAACAGAAAAATCCCATTTTTGACTGCACTGGGCCTTTAATAAAAATCATAACCTCTGATAATCTTACTCAAAAATACATGTCAGAACAAGTGAATAGATTTCAAATCTTTATTGTAAAAAAGGAAAGAATCTGTACAAAAAATTCATGTAGAAAGTTCATAATACAAAAAAAGAGTCAAAAATAGCACATTTTCACTGCATGAAACAGATTGATTACAAAAAAATGCAGAGCTACTTTACAGTACCTTCAGTAGCGCTTTCCCTCTGTGAGGGAATGTATTGGAGAACGGAACCACATGAAGTCACATAGTCGCCACAGGAAGTGGACCACGACACAGCACACACCACAGGATGTCATGAGCCAGTCAGGAAATGAACTACACATGCTCAGAACGTTATGGGGACGCCCAGTCACCCACAGAAAAAAAGTGGTTGGGTATTCTCACAGGTTCTTTGCGTACAAGTGTAATTACACTGCAAAAAGGGGCTCTTTAAAAAAAGAAGCCCTGAACTGAAAACAAAGCAGACTGCAGTAATGTTAAGGCCATAAGTGACACAGTATGGCAACACACAGAAAATAGGATGATCACAGTTGTATCCATCAGAACGTCTGTTTCAGGTTTACATGGCAAGTTGGGACTGTGTTAACCTCTTGGGTTCAAGGTTAAACTGCTGGCTACAGTGAAGGCTCAGTTTCTCCCACTGACATGCAAACGTTCTCAACCGATTTCCATCACTACATTGCTTGTTGTTGTGACCTCTTTCTAAACATTTAGACCAACTTTGTTCCTCGTTGTAATGCTTTGGAATGACAGTAAGTTGGTTTACAGAAATGGTATGTGTTTCTTAAGGCCTGCTTTCCTGGACACTTTGAAATAAAACTTGATGTACAAACTGGTTATGGAAAAAGTCATACTACGCCACTTTTAAATGGAATGCCTTGGCAAAGACAGATATCAATGCTCTGACACAGTTGACGGTTAACCCTTCGTGTAACTGGGGATGAACTGACTTGGGTCCAGTTAGTTCAGTCTATTGTCAGATATTTATCTGTCAGCTTTTTCAATCCTCCTTTTATTGGTTCTTGGCTTTTAAATACATTTTGAAATCATCTTTTATTATGAATGAAAAGTAAAAATAACTTAATTTCATCACACATTTTTTCAAAACAAAACAAAATGCTACAAAACGTGGCTACCGTCACGAGAAATGAAGGTCTTCAGTTTCTTCTCCCAAACTTCAATACATGTATCATACAATTAAGGGCAATTTGATCATCATTTGATCACCTTTAGTAATCATGAAAAGATACAGATCCAAATCATGTTTTAACGAGAAATACCATCTCAAATCCACTGGATTTAAATACACTAACTGCTTCCAACTGTCGGTCCAAAGACAGAAACAACTGCACACATGGCAGATTTCAAACACAAACAGAGAACTTACAATTGAAGTACTTTTAAAGCTCATTGACTCTCATCCAATAATAACAGGTCTTCAGACAGCGAAATAACCATGATGGCTTGTTACTGGCTCCTACTATCAACCTCCAAACCATGCCATCATCTCCCAAAACAAATATATACAAACAATTTAACACTGGTGATAATAGTGGGATTGTCCGACAGTGCTACTGCTCAACTCAGCACCTCCAATAGAGGTGATGGTCTGGTAACTGACGCATACAGTGTTCAGTTCCAGTGTGTGTGTGTGTGTGTGTGTGTGTGTGTGTGTGCGTAAGGAATGTGTGTGTGTCAACTACTGCTCTATCCAGGGTCCCACACACCAACCGCTGATTGTCCCGGTGATAGAGTAGGCCATTCTGGAGGGAGTGATGGAAAAGTCAATGAAATGTATTCAGCTTCGAAGGGAAGAGTAGCAAACATATCAATTTATATACACCACTACACTTTTAAAAAACAAAGTGCGATAGGGTACTTTGGCTGTCCCCGTAGGAGAACCTTTTGAAGAATCCTTCTTGGTTCCAGGTAGAACCCTCCGTGGAAAGGGTTCTACTTGGAACCAAAAAGGGTTCAACCTTGAACCAAAAATGGTACTCCTATGGGGACAACTGAAGAACCCTGGCATTTTTTACCAAGTCAAGTTGGTCTTGTCGGAAACTATAGGCCGAGCTCTTGGAGTGAGGAAATCCTAGTTCTAGACAGTAATGATTGTATAGCGCAAGTGTGTCTCTACAGCAGATCCCATATACTATATCGCTATATTATTCAGGCCATAGTGTGACTTACAGGGGATTCTACACGGGCCCCTCAGTAGCCGCATCAAGCCACACTGTCAAGGCCAGTTGAATTGCTCATTCTAGCATAGCCTCAGTTGGAAGAAGTTGTACACACACATACAGGAACCATAGCCTCTTCACCAAGTAAAGCCTTCGCGTCACCACGACACCCAGCACTGTGCTTCACAGTTTACAAGGAAGCATAGGAACACACACACAAGACCACACGGTCTGGGAGACCCACCTGGGTCAGAATGCTACATCAATAGCTGTCCCAACGAGAGATTGAAAAAAACATATATATATATATTATATATATATACACACACACAAGATGTACAAAAGAAAAGGGGTCCGTCCGTTCCAGCGGACTCAGTCCATTCTGAAGCAGTCTGTGATTCGTCCAGTAGGGAGCTCCGGCGCATCCAATCCCGATCCAGAGTCAGTTTATCTCAGTCGGTGCAGAGTGCTGAGGGTATCCGAGAGGAAACGGAGGACTCCTAGACACAAGCCTCTCCAGCCCTGCCGTTGGGGGATGCCACCCTGAGAGAGAGAGAGAGAGAGACAGAGAGAGAAATAGGGAGAGAAGGAGAGAGAGGGAAAATTTGTGGTCAGCCCCAAAACAATTGTGTCTTTTACTGTTGCCCTTTCAGTCTTGATGCTCGTTCAAATGAACGATTGTTGACAGTCTGCAGCAGTAAATAAGGGATAGAGGTCACATTGTTGATGATTGCAGTGTAAGACCACACGGACATAAGTGACCTAATTCTGGACAACACTCAAATGACTTAGCTCTTAAGATCTATTTAGAATAGCTTGGGTCTTTTTACAAACATCCACAATTACACCAAGAGATTCATTTAGAAAATGCCATAGGATAGCATCCAGTTCCCTGCTTTAAGAGAAATTCACAACATCCTATCATTATGATATAGGCTCTGTGAAACCACTACTACACAGTCTCGTACTTTCTAGATTCTATACTTTTTAACAGACTTTAATATCCCCTTACTGGAACAGGTGAGCTTTCCCCGCATGTGAGTCTGTGTGTGCGTGTGTTTGTGTGTGTTGTGTGTGTGTGTGTGTGTGTGTGTGTGTGTGTGTGTGTGTGTGTGTGTGTGTGTGTGTGTGTGTGTGTGTGTGTTTGTGTGTGCGTGTGTATGTGTGTGTGCGTGTTTGTGTGTGTGTTTGAGTGTGTGTGTGTGTGTTTGTGTGTGTGTATGCCGTGCAACTGGGTGGAGTTAGGAAGTCCCAGACAGACACTGGCTGCAAAACAGAGCCATGAGAGGCGGCACATTGCCCGTCAACAGCTGCTTTGAGTCACTCACTAAAAATAGCCCTGCTCCTTAGTGAGAGAGAGAGAAGTGAAAAAGAGAGTGAGAGAATGTGGGAAAGAGACAGAGAGAAGTAGTGAAAACCAGACACTGACAGACAGAGAGATGCCAGCATAAAGCTTATAATAATACACAACGAAAGAGAGTGAGAGTTACCGCTCAGAGAGGGAGGGAGAAAGAGAGGAAAGATTGAGAGGTGGGGAGAGAGAAAAATAGAGTAGGGGAGGATACAGGGTAAGAGAAGATAGAAAACCACTGGCCATGCAGAGAAAGAGGGGCACAATTGGGGAGGTCACAAGACAAGATACAGACAAATAACTCTGAACAAGAGAAACAGTCGAGTGGTGTGTGTGTGTGTGTGTGTGTGTGTGTGTGTGTGTGTGTGTGTGTGTGTGTGTGTGTGTGTGTGTGTGTGTGTGTGTGTGTGTGTGTGCGTGTGCGCGTGTGCGTGTGTGTGCGCGCCCTTTTGCTGTTACTCGTGCTCAGGAAACCCCTGTTCTTTTAGCTATCCTCACTGTGAACCACGTTTCTGAAAATCCCCTGTCCTTCCACTGATACCAGACAGTAGGGCAAGAAAGAGCCAGTTTAACCAGGGCACACAATACATCGCCATCCTACTCCACAGACCAAGGGCTTTATTATACTGTAATAAACTTGACAGTTTATTATGTGTGTGTGGGTGTGCGGGCATTTGTGTCTATGTCTGCGAGTGCGCGTAGTAAATGTCGGCTCGGCAGAGGCATCCGTGTGAGTGAGTGAGCGCTGGAGTAGAGTGACGTCAGCTGTGTTTGTCTGCAGAGGGGGATGCAGGTTGCCTGGGGGGGGGGGATTAGCTTGTGTTTACCCCTGCGACTGCCTCACTGACTGGCTCCTCACGCGATACAGCCCAGCAGGGCCCCCAGGGGGAGGGAGGTAGGTGAAGAGACAACGGAGGGAGGGAGGGAGGGAGGTAAAGAGACAACGGAGAGAGGATGTTAAAGAGACAACGGAGGGAGGTAAAGAGACAACAGAGGGAGGGAGGGAAGTAAAGAGACAACGGAGGGAGGAGGTAGAGAGACAGAGGGAGGGAGGTAAAGAGACAACGGGGGGAGGGAGGGAGGTAAAGAGACAGAGCGAGGGAGGGAGGGAGGGAGGGAGGGAGGGAGGGAGGTAAAGAGACAACGGAGGGAGGTAAAAAGACAACGGAGGGAGGTTGGTAAAGAGACAACAGAGGGAGGGAGGGGGGGGAGGTAAAGAGACAGTGGGAGGGAGGTAAAGAGACAACGGGGGAGGGAGGGAGGTAAAGAGACAGAGGGAGGGAGGGAGGGAGGTAAAGAGACAACGGAGGGAGGTAAAAAGACAACGGAGGGAGGTTGGTAAAGAGACAACAGAGGGAGGGAGTGGGGAGGTAAAGAGACAGGGGGAGGGAGGTAAAGAGACAACGGAGGGAGATTGGTAAAGAGACAACGGAGGGAGGTAGGGAGGTAAAGAGACAGAGGGAGGTAAAAAGACAACGGAGGGAGGTTGGTAAAAGAGACAACGGAGGGAGGGGAGGGAGGTAAAGAGACAACGGAGGGAGGGAGGGAGGTAAAGAGACAACGGAGGGAGGTTGGTAAAGAGACAACAGAGGGAGGGAGGGGAGGGAGGTAAAGAGACAACGGAGGGAGGGAGGGAGGAGGGAGGGAGGTAAAGAGACAACGGAGGGAGATTGGTAAAGAGACAACGGAGGGAGGTAGGGAGGGAGGTAAAGAGACAACGGAGAGAGGGAGGGAGGTAAAGAGACAACGGCGGGAGGGAGGGAGGTAAAGAGACAACGGAGGGAGGGAGGGAGGGAGGTAAAGAGACAACGGAGGGAGGGAGGGAGGTAAAGAGACAACGGAGGGAGGTTGGTAAAGAGACAAGAGAGGGAGGGAGGGAGGGAGGTAAAGAGACAACGGAGGGAGGGAGGGAGGTAAAGAGACAACGGAGGGAGATTGGTAAAGAGACAACGGAGGGAGGTAGGGAGGGAGGTAAAGAGACAACGGAGAGAGGGAGGGAGGTAAAGAGACAACGGAGGGAGGGAGGGAGGGAGGTAAAGAGACAACGGAGGGAGGGAGGGAGGTAAAGAGACAACGGAGGGAGGGAGGGAGGTAAAGAGACAACGGAGGGAGATTGGTAAAGAGACAACGGAGGGAGGTAGGTAAAGAGACAACGGAGAGAGGGAGGGAGGTAAAGAGACAACGGAGGGAGGTAAAGAGACAACGGAGAGAGGGAGGGAGGTAAAGAGACAACGGAGGGAGATTGGTAAAGAGACAACGGAGGGAGGTAGGGAGGGAGGGAGGTAAAGAGACAACGGAGGGAGGGAGAGAGGTAGGTAAAGAGACAACGGAGGGAGGGAGAGAGGTAGGTATAAAGAGACAACAGAGGGAGGGAGGTAAAGACACAACGGAGGGAGGGAGGGAGGTAGGTAAAGAGACAACGGAGGGAGGGAGGTAAAGAAACAACGAAGGGAGGGGGAAGGGCATCAAGTTCCAACAACTGGAAACTCAACTAAAGTCACAACACTCCCAGCTCATGGATATCAGATTGATCCATTTACACCACTGGCACATGCTCAATCATGCACACACGCGCACACACTCACATATACACACAGATGCACACACACTCACATATACACACATGCACACTCACACATGCACATTTAAATTGATAACACCTCTACACATTTATTAGAACAGACCAAACAATACACCATCTCATAAAGGGATAATTCGACCTTACCATTCTCTGGACGATCGTAGCATTCAAATCGTCGCCGATTCTCTTGAGCTGGTTGGCCACTAATTCCACCACCTCGTCGTCCAACCGCGGGTCCGCTACTCCAGGGGCTCTGTGCTGGGGAGAAGCCTGGGGAGAGCGATCTCTCTGGGGCAGCAGGTCAGGGAGGGGATCCCTGGCTGTGGTGTCCTGGAGCTCTCTGTCTGGGTCTGGGGAGAAAAAACAACACGTGCCATTACTGCCTTGGGCAGACAGCTGGACCTCCATAGCCCACCACGACCATCTCTGAAACACAACATCAACTAGCCTATATCAACGGCAGCACAGACCAGGCTGAATCAGGTCAAGTTTCGGTGGGAGGCAGATTGTGGATAGCACGCTGGCACATAAAACATGTCTCCTGTATTTTATTATTTAACCTATACTTAACCAGGCAAGTCAGTTAAGAACAAGAATTCTTATTTACAATGACAGCCTAGGAACAGTGGGTTAACTACCTTGCTCAGGGGCAGAATGACAGTTTACCTCTTCAGCTCAGGGATTCGATCTAGCAACCTTTCGGTTACTGGCCCAATGCTCTAACCACTAGGCTACCTGCTGCCCCTGTATATTGTTGTCACGTATAGCAACAAAAATATGATCTAAAACACCCCCCCACACACACACACACACACTTCTCTGGCTCCATAAGAGTCTTAGGTGTCTAGAAACAAGCATGAAACCATATAGGCTACAATCTTAATGATGGCTAGGCTGCTTAGCAACACAGAACCATTGTTTACTGGGTTAAACATGTGCCCCCCCCTTCCCCCTCAAAGCAGCCCTCCACCACCCCTGTCAGACAGTTCAAGCTAGTCTCGAAGACTCATATGCACAGGCTACACGGGGTGTGCACAGTACTATGAAATGCTTTAGTGACCGTTTATAAACTGCTGTGCTGTGTCAAGACACTTCAAATTAAGTGGAAGAAAAAGCTCTGTGCATTCTATGGATGGTTTCTATGGATGGTTTCCGTCCAAATTTCCTCCTGAACCCCACTGTGTTTGTTCACAACCCTGACAGAACGCTCCACAGGAAGCAAGGCTCCTGGCAACCGCGGGATTTGTGTCACTGTCCTGAGTATTTTCTGATCCTTAAGATGCAGGTGACTAGACAGCGAGAGAGAGAGAGAGAGAGAGAGAGAGAGAGAGAGAGAGAGAGAGAGAGAGAGAGAGAGAGAGAGAGAGAGAGAGAGAAAGAGAGAATGGAGAGGAACTCTGGCTTGTTGCCAGGGTAACTATAAACTGGAATCAAGCCATTGGCGGACGGATTCAGGGGCTAGGCTGGGATAGGGTGGACAGGCTGAGGGGCGGGGAAGGACCAGTCTGCCCGGGGACTGGGGAAGAGGCAGTAAGAGCAAGAGAGTGCAAAAGTAGGAAACACAAGGGAGGGGAGGGGTTAAAAGAGGGATTAGAAACAGAAATGGTCAAGTAGTACAAGCGGCAGTCCCCGCGGAAGGTAACAGGGGGAGAGAGAGGGCTATGCCTCTAACCAGGGAGGGCATTGACAGGATGGATGGTTGACTGGCTTGTTGAGCTGACATCCCGCTGAAGGAAGTCGAGCAGACTTCTCTCTATGGGAAGCCATGAGCAGGGGACAAGTCTCGACATGCCCCAACCACAGTGTTTGACTTACAGCCAGAGAGAGAGATACGATTCCAAACTATTCCTTTCAGTTACATAGCCACATGCTCAAAATGCTTCCCTCACCTCCTAAGTAACTCCATAGCCCCAAGACCAAAGCCGGCAGCCCTAAAATCCTCACATGCACACCAATACCACACCACATCAGTACAACCCTGAGCTCTTCTCTGACAAGATTCAGAGAAATAGCCTGATCCACACTTACCATTGTAGTAAATTACAGTGACAATTACCCACATGCTGTAGCTTGTGTCCTTCAAAACATAGGCTTAACTTTTCACACCTGTCAATGACTGTGAAGCTCCTATTCGAGATGCAATACTCTGACTGCCTTCTTCCTGGCCCCTCCCCTCATTGGTTCCCATCTCAATTGTTTAGCGGTTTGTTTACTCTTTCCACAAGCATGGACACACCAGATCAAACTGAGTGAATAAAACAGT
The DNA here is from genome assembly GCF_023373465.1 of Oncorhynchus keta. Taxonomy (NCBI): domain Eukaryota; kingdom Metazoa; phylum Chordata; class Actinopteri; order Salmoniformes; family Salmonidae; genus Oncorhynchus; species Oncorhynchus keta. The sequence goes on from NC_068421.1 coordinate 37,175,826, forward strand.
AGCAAATGTGTAACATTCGGTTGAAAGCTTTCTATCTGGGGTCCATGCCATTGCCAGGGGCAGACTTCTTAGTTAGCAAGTTCATACTAAAGGGCCTCCCGGGTGGCACAGTGGTTAAGGGCGCTGTACTGCAGCGCCAGCTGTGCCATCAGAGTCCCTGGGTTCGCGCCCAGGCTCTGTCTGGGCGCGACCGGCCGCGACCGGGAGGTCCGTGGGGCGACGCACAATTGGCCGAGCGTCGTCCGGGTTAGGGAGGGCTTGGTCGGTAGGGGTGTCCTTGTCTCATCGCGCACCAGCGACTCCTGTAGCGGGCCGGGCGCAGTGCGCGCTTGCCAAGGTGCCCAGGTGCACGGTGTTTCCTCTGACACATTGGTGCGGCTGGCTTCCGGGTTGGATACGCGCTGGGTTAACAAGCAGTGCGGCTTGGTTGGGTTGTGTATTGGAGGACACACGACTTTCAACCTTGGTCTCTCCCGAGCCCGTACGGGAGTTGTAGCGATGAGACAAGATAGTAGGCTACTACAACAATTGGATACCATGAAATTGGGGAGAAAAATGGGTAAAAAAAAATATAAAAAATAAAAAAAGTTCATACTAAAGGCAATCTAGGTAAAGCGTCATCAGGTTTAGGCCATATAAGGGAGGATGCTTAAAGGGCACTGTATATCCTACACGTGATGACAACGGTTTTATGACTACTAGCCAACCCATTTCTACTTGGTGGAAAATTAGCAGATGAGCTTCACTTAGATGTACAATGGCTTATCTTAGATGTACAAATATCAACAAGTATAATAACAATCACATTGAATTATATTGCTCCATAGTCAATGAATCTCTATTTCATCAACTTTCCTTTTCGATCGACTCACACATTCCATCACACAGTTGAGGGGAACTTTCCCATCCAATGCCACTGCACTGGCATGTGAGCATGGTGTCCTTTGATGCTAGTATTTCCTCATAGCACTAAGCTATTCACAGCTACCACTATGCTATGAGGAAATACTAGCATCAAAGGACACCATGCTCACATGCCATATAGATCCTATGACCATGGTTTCTGCCTCAGTGGCTTACCATTTAGGCCTATGCCTAAGAACTCTGTATTAGCAGCAACATAGACTATATGAAACATCACAGTATCCAGCAACTAGTAGTAATAACCTACCTGTGCTTGCTCTTCTGAGGGTGTCCAGTGGATGGGCACTGGGGGGTGGGGAGGCTTCTCTCTGGGGCTGGGGGGGTGGAGAGACCTGGCTGGGCTGGGTGTCCATGTTGGGGAGCAGTTGGCAGGACTGGTGGTATGCAGCCTGGAGAGGGTTGTTGCTGCCACCAGGCCAGGCGTCTGGCCGCTGGACTTGCATGCTGCAGGTGTGTTGTCTGCCCCGACCATGGTGGTCCACTCCACTCTCCATCTGGGGGCGGGCCATACCAGGTGCAGTCTGTTGATGTTTACAAATGCATAACAAAATTGTAATAGACCATGACTGATCGCCCCTTTTACAAACTGTTGTCACCTGGTGGATATTGGGGAACTTTTTACTATGAGCAGTGTGTGTTTGTGTGTAAAGGTATGCAAACAATCAATCTCTCTGGTTCTAAATCAATAGTCTGAAAATGTAGGAAACATTAACATGAAATATGCTTTGTGGACTTCACCGGACAGATGTTGCTCTCTGGTTTTATGATTAAACAAAGGTGCAGTTGAAATTATTCTGCCACTGTGTCTTCTTATTGTCTCGGCCTCAGACCTATATATCACGGTCACAAGGCATATGAACTACCATGTTATAGAGCAAACAACACAATTATCACAACACATATGTTGTAATAAATTATGTTGTTTTTTTCTGGCTTCACCACTGATTTTACCCATGCACCGCTACTGATGGAGGACTGCTCCTACTGGGAGAGCCTATATGGCCGACCGGTGGCTTCAAAGCCTCTCAATGGCCAATACAAAGCATCAGCAATCCAGGGTTTAAATATACATCATTGGGTAATACACCATGTCAGGAAGAACTATGTCCTCGGGTCTCGGTGCTGTGGAGTTAGAAATTCCTCAAAACCAAATATCAAGCAAAATTGTACATTAAATTAGGTTTAAAGGTACAAGCTTAAAATACCTTGTTCCACTGGAAATACAGATTGTCTTAGCATATGTATGTTTTCAAACAGTGACTTTTCGACAGTTTAACCTTCCAACCCATATGTTATGTGGCCGCTAGATGGCAGCCACTACGCCCTCGTGTGTGCGATCCTTATTTATAAACAACTCCACAGCCAAGCCAGCAGCGGGTCGACACGCGCTCATTCACATCACTGAGCGCGCCAAACTCTGTCCGCAGTAAAATTGTATTTTTTTTTGTCAAACGCCTGTCATCCAATGAACTGTTGCAAAGCTTGATATTATTTTTTGCTCAAGCAAAACATGTATTTACGTTGTAACACACGGGTCGTATCATTCCTATCCGACTCAAAATACATAAAACGTTTCACACGGAAATTATGAAGTATGGAAAATAAACATTGAAGGTGGATTGTGATTGCGCAGGATAAACCGTTCCACGCGATAGGGGTCTGCCTCGGTCCCAACTTGTTGAAATACTGCCTTGTGACAGTCATGTAATTGAAGATGGGGGAAAAATGCTCAACATGGTATAAAAAACGTGAATTCCATATCTCGAAGTTGAACGTGGAAATGCATCACTGGGCTGCTGTCATATGTTATCTTATCTGTTCCTCTCCACACAACCATAAAAGTCCCCACATCAAACTCATGACAGCCAAGTGTGTAAAACAAGAGACAACAAACGCTTTCGAAAGCAGCAACCAACAAGATGATGCCATTTGAATTTCACACAAACACACTTTCTGCATTACAGGAAAACCCATTCATGCCGCTGACTCCTACAACGTGAATCCTTTATTTTTTCATATTTCTAAATAGCTAACTTACATCATTGATTGCCTCGAAAACTATCTTCTGAAACTACTACAATACGATTACAATGTAGCATGCTAGCTATAATAGCCTAATTTGACGTGTCAAGATATTTTGACAGCTAGCTAAATCCACAGCCGAAAAACCCTCTAAGGATTTAGATAGCACATTTTGTGTAGCTAGCAATATCTAACAACTCGACCTTGAAAGCTAACGTTAGCAGCCTGTCAAAACTCAGCTGTACAGTACAGCTGTAGCCAAGTCTAGCAGCATCGTCAAGATATTTGCTAACTTTTAAGACTTACTTGATGTATCTGATGATTCGCGATTACTGTAAATCTGTCTGCAGTTGAGGCACTGTCGATGGCTTGTTGACATCAGAATGTGTCCAACAAGCGGCTTGTCCTTGCGTTGGATGTGGAAGAAAGTCCACTTGCAGTTTGTGACATTCCACGTTTCCCGCTGCGATTCTCAAAACAGTCAGCCCATTCAAACCATATAGTCTTGTTTTATTCCGTGGAAAACGATGCTTATCCAACACGTTATCGCCGAGCTATGGTCCAAATGTTGATAACAGGGGAGACTGTTTCATAGTGGTATTACTCTGCTTTCACTCCCGCGGTTGGCTGTTTCGCCACGCCCTCTCCTCGATGCATTACAACAAGTCCTGACATGCACATCGACAAGATTACATGCTGCTACTCAGTTTAAATACCCCGGACAAGACTTTCAAGGAAGAAACAAAACACCTTTTTGCCCAACCCTGCCCAATTGCCTCCCCTTTTGCTTTCCTGTGAGTTTACCACGTCTGTTGCACCTTTTATGTTAACGGTCAACAAAGCCTGGTTGGATAGTAGTTGGTGCCTCGAGCCTATGGGTGCAAAAATCTGTAATATTTTTTAAACCTGTCCTATGTATACATTGAATGGTAAACAGCATAGTAAATCAACAGCGGCAGCGTCATTATCAATGCATGCATTTGTCAGACCATAAAAATCATGTTGGTCTCTTCTGGTGTGTTGTGAAGTTGAAATGGGGTATGAGGAAATTGACTGCCTATGTATGACAAGGGTTCAAAGTGCCTCTGCATTGCATATTATAACACGTAATATATGACGTCATTTGGTTATAACCTCGTTATAACCATGGGCTGTAGGATACAATAACACAGACACATACATGAACAATTGTAGAGTAGGTCTATTGCGCATTGCTTGAATGACACTCATAACCATAATCACATTGTTAGGGGTGGTCACGCATTGACTTATTGCACCCATTTTCTTTATCAATTGCATGCTTTTTATTCAAGATCAGATATTTTTATGATCACACATAGGGGGAAAATATACTTGAAAAAAAATCATTTAAACGTGTTGCCCTTTTGTGTGGGGAAAAAACAACCTTTTAGGGTAAGATGTATCTCTAAAATGTATATTTTTCAATTTCTCATTTGGATAATTGCAATGATGCAATTGAAAATGGTATTTGTAATCCCTTACATTAAAGACACCAAATGCAAAATGATGACTAGGCCTATGCAGCTAATGCTTTGATGTTTTAAATCAAATCCTTAAATGACCTCCCACAAAACGAAAACATGGCCAAATTATGATATGGGATTAGGACATGTTTTGTCAAACACTGAAATCCAGTTATGACAAATCGCCTAATCTGTGGATATTCAACCTGCTTGCTGATATTGGATTAGATATATTAAATTGTAGTCTTCATGTGCTTTTCAAATGACAAGGCCTTTGCTTTTTTGTGTGTGGTTGTTTGCAAACATTTTGCAGATTTGGGATCTAGGGGTTTGTTGACTAGGTTACATTGCAGGCTCAATTTCATAGCATATGTCTCTATAGCCTATATATGCATTCATTTAACACGTTTAATGATGATAATGCAGCCTATACACGCTGTCAAAACAACCACAAACTGCGCATTGGAAATCCCCTTGTCTTGTCCTTTAACCTCAGATGTGAAACGTGACTGTGCGACCATTGACCCCAACCATTCAACTGCGGAGTGCTCGCCGTGCGGCTTTTGTTGCCGTGCCTAATCGGCTGGAAATGACAGATTGTCCTCGCTGAAAAAGGGGAATCCCTCGCAGGTACATGTCCGGGCGAACATCCCATCATGGGCAAATTTGCTTGGCATCTTGCGCGACTCACGAGAGACCCGAAGAGAAGGCAATACAATATACATGAATCTCTCCCAACTCTCCCCACCTTGCCATACAGCTAGTTAAATTAATTGAGACATTATCTGCATGCATATCTAGGAATGAAATATAGACATATTTTAGTTAATCTCTAGTAATCAAACGTATTTGGTGCGCTATTTAGATAAGAAACAGCCAAATGGCCTTGTATTTTAATTTAATTCTGAATGATTTATTAATTTTGCGTCTCACTTGGACAGTCATAATCATTCATGTATTCACACATCAGTGAATCCTGCTCTAGGGATCTATTGCTCTGATACAGAACACAAAGTGAACATTTTGATTGTGATGCACAGCGAATGCTTTTCGGGAACTGAGCCCTCATAATCAAATGTGACAACAAGCTGTCAACAATTTCATTGTTGGAATATATAATGCTGCTGCTGTACGCTGTGTGGTGCCACACGGACGATGCTGTTAATGGTGGATGATGAAGTTACGCCCTTGGTCATGTGATTGGTGTTCTATTCTTGGCTGCATCATGCGTTAAACGAGGGCACATAATTTGAGTGAGGTCATGCAACTCAAATGAGGGCATGATAGCGCCACAACCACATGCACTAATTTATCTGCCCTGTCTGTTTACCTGCACATACACACTCCCTAATAGGCAATTTTCACCTCTGTGATAGTGACAAGCATGCAAATGAGATCATTTGCTTTGTACTGAGTTATCTCCCTGTTGTTTTCCCCATGCCCTCTGTTCTGTGCATCATCATCAGGTCCCCCCTGTAGGAGGGTCATGTCTAGACAAGATACAGTTTATGTCAAATTTACTTCAAAGGTTGTAATTTTTTGCACTTGAGTTAACCCTAATCCTAACCCCTTTCCTAACCTTAAAACAAAGTATCCTACCTGCAACTTTAATTATCCTAACCTGCTGTACAAATTCTGCACCAAATGTAAATTCTGACATAAACTGACATAAACTGTATACCATCGAGTCAAAACTCTGTAGGAGGGCCAGAGCTAAAAGCTGTCTTTATGCGTATGTGTGTGTGTGTGTGTATTTGTATCAGTCTAGTAGTAGTTATCACAATGACATCATCCATTATTCCCCCTCCCCCCCACACACACACACACCCTCTCCTATTTTTTTTTCAACTCAGATTGGAGACTGCAGAACCCTCCCCCCTCCTCCCCCCCACCTCAATTTCACAAATTACTTTTCATTGTTGCTGCCTTAATTAGCTGCCAAACAGGCGTAGTTGGGCCAGCTGAGGTGGCATTGGGCAATCAGCTGCCTCCACAAACAAGGTAATGGCAGGGTGCTGAGAGACAGACCTGAGACCTGAGCAAACCATCACCAGGTAGCACCCATACCATGGAGTACTGTAGCAACCGGGGTCTACACTACTGTGTAAGAGACAGCGCGTGATAAACAGGCTTTCCCGAGAGTTCTGTCTACAGTCATTGGTCTCCATAGAGTGGAGACTAAGACTACTGTATATCTATAGCAGAGTCTGAAACTATACATGACAAACATATATGAACATTATATGGCTGTAGTTATTACTGTATACGACACAGATAACTATTTATCTTAGTGTTCCATAAATCAAACAACGTGCAAAACACCAGTCTCAAAGTCAACAGTGAAGAGGCAACTCCGGGATGCTGGCCTTCTAGGCAGAGTTGCTCTGTCCAGTGTCTGTGTTCTTTTGCCCATCTTAACCTTTTGTTTTTATTGGCCAGTCTGAGATATGGGTTTTTCTTTGCAACTCTGCCTAGAAGGCCAGCATCCCGGAGTCGCCTCTTCACTGTTGACGTTGAGACTGGTGTTTTACGGGTACTATTTAATGAAGCTGCCAGTTGAGGACATGTGAGGCGTCTGTTTCTCAAACTAGACACTAATGTACTTGTCCTCTTGCTCAGTTGTGCACCGGGGCCTCCCACTCTTTCTATTCTGGTTAGAGCCAGCTTGCGCTGTTCTGTGAATAGAGTAGTATACAGCGTTGTACGAGATCTTCAGTTTCTTGGCAATTTCTTAGATGGAATAGCCTTCATTTCTCAGAACAAGAAAAGACTGACGAGTTTCAGAAGAAATGTTTGTTTCTGGACATTTTGAGCCTGTAACTGAACCCACAAATGCTGATGCTCCAGATACTCAACTAGTCTATTCAGCACAACAGTTTAACTGTGTTAACATAATTGCAAAAGGGCTTTCTAATGATCAATTAGCCTTTTAAAATTATAAACTTGGATTAGCTAACACAACGTGCCATTGGAACACATGGTTGCTGACAATGGGCCTATGTACGCCTATATAGATATTCTATAAAAAATCTGCCGTTTCCAGCTACAATAGTAATTTACAACATTAATGTCTACACTGTATTTCTGATCAATTCAATGTTATTTTAATGGACAAACATGTGTTTTTCTTTCAAAAGCAAGGACATTTTTATTAAGTGACCCCAAACTTTTGAATGGTAGAATATACACTGCTCAAAAAAATAAAGGGAACACATAAACAACACAAAAAGCATTGACTGTGACTTTTTTATGACTGTTCTTGAAGGCTAACCCAGACATGACTTTACGTTGAGGTCACAGGGCCTGTTGCATTGTAGGATAATTCATGAAATATGTGAAGAGATGCTCCTGTTTGAACAGGGCTTTAGTGATAAAGAGGTGCGATGCTTCAGGAACAACCATTACCTCATCATCATCACCCAAGGCTGGCTGGACAAATGGCTCGTGGCTGAGGGGTGTCAGCTGTTGCCATCGTACCCTCATCTGACTCCTTTTAGTCCTACAATGCCTTGTTATCATAAGGCTGTGGAACACAATGTGAAGGAATGTGCATTTTCAGCAATCCACATGAGATCCACACACTGCTTTCCCATGCGCTAGCGAGGCTGAAACCCAGGATTAGCAATAGAAACTAAATTAAAATGGCATCTTGGATACTCCTCATCAGCAGCACAGAAATGCAAACCAGTGCACTTTTTCCTCCCTCTGTAGACTCATGGGTTCCCATATGGGCTCTCAGGGGTCCGTTGTTTGCCTGTCAAAACAATTAGGTCATCACCAGGTCTCTGTTGGGTTGCTCTGTTTACAGATCTCAGAGAGGTGGTAGCCATTGCACAGCAGTAATAGGACACCTTTTCGCTCAGTGACAGGTCCAGGATCTTGGACCATGGGTGGACAAACAATAGTAAGGTCTGTAACAGAATTCGACCACACGTCATTGTCTGTGTCAACAGATCGGTCAATACAAACCTGTAACTGATTCCTCTCCTCTTCACTCTCTTGAAGTGTTGATGCAGTGATACCAGGATCAAGTTGCATGGTGGCCTTATGAAATGATTGATACACAAATCTTGCATGCATTGTTTGTTTTGCTTAACAATGGGATTGTGTGTATGTGCCATGCAGGGCTCACAAAACTCAAATTCATAGTGGATTAAATGATGAACTCACTTTTGTTTTGCACTGACTTTGCTGATAGCTACTTTAATGTGGAAAAATGTACTTGCTATGACTGAGATATGTGGTTGTCCCATCTAGCTGTTTTAAGATGAATGCACTTACTGTAAATTGCTCTGGATAAGAGCATCTGCTAAATGACTAAAATGTCAACGCAATATAGGCCTACATCCTGGTGTTCATGAGCCATGGTGAGTAAGGATTTTAGGATTTATTATTATTTAGGTTTTTACCTCATCGGTTTCTTTGTAGGCTACACTTTCTTGACAATTTCTTGTAGGCTACACTTTCTTGACACAACTCTCTAACTAACCTGTTGCACCTTTATCATAATTTCTGCCATAGAAAATACCAGAGGCGTCATTCCCATGGGGGGGCACAGGGGTACGTGCCCAAACAGATTTGTCCTGTAATACTACTAGCCACGTAGCAATTTTATGAAGTTGGCTTTAGCTAGCCCGGATATATTCCCAATGTCACAACCTTCATATCATAACTAGCTACCAAGAAGGCATTTCAGGCTATCAATCAAGTTAGAGTAGATAGTTTGTCTATCTTAGTTGGCATGCCTGCTGACAAGGTTGATAGATTTTTAGAAAAGCAAGCAATAACTAAATGTACCGAATAAGACTCACATTCCTTTCAATCTTTTACACAGATTTTAAGCAGAAGAAGCATATGTAGTTTCTTTAAAAAAAGAACCCTTTGAAGAACCTTTTGGGTTCCATGTAGAACCCTTTCTACAGAGGGTTCTATGTGGAGCTCAAAACGGTTCTACCTGGAACGAACCAAAAAGGGTTCTAGCTGGAGCCGTACCAAAAAGGGTTCTCCTATGGGGACAGCCGAATAACCCTTTTGGAACCCTTTTTTTATTTGCAGGAGAAGGCTGTTTCGGGTGTTTGAAAAAGTCTCCAATTTATGGACTGGGCATAGCACCCCTCCCGACCAGCCACCAGCCATCTTCCTGTACTTTGTGCCCCCTCAGATTTAGTTTCAGGTGTTTGAAAAATACAACAGTCTCCAATTTATGGGCTTAGCACCTTTCCAGACCAGCCTCCAGGCATCCTCACATACTTTGTTCCCCCTCAGATTTAAGGGGTGCATGACACCCCTGGAAAAGACTTCATAAAGAATCTGCTGAATGCACCACGTGATGATTGGTAATCTCGAATTATGCGTCCCTACAACAGAGAGTGCGTGTGAGAGAGCGATACCAAATCTGTCACGGATTGTTTTCCTTTGATAAATCTCTTCTGCCCGGAAACAGCGTAGGGGCAGCAGTGGCAGGGAATGAGCGATTGGTTGGAACTGTGCGTGGCATGGAAGCGGTTGAGAGGATGTCAGTAACTCAATGAAGTGCTTGTGTCACTCAGTTTTAACATCATCCGTTTTCCATTTGTCTGCCTGCCTATTCAGGAGATAGTGACACACACACCTATTTTTAAACTGTATAAGGAAGGACCAATTGTTTTAATTGTCCAAATTGTTTCAGTTGTTATATACCTACACATTATTGTTATTTTAAAATGTTATATTCCCATTTCACCACAATTACACATTTTGTTTCCATAATTAATATTTGGCAACATGTGGCCAGAAGATATCATATGTTCATAGGATCTATTTGAATGCATTGAAATGTGAAGGGGGTGTTATATTGCCCTATCCCTGATCCAGTTCAGTATCTTAATTATAAAGCCACAGACTCTAATAACCGAACCCTTATAATAACCACAATAACTGATAGATGTTGACTACCAGACGAGACAACGCAGGATTATTGATGTATTTTTGTTTTGGTAGACATTGTCGCCCCCTTGTGGATTTGGCAGATGTAGGCAAATTATATGCATTTTCACTCAGGTGAATCCTTACCAAACATAAATTGCTATCCGTTCATTTATTTCCTAGATATATAGGCTATTTATCTGTTAACATAGCCCACATTGTGGAGGCAGGTTTGAAATAGCACGCTATGCTTACTGTCTCTTTAAAAACTGTGAAGGTTCCAAATTTGGCAGGAAGTTGAATTGACATTACAGGAAATTAGTATGGGGCTACATTGTCGTGGAGCTGGATCTGATACATTGTATTGATCACACTGTCGGTAAACACAACTCGCTTTGATAAAGGTAATCTAGTTCGACTGTATTGTGATACTTTGTATCTTTAAGCCAACCTCATAAACAATGTTGCATATTTTTAATGCAGTTACTTCCAACAGGGGGCTTCAACTCCATATTGATAGCGTAGACATGGCCCGGTGTGGTGTGCATACCTCACATGTGTCTAAATAAAACTATTAAAACCAAGGTTACTTACTTGTTTAATTTTTAAAGAGAGGCTGATGTGTAAGGTATTTCCTATAACATGTGGTTTGCGTATAATTTTAAGCTCCTTTCTAGGTTATGTGCACTCACTAATACGCTTAAGAAGGCTTTCTCACAGAACGCAGCTTGGACTCATGAAGGATTTATGGATTCACGTAGGCTACAACACCTTCGCTTTATGTATTTATTGGCTACCAATAGTCTTTAAGTGGCCAATTCCATTCTGGTACTCCGTTCATGCTGTACACACGGTTGTTTCACATTTGCACCCCCTTTCTATGCACCGCAGTGGTTATTGTGTAAACAACCCTCCAGGCTGCATTTCTCACAGACCTTTTTTAAACCCACATCAGCTGGAAGAGGCAGGATTTCAGACCACCACCTGCGCATCAGGACGGGCTAGAGGCCATGGTGAGCTTCTGAAATGCAATTATATATTGTTGTAATTTTGCAGATTGACTAGTTTAGGCTGATATATTATTTTAATCTTAATTCAAACATTGCATTATCATACATAATAGCTTCTCTGAGAATATGTGATAATGCAAACCATAATGGGATTCAAATGTGCTGATACTAGTATCAGTTGGTTAACTATGACATGCAATACTAAAGTAATTGTACAGTGGGAAACAACTGTTTTAGCACGGCTGTGGCCGAGTACCGTAGATCAGCACCAATCACAGTGCTTGTTTTGACCAACACGTTGTAGAATCTTTGTAGAATCGTATTCTAAATGTATATACACCTTCAATTTCTCAGTCTACAGTGGTGGATCTCAAGACAAAGGAGGAGAAGGATGCAGAGCTTGACAGACGGATCGAGGCTCTGCGCAAGAAGAATGAAGCTCTGGTCCGGAGGTACCAGGTGAGCTCCCACAGGATCAGAGATATAGCCCTGTTGTTGCAGCAGCATTATCTGTGTGGTACAGTTGGTAGAACATGGCACTTGCAATGTCAGGATTGTGGGTACGATTCCCATTGTGGCCACCCATTCGAAAATGTATTTACACACTATAACTTGCTTCAGATTAGTGTCTGCTAAATATGCTAAATAATATACCCTTTTGTATTATATTATTAGCTTATATCAAACCGCTACAGTACCAGTCAAAAGTTTGGACACGTACTCATTCAAGGTTTTTATTTTATTTTTTTACTATTTTCTACATTGTAGAATAATAGTGAAGTCATTAAAACTATGAAGCAACACACAATCATGTAGTAACCAAAAGTTTTAAACATAAACAATTCTTCAAAGTAGCCACACTTTGCCTTGATGACAACTTTGCACACTCTTGGCATTCTCTCAACCAGCTTCATGAGATAGTCACCTGGAATGTATTTCAATTAACAGTTGTGCCTTGTTAAAAGTTTATTTGTGGAATTTCTTTCCTTCTTAAAGTGTTTGAGCCAATCAGATTTTTGGTTCCAACCGCTGTGTCTTTGTGAGACGCAGAGAAGGTGAACGCTTGATCTCCGCATGTGTAGTTCCAACCTTGAAGCATGGAGGAGGATGTGTGATGGTGTAGGGGTGCTTTGCTGGTGACACGGTCTGTGATTTATTTAGAATTCAAGGAACACTTAATCAGCATGGCTACCACAGCATTCTGCAGTGATACGCCATCCTATCTGGTTTGCGCTTAGTGGGAGTATCATTTGTTTTTCAACAGGACAATGACCCAACACACCTATAGGCTGTGTAAGGGCTATTTGACCAATAAGGAAGGTGATGGACTGCTGCTTCAGATGACCTGGCCTCCACAATCACCTGACCTCAACCCAATTGAGATGGTTTAGAATGAGTTGGACCACAGAGTGAAGGAAAAGCAGCCAACAAGTGCTCAGCATATGTGGGAACTCCTTCAAGACAGTTGGAATAGCATTCCAGGTGAAACTGAGAGAATGCAAAGAGTGTGCAAAGCTGTCATCAAGGCAAAGGGCAGTGGTGTAAAAATACTTTAAAGTACTACTTAAGTAGTTTTTTTGGGTATCCGTACTTTACTTTACTATTTATATTTTTGACAACTTTTACTTCACTACATTCCCAAAGACAATATTATACTTTTTACTTTATACGTTTCCCCTGACAACCAAAGTACTCATTACATTTTGAATGCTTAGCAGGACAGGAAAATAATTAAATTGACGCACTTATCAAGAGATAATGTGGTCATCCCCTCGTGCCTCTGGCCTGGCGACACACTAAACATAAATGCATCTTTTGTAAATATTGTCTCAGTGTTGGAGTCCGGCCGTCCGTACATTTTAAAAACAAGAAAATGGTGCTGTCTGCTTTGGTTAATATAAGGAATTTTAAATGACTTACTTTTGATCCTTAAGTATATTTAAAACCCAATGCTTTTAGACTTTTACTCAAGTAGTATTTTACTGGCTGACTTTCACTTGTACTTTCTATTTAAGTATCTATACCTTTGCTCAAGTATGACATTGAGTACTTTTGTCCACCACTGGCAAAGGGTGGCTACTTTGAATAATATAAAATATATTTTGACTCTAGTTTTTTTGGTTACTTTATGATTCCATATGTGTTATTTCATAGCGTTCACTATTATTCTGCAATGTAGAAAATAGTCAAAATAAAGAGAAACCCTTGAATGAGTAGCTGTGTCCAAACTTTTGACTAGTACTGTAAATTGCACGGCCACATCGCAAAATAGCTTTCTGACTGTCAGGATATTCATATTAAGGTTATTATACTTTTCTGTTGAATGTCCCTGTGTTCATGCTTGATTTATCAGGTTAGGGAGAGACACTGATGCGCCTTTGTGAGTCTATCATCAGCCAACCTTTGTTTTGTTATCTTTCTGCAGGAAATAGAAGAGGACAAAAAGAAGGCGGAGCAAGAGGGGATTGCCGTGAAGACGCACCCACCCAGGAAGGGCCGCCCTCACGATGGCCCGCCAGAGGGAGACAGATGGAGGACAGAGAAAGAGAGCTTCACTGTCACCGTAGACCTCTCCAAACCTGCAGGGGTGAGGCCAGAATGAGGGCTCTGTCTCAGCACATACTGTAGTACCAGGCTATATCAGACCAAGCTAACGAATGCCCAAATAAATCATGTTCATTAGGCACAAAAATGAGATATGGACTAGTTACTACCTGAACCTGTCCAATAAGAACACACATTTTCCATTTGAAAACTATTTATTCAGTTTGTGCCAACTGAATAAACATGATTTAAGAAGACCAAAAACATGACAATGTGCACTCTCAAACACTTTGCTTGGAGAGAACCCCCTGAGCTCTGAAAGATGGCCTCTACCAGAACAAGTCTCATAGACTTTAACAGGTGCCCATCTATTTGCCCGCTCACATCCAATTTCCTGTCAGTCAAACTATTCATATTCCCCTGCTGTGGCAGCTGGATGAGATTAGTGATATCTAATGGAGGATGTTGAAATGAGGTGGACTTGAGAGGGACATGTATCTTAAAGCAGCTGGGTGAAATGATGCAAGCTGAGTGGTACACCTGACACAGACAGGAAAGTGATGACGTACACCATGAACAGAGAGATGTTTTGAAACCACTCATGGAAATTGTGTCTGGTTCCAACTTTTATACCCCTGCTTCAGCTTGATGATTATACATCTACTGTATATTCAGATGGGTAAGTTATATAATTATGTTCTACATAGATAGAGGTGAATGCAAATCCCTTGCTATGGTTGTCCCAAATGGCAGCCTATTTGCTACATAATGCACTACTTTTGACTAGAGCCTATGGGGGAATAGGGTGCCGTTTGGGTAGTACCTGTATTTCTACCTGAAGGGGATGCTCTCAAGCCATTGCTGCTCTTGAATGCAATTCTAGTACATACTACCTCCTGTCAGACAGTATGTTTTTTAATCAGCCTCCTGTGGACTGGAGAGACAGGCTGGAGTGCATTTTAATCAGCTGTGATCCACTCTTCACACTAAAGGTCACTCATTCAGACAAGAAGGGACTTATTGAGGGTGCTGTAGTATTGCCCTAAATGGGTTATGATATGGATAGGTTTTAGAGTTAAACGTTCGGACACCTAAGTCTTCTTACACCTCATATTATATCGTTGACCTTTGTTTTCAGAGACATGTGTTGTGTGTCTGGGAATTTGGAGTGACAATATAGCACTGTATGTATGCAAGGGTTATTCTGGTCTTTTAGTGGGTCTAATCAAAACTGCACCCGTTTCTCCTGCAGGAGAAACGGGTGATCAATGACTGGAAACAAGGGCCACCTCGAGGCAGGCGGGACTCTGAAGAGGGAGACGGCCCCAGAGCCCAAGGTGAAAGCCCTCCGCTGAGGGCCGGGTCCGGGCGGCTCAGCAGGGGTGGACAGAGAGGGGGAGGACCACGGCAGGAGAGGAGAGAGCAACGCCCTGACAGACCCCTAGCAGACCCACGCCAGGCCCATGACAGACCACCCCGAGAGGACAGGGGTCCACGAGAGGACAGGGGTCCTCCACGAGAGGACAGGGGTCCTCCACGAGAGGACAGGGGTCCAGTCATGGAGGGGCCAGGAGAGGGGCCCGGCCACAGTGAACGTGCTCCACGCGGAGGACGGAGAGGAAGAGGAGGCCGAGGAGGACGAGAAAGAGAAGAAGGAGGACCACAGGGTGGTGACAGGAAGTCTAAGGTCTGTGAGCAAAATGATATCAGCCAATAACTAGCGAGGCAATGTTGCTATAGATGTGCCAGGTTGAGGTTTACCATGGGTATAGTCTCCATAATGATGGTTGGACTGTGTATCTTGGTGATGATGATGTTGGTTATTTTACAATGACATGAGTAATGGGAAGATGAGTACATACTATAGTAATTGAAGAAAAAGACTGAACAAGATTTTGAATATATGGGTGTGAAATTTAGCGAATTGTGATGGCATACTCCTCTATTCTCTTTATTTTTTTCTAAAATATTGTGCCTCTCTGTAGGAGTGGGAGGAGAAAAGGAGGCAGAACATTGAGAAGATGAACGAGGAGATGGAGAAGATTGCAGAGTATGAAAGAGGACAAAGGGTTTGTACCGGAAGCCATTTTGTAAAAATTGGATTACTATCAGATTATTTGATGACAGTTTAGCATTGAAGACCTGAAATAGATGGAGTGTAAGGGTGCTGTCTTTGGAATCCTTCTGCAGCCTGCCGAGGGAGACAAGCCCATCCGTAACTTCCTGGATGACCCGCGGCGCTCCGGCCCAGTCCCGGACATGGACCGCAAGGAGGGCAGCCGCCGACATGTCCGAAACTGGGGTGGAGTAGATTTTGACAATGTGAAGACGGGATCTGAGCTGGAGAAGGAGTGGACAGTGAGTGCTCTGTTCTGTTTTGTAGAAGACATGATCGGTCAAATGTTCTGTGTGGTTTGTCTTCTTCATTTTGTTAAAACGATTCCTTTATTCAAAATTAGAACAAAGTTTGATTTATCCGTTCCCTTCTCTCTTACATCCTGCTACTTTACACTTTCTCTCTTTCTCTTTCTCTCTCTTTCTCTCTTTCTCTTTCTCTCTTTCTCTCTCTCCAACAGAGTCGGAGACCAGGAGGCCCTAAGGGCTCCATGGATATGACCATGTCTATGACGGGCCGGGAGCGTGCCGAGTACCTCCGCTGGAAGAAGGAGCGTGAGGAGATTGACGAGGAGCGTCTGGCCAGGCACAGGAACGCCACGGGCCAGTGGAGACGGGAATGGGATGCCCAGAAGACTGACAGCTTGTGAGTGACTGACTGGAGGAGAACCGCGAACACCACTGACACGCTCTGATCATGGAGACAGCCAGGGCTTTATTTACAAAAACACCACAACAGCAGGCATTCAGTGAACCAAACCAGACATGTGCCTACTGAAGCCCAAGAATGACAACACCGCTCCTAAATATCTCTTTATTACCAGATGCCACACTTGATGTTTTAGATGTTGTGTTCAATTTACTGTACATCCTGAGATGCAGACCAGAAAGGGAGAACCACAGGAGCAAGATGACTGAAATAGGACATATCTAAATAATAGTGGATAAACATCTCACATTCAATACATCCTCTCTTTAGGTCTTTCTTTAGCCATGAGAGCCATGTGAGATTAGAAGGTCCATACAGGAGAGAGGCTGGTCAGGGGCTTGGCCGTGAGAAGGGGTTGCGTTTGAGTTTTACATTTTTTTTACAGGGACAGTCAGTGCACATTCATCAATGTTTCAGTAAAAGTGCTAGTTTTAGCCAGCTGGCTAATTTTCAACCGCAAGTCCCTGGGCAGTTTATTAAGAATACAGATAAACGATGAACAGCGAGCACATGCACAGCAGCATAGGACAAACTACACGTATCAGACAGACAGCGCAATAGCACAAAAAGCCAGAAAACAAAATGCATAACGGAAACAGTGTTTCCACACCTCACAAGCTACAGACATATAACATGGAAAGCAGCAATATCCAGCTAGGGAATATGTTCACAAGTCTGATTGTCCTTTAGGCATGTCTCTGTCTCTTGTGAAGGTGCGATAGGTGTGGGGGTGGTGGCAGGTAGGGATTGACAGGTCCAGTGGTGATGCAGTGTGACAGGGTGAGAAGGTCTGACCCTGCGGCGCTTTCACAGGTTTAAGGAGGACCCAGCTGTGGCTGCAGAGGCCATGCTGCCAGACCAGGGAGGCAGAAGGAGAGGCAAGTCACACCCCCCAGACTCCGATGACAAGGCGTAGCTAGTTCCCACTGATCCACAATCACTGACGGACAAAGACGGCGGACTTTACTCAACCCTTTCTCCCTCTCTATCCCAAACAAACACGTTCACCCATTCACGGATAAGTGCACGCACACAATCAACACTGCTTTGTCGGAGCAACACTCTCATTTGAAGAACACTTTTATCCAGGCCCCGTTAACATAGTGTATTATCTGTGTATATGGTAGATACTGTTGTTGTGGTGGCCCTGTGTGTAGTGATGTGAGTGATGTCACTCTGTGTGTCCTCCCCACAGCCAGGGGGCGTGGCTCCCGCACGCAACCTCACGGCAGGGCCTCAGGTTAGCCAATGGCATGGGACTGAGTTGGTGTGTGTTCCGTGTCCCCCCCCCACCCGCGTGTGTGTTAGGTTGTGTCCCGAACGGCATCCGATTCCCAAGTCGTGAACTAAATAGTTAATAGAGGTGCTATTTGGGACTGAGCCCTATTCTAGACATCACGTCTGACTTCTAGTCAACCATGGAATGCCGCCACGGGTTGATCAAGCACAACCTAGCCTGGAATACTAGTGTGTCTGTAGTCTGAATATATGCATTGCCCCTCAGATGCTCTCCCGAGGATGGAACCTCCCTCCCTCATTGAATGCACTTGCTTTGGCTGTGTGTCCGTGTGTGTTTGTCTCAGTTGTCGCTCTGTGGCGTCTCTGAGCTGCTATGTGTTGCAGTATTTCTCCATCCCTTCCTCGAAACCCAACAGCAAATGTGTGTCCCCCAAATGGCACCCTATTCCCTTATTAGTGCACTACTTTTAACTAGGGTCCTGGTCAAAAGTAGTTCACTATAAAGGGAATGGGGTGCCATTTCAGAGCAGCGCTGCTGTGTCAGTACTGGGGCTGCCATTAATTTGTTTTCAAGGTCTTGAAACCTAGTCTTCCACCCCAAACCCTCTAAACTGAACTCACTTCCTCCCTCATCCTTTACTTCCCGCAGACGAGGTGAAGGCGCCTCCCAAGGTGCCCACGTTCGGAGACTTCCTGGGGCAGGGTAGAGGACCCAGGGAGGGGGGCCGTGGAGAGCGGGGGAGGGGACGAGGACAGAGACAGAGCTACAGGTATAGCTTCTCTTCTAAGGCTCTGACTGCATCTGTTGTTTTGGTTCCTCTCCATTCCACTGACTGGATCTCTTTGACAGCATGCACGATAACCGCTGGGAGGCGGAGAAGGAGGAGGACAGGGAGAAAGAGAAGGAAGACAAACCCAAGAAGGAGGAGAAGACCCGGAAGGAGGAAGTGAAGCCCAAAGCTCCCTCATCACAAAAGGTACGTCGTCTCCCACCACCCCACACTGGGGTCTGTGTTTCAGCACATGTATGTATGCCTGTGTTGTTTTTGAACATGATCTCTTTCCATGATCCACATTAAGAGGTGACTTTTCTGTTTCTTTCCCTCTTAGATGGAGGAGAAGAGTGGTGACACAGAGGAGGATGAGGATGAGTGGGAGGATGCCAGCGACGAAGAGGACGATGATATGGACGGGGTTGATGACTCGGAGGGAGACGATGAGGGGGATGAGGAAGGGAAAGACGGACAGTCCCCGACGAAGGCACCTCGCTCAGAAACCACAGCAGGGAAGCCCGCCGCCACCTCACCTCCTCCCTCCACTCCCCCCTCCGCAGCCAGTCCTAAAGAGCAGCGCACCCAGAGGCCCAAGGTCTACATCCCCTCCCAACAGGAGGCTCAGGACTCCCCCGCTGGCCCCAAGCCCCTCAGCCCCTTCTCTCCCCTGGACGGCCACCAGCCGGTCACAGACTGGGGGGAGGAGATGGAGATGCAGTCCCCCCGGAGCAGTATGGGGGAGAACCACCTGAAACCGCCTAGCACTGAGGGAAGCCCTGCCCAGGTTAAGGTCCAAGAAGACAACCGCAACTCCAGCCCCAGCCCAACCCCCAGTCCCAGCAAGCCAGCAGAGCCAGAGAAGGAGAGGGACGCACGGACAGGTACAGATATTTATATACTGGTTTGACGGTTGTATTATATTGCAAGAACATAACATACATTTGGCATGCTGTTGAATGTGCTTTTAATTCAGGACAAACCTGCAAAGTTGATCAGAAGAATATGTGTGTTTTGATGCTCAGCATTCTATCAGTTGTCTGTTCTGGGTTTTTTTTCATCCACACTCATACCCTCCCCCTATCGTTCTCTATAACTCACAGTTGTGGTCACTGCTGCTCCCCCGGAGGAGACTCTGATCCAGGAAATAACTCCTGTATCATCATCATTAGAACTTGTCTCTACCCCCACTGACCTCTCAGAGAAAGAGGAGACCACCACCACTTCACCAGCCCAGGAGACACCTGCTACCCCCACAGAGGGTAATTATCACACTGCCAAGCAGCTGTTTTTATCTCAATATCAAATCATATCTGGGTAACAATGAAGTACCTTACCAATTGTTTTCAATTAAAATTGTAAAAAAATTAACAAAAATAGCTTCTTAGCAAAGAAGAATTTCTCAAGCAAGAATTTTGCTAGTGGGGAGGGGAAAACTGAAAACTAGCTGTTATTCGTAGAAAGGTTTAGAACTTTCTTTCTTATTGGTCTATTAACTAATTGGCTTGATGTCACCAGGCAGGCCAGAACTCCATCCCACCTAAACAGGCAGACATTTTAGGTGGCCTTTTCAAACAGCTCTTACACTAAAAGGGCATTATCATAATTTTCAGTATTTCACAGTATTATTCCAGCCTCCAGAAATATATATAAAACACATGAATATCATGTTTTCGACTGCACTCTGCCTTTATTGTTAATATGGTGACTTAAAGATCCCATAGGGCTGAATTACACACAGAATATAAATGCAGGCAAAGCATCATTGTTGCTTATGGTCACCTGCCGTTTTATATTTATGACCACTTGAAGGCTGTTCTTCCTTCCCTGTACCATCTGAACCAGATGAGGAGGAGACCCCTGCCGCCACTCTTGCCCCTGTCCTGGTGATTGACCAGAGCCTGTCTGAGCTGGCCACTGCCCCAGAGATGGCCCCAGACACCTCGGAACAGTCATCTTCAGGTGCGGTTCATATCACTGACTTTGAGACGGTGGCTTTCTGTAAGAAGTCTCTGACTCCCGCCGAGCACTAACCACAAAACACAAACCAACGTACCTCCCTCTTTCCTTCTATCTTTCCCTCTTATTTATTTTGTCTTCGTTCGCCACTCACCTCTCTCTGTCCTCTCCATCTGTCTGTCGGAAGTTGGCTGACTGGCATGACCCCACAACCGACGTCTACTGTCACTCACTGCATCACTTGGCATTCTTTGGCCAATTGAAGCCCTCTCTTTTCTCCAAATCCTCTGTGAAACTCCTCCGCCTTGCCGTTTCCTCCTGGGGAAATGAATGTACTAACCTCCGTCACCTTCACTATGGCTACCACACCTCACTGTGTGAACCCCTGTCGTTTTACCCCTTGAACACTTTTCCTTTTGGTTCTCCTTCTCATTTCCTTGTTTTGTGGGTTAATGCATTTACTACGCATGCTGCCCACCCTGTCCCCAACCTCGGATGAGCAGAATCATATATATTTTCTGTTTTTCATGGGTTTGTTAATCGCATGACTGTCATATGGATGAGGAGTGGCTTGAGAAGGATGAGAAATCAAATTTGCTCTTCCTTTAATTTTTCCTTGTCATGTCTGCTTCTTAAATTGACGTCTGTTTGGCTAAGACTTCACTACGCCTGAAATGGAATGTTGCAAATGATGCGAACCAGAACCAGACACTCATTGGATGGTAACAGAACATGTTTAAACAGTGCATTACTCAATTGAAACCACCAATCACATGTGTGTTTGGAAAATGTTTTTTTTTTTGTTGCCCTGTTTGTTATGTATTTTGTCTCATGTCATCAAAATGCATAACTTCGCCTTTCCCAGAGTCTCCACTTTGACATCCCTAGGAAGGTTGAATACCGCGTCTCTTTTAAAGCTCTTCAATGACAAACACAACGATTCCTGTGTTTCTCACTTAAAGCTAGAATACTTAGTTGCCACATCCAGTGTTGGACGTATAAGTTAATGACGTATACCCATTGGATTCTTGAAGAGTGTAACTTAGAGATGCCTCATTAGGCACACATTCTCGAACCTTCACCTCTCCCGAGGCTGTACGGGAGCAGCGATGGGACAAGGCTGTAAATACCAATTTGGATATCACGAAATTGGGGAGACAAATTGTGTAAAAAGTACACACACAAACAAAAATGCCTCATGAGCTTAGTTCAACTGTCATAAACTATGAGAGAACCCAAAATATAAGCTTGTTTTACTCCAGTGTTTGTAAACAAACACTATAGCCTCAAAAGATGGTTAAAACGATAATCTCGATATCATGGATGGTCAGTGTCTGCATCCATAGCTCTGTCTATGAATTTGAGAGCGGTTACATTTCTCCAGGCCCCATCCCTTAGCGTGATACCAAAACAGAAGCGGTGTGACCACTTAGTTATCGTTTCAATTAAGGATTCTAGCTTTAATATTTTCAGAAACCATTTATTGCTTTCTCATAAGCTTAGTTAAAAAAAAAATGTTAATAGTTACATTATAAAACGTGGCCCATTAGCACAGTATAAAATGCACTCTATAAATAATTTTTTAACGATGTGTAGGATTATGTGCATTCATTGCGCTCCCTTTGTCTCTGAAGGCAGAGTGCTAAGAATTAGCACTGACATGCCTTTTTAGAAGTGGATCATTTATTATTAATAACTCACGTTTTTATGCTCTTTAATACATCAGTAGAGTTTATCTGTAACAGCCCAGATTGTATATTTAGTGATACACAGAACAAATAAATGTAGCATTTCCCTGTGGAGCTACAATGCACTACACTTTGACAACGCAGCTTAAATGCCCCCCAAAAATTGCCATTTTGAAGGTGGGATTCTATGAATAGATTTTTGTAGATGTTTAGTTGTGAGTACTAGAATGTAGAATCCGTCCCTCAACCCTTATGAGTGTTCTGTTGTAGACCGATAGCTTCAACATGGATTGTTTTTTTCCCCTTCATTTTGGTTTTTGTAGGTTATTGCACCCATCTGACGCCATGACTTCACAAATGAGGTGATTGACAGCAGTACTTCTGTCTCACAACATGATACCGTTATGACTGTTTTTCTTATTGAAGCGAATGTAGTGAAAACACCCATAGTCTGTAAAAGGCTCTTCTGAGTAGATAAATGATTCCTTGTTGTCTGGTCCTTGTCATCATTGTTAGGTTTCTCCTTACAGCGTTTTAAGTGTTTCTCTGGTGGTAATCACCACAGCTAATGGCTGGGCATGCATCCCAAACAGCACCCCATTCCATTGATAGTGCACTACTTTTATAGGGCTCTGATCAAATGGAATAGGGTGCCATTTTGGACTAAACCTGGGTGTCTATGCTTTGGCTGAATGAAGACGCTCACTGCCCCAAATCCGATTAGTCTAATGAGGGTGGAGATCGGTGAAGTACAGGAAGAAGAGGCACAATTAGCATTGAAAGGCTTTTATGAGGAGATTAGCCGCAGTCTGACCGACATGATGGTATGGATGTAATGGAGACCCTTTTGAACTCTGAGCCTGATTGATTAAAACCGCTTCTCTTCGAGTTCTTTTGATGTTTTTGAGGGAGACTAATATTGATCCATGAGAGGGTCTGTTACCCGATCAAATGAGCATTTCAGAAAAGGTCTGTTTGGTTGTTGGACACATTATCAATGGTGAGTAGCTTGGGTTACGTTAATCTATGCATATGTACTATAATATCATGAATGAGTTTTGCATACATTTTTGGACAATTATTGGTACTTATTTGTCTGCTGAGAGCTAATACCAGACCAGACCAGACCAGGACCATGCCCTGCCATACCATGCCATGCTGTCCCTTGCATGTTGTGCTGCGTTAGCAGTGTTGCAGACAGCAGATTAAGCCAGCTTGCAGCCAGTGACCCCCACACTCCCTCTGTTCTCTATCGACAGGCTGAGAGCTGCTCTGGGAAACTGACTTTTCAGTGCTAGTGTTTCACAGATGATGGTAGGATGAGGGGAGAAAATAATGACAAGAAGAAAGGAAACCGGGCCTCGCACACCATGACTGGAGCAGCCATCACATACATCCTGGAGGGACGTGGCCAGGCACCTGGCCTCCAAACATCTCCTCAATAATCAGACCACATATGTTCTGTACTGTTTGACTCTGAGCTGCAAGTTGCATAGAATAGTGATACTGCCATTCATCTGAGCCACTATGGTAAATGGCTTAGGTTTTATAGCAGCCAATTAGGATGTTACTGTGATGTCAAGTCAACAAAGCCCCAACTTGTTTTTACCTTTTGATATGTGTATGATTTAACAAATCAAATTATTACATTTAGCGAAGACTCACAAATATGAAATTCTCACCTCAATTGTTCAACCGTAGCATTTTTGTTTTTTAAACTCCACCTCTTTTGAAAGGTCAAAGAGACTGTTATGCCTCTTCAACATGGCAAAAAAATACATATTTGAAATGCTAACAGTTGAAAGAGCATTCTCCTCCCTCAATATAGACAGCTTATTGACTACAGTTTATCCACATTTGTTTTAATAGCCCTTACTTTAAAGATTCCCAAGACCCCCCCCAACCCACCCAAAACTGTCCTGACCTGTTTGCCTGTAAAAGCTGAATTAATGTTTGAATGTTATTGGACATTATGTTTGTGTCCCAAATATCACTCTATTTCTATATAGTGCCCTACCTTTGTGTCCTATGAGCCATGGTCAATAGTAGTGCACTATAGAGGCAATAGGGTGCCATTTGCGACTCAAACCCTCTCTTTGTGGAGTTTGTATGGTTAGGGTTTGGTCCCCTTTATCCTTAACTCAATACATTTTAGTTGTATTTTGTCATGAAACAAATCATGTGAACAAATTTAAGCCATGGCATTGAAAAATGTACATTATGTTTCCTAATAATCATGTAACAAAGTTGGTTTAGATTTGGGACCCCAAGAGGAGTATAGTTTAAATGATATTAGTTTATTTTTAAGTGAGATACACTGTACTTAACCAAGCACATGCATAAAGTGACCCTGACAATGTTTGTTAATAACCATCCAAAGCTTTCCTTTCGTTTCTCATTTGCGATAGATTGCTAGTGGCCTTTCTAGTTTTAATCGAGGGGCATCAGAACATGTACCTCAACAGACCCAAGATTTAGTTTAGATTTTTTAAGTCTCGTTGGCTTTTTTTTTAGCCTACTCTTGGTCATGAACTCAATCTGGCTCACCTATAATGAACACGAGCACAGATATTGAACTATGCTTTAATTTTATTTCTTGAAAAGGAATTAAGAGTTTAAATGAATTGAATGGATCAAGAACTCAAGGAAATGCAATATGTAGTTTAGTATTTTGAATTCCAACTAAACATTCCAATGTTTTGTGTGGGAAAAAAGGCATCTATTTTTGTTCTTTGTGGTTTGCATTTGGATATCCTCATTCTTTTCGTTTCTGATGACTTAGTGATTGTATTACAAGCATCACATTTTCCTGCACTTCTAAAATATCTGTATTTGAATATACAACTACATTATTTGGGTATGTTTTTGGAGTGGAGTGTAACTGGCCTGTCTAAACTAGCATGATCTGAAATTCAATACTTTTTTCATCTGTTGATTACCATGAATTCGTTTTTATCCCAAGATATTGACACTTTAATCAATCAAGCAGAAGATTACATTTGATAGCTTTTTCTTTTAAGTATTAAATTGTGATTTGGCAGGAAATTCATTGGTTCATACGCAACTGTCAAATGTACAAGATAAAATGTGTTCTGTTTATTTTGCTTCTTAGTTTTCATATCAAATAAATGTATGGTGGTCACGTCTCTATGTTTCTTGTGATTCACAATAGTCTCGAGGAGGCAGAGAGCGAGACACAGCTGCATGTGAGCTCTCACATTTTTCAACATGTTTCTTTTTCAAAAAGATAGATTTGGAGTAATGAGATTTTCATCAGGGACATATGCAGTATGCTACCCTCCACAGCATGGCCTTCGCTCCAGATCAAAACTCCAAGTATACAACCTAATTTTGGCCAAAATTAACCGGATAGATTACTGCTACCAAAGTTTCCTGTTTCCAAGCTATACAGAGGGTGCTCTAGCAAACAAACAGCAGAGACCTGAGGACACCATCCAACCTGGAACTGAGTGAGTAGTGTTTGGTCTGATGCTATTTTGAAAGCCAAGAAGAAAACATGAAGTACATTACAATGATATATTTTATTTTATGGAGACTGAATGCTGAGTTAAGGCTGCCAGGCTTGCAGGACAGACCAGATATAACTTCAATTAGCACTGAGGTGTGAAGTGAAAGGTGTTGAAGCCTTGGGCCCAACGAGTGGCAGGAGTATTTGAAGACACCTCCTGCTGTTCAAAGACCATCCACTGGCGTTTTCTACAAGAAATCTGCCTCCAGAAATAAAAGTTTCTCCCAAGTGGGTGTGACACCTATTCCTGTTGCCTGCTGCACTGCTGCTTGGATTCCACCTGGAAATCTGTTCACCGTCTTCCCTGGCCTGTCTGGTACAGGTACCCCCCTCCCTCCCGAGCTTTTGCTCGCCTCCATCACACACGTTGTTGGGGAGAGTGACTCTGAACTTGATGGCTCGCCCCAAGTCGTTATTTATTTATTTTCTTGTGCATTTTGCTGTTTGCCTCATGACTCCTGCATGCTTTGCTGACTACTAACTTTCTTTACCCAACCGTGGGACAGACTGTTTGTTTGTTCCCACACTCGGGACTCTGACTCTATTGGTTACGCAGAGCTCTCCCTGTCCTATGCCGTGCCTTGATTGTATAACTATTGATGATATCTGGAAATGTGCATGTACACCCTGGCCCATCTACTGTTTCAGGCCCCAATTCTGACTTCTGCTTCACTGATTTCTGCTCTCGTGAAAGCCTGGATTTTCTGCACGTTAACACTAGAAGCTTGTTACCTAAAATGGATCAATTGAAAGTGTGGGTTCACAGCTCCAATCCAGATGTTGGTCATTACTGAGACGGGGTTAAGGAAGAGTGTTTTGAATACTGATGTAAACCTTTCTGGTTATAACCTTTTTTTGGCTAGACAGATCTTCCAAAGGTGGGGGAGTGGCGGTATTTACCAAGGATTACCTTCAGTGCTCGGTTGTCTCCACCAAGTCTGTCCCCAAACAAATTGATTGACTGGTTTTAAGCATTAAACTTTCAAATAGTACTTTGTTGACTGTTGCTGGGTGCTATTGTCCTCCAGCACCGGCCTGTACCCTATCTGCCCTAAGCCCTATCCTGGCCCCTTACACTAAGTCTGAATTTGTCCTGCTAGTTGACCTAAACAGGGACATGCTTATTAAACCACTTGACCAAGTCCTAAAACAATGGGACTCCCTAAATCTTTCTCAGATTATTACCAATCCCACAAGGTATGACTCCGAACACCCAGAAAAGGCTACTCTCCTCTATGCTATCCACACAAATAATCCTGATGGGT
The DNA here is from genome assembly GCF_023373465.1 of Oncorhynchus keta. NCBI lineage: Eukaryota > Metazoa > Chordata > Actinopteri > Salmoniformes > Salmonidae > Oncorhynchus > Oncorhynchus keta. The sequence continues at coordinate 37,202,988 of NC_068421.1, forward strand.
ATCAGTCTGGTGTTTTCTGTAATGACCTGAGTGATCACTGTTTTACAGCCTGTGTTCGTAATGGCTGCTCAGTGAAACGACCTGTCCTGATTTGTCATAGATGCTTGCTAGAAAACTTTAATTAGCAAGCCTTCATTCATGAACTGGCCTCTGTAAAATGGTATAGAATCAGCTTGACCCCTCTGTCCAAGTCGCTTGGATCTTCTTTTTTTCATATTCTTTTTCATACTATCAGTGGTGTTGTTAACAGACACGTCCCCATAAAGAAAATTAGAATTTAAAAACAGGTTCAGCTCCTGATTCTACAGTGATCTTGTGGAGTTACTCCACCTCAGCAATTGCATTTGGCTAAAGGATCGGAACACGCATACTCAGGCTGACTGGCTCTCGTCCGAAAGGCCAAAGTTAGTTACTTTAAGGAGCAGTTCTCTCTCTGTGGGTCTAACCTCAAGAAGTTCTGGAAAACTGTTAAAGACCTGGAGAGTAAACCCTCCTCCTCACAGCTGCCCATGTCCCTTAATGTTGATGATGTTGTTGTTACTGACAGGATGGCTGAGCTCTTTAATCACCACTTAATTAAGTCAGGATTCCTATTTGACTCAGCCATGCCTCCTTGCCCGTCCAACATTTCCTCATCTCCCACACCTTCTAATGCGACTATCCATGATGCTCCTCTTCTCCCTCTTTTTCCCCTGCCCCGCCACATAGTTTCTCCCTGCAGGCAGTCACTGAGTCTGAGGTACTAAAGGAGCTCCTGAAACTTGACCCCAAAAAACATCTGGGTCAGATGGTTTAGACCCTTTCTTCTTTAAGGTTGCTGCCCATATCATCTCCAAGCCTATCTCTGACCTTTTTAACCCGTCTCTCCTTTCTGGGGTGGTTCCCATTGCTTGGAAGGCAGCCACGGTTCATCCTTTATTTAAAGGGGAGATCAAGCTGATCCTAGCTGTTATAGGCCTATTTCTATTTTGCCCTGTTTATCAAAAGTGTCAGAAGAACTTGTCAATAATCAACTGACTTGCTTTCTAGATGTCTGTAGTATTCTCTCTGGTATGCAATATGGTTTCCGCTCAGGTTATGGATGTGTCACTGCAACCTTAAATGTCCCCAATGATGTCACCATTGCCCTTGATTCTAAGCAATGTTGTGCTGCAATTTTGACTTTGCCAAAGCTTTTGATACGGTAGACATTCCATTCTTGTGGGCCAGCTAAAGAGTATTGGTGTCTATGAGGGGTCTTTGTCCTGGTTTACTAACTACCTCAGAGTGCAGTGTAGAAAGTCTGAAAATCTGCTGTCTCACCCACTGCCTGTCACCAAGGGAGTACCACAAGGCTCAATCCTAGGCCCCACGCTCTTCTCAATTTACATCAACAACATAGCTCAGGCAGTAGGAAGCTCTCTCATCCAGTTATATGCAAATGACGGTCTTGTACTCAGCTGGCCTCTCTCCAGATGTTGTGTTAAATGCTCTACAACAAAGCTTTCTTAGTGTCCAACAAGCTTTCTCTACCCTTAACCTTGTTCTGAACACCTCCAAAACAAAGGTAATGTGGTTTGTTAAGAAGAATGCCCCTCTCCTCACAGGTGTGATTACTACCTCTGAGGGTTTAGAGGTAGTCACCTCAAGCAAATACTTGGGAGTATGGCTAGATGGTACACTGTCCTTCTCTCAGCACATATCAAACCCGCAGGCTAAAGTTAAATCTAGACTTAGAGGAAACCACCGTAATCGCTCCTGTTTCACCCCAGCTGCCAAACTAACCCTGATTCAGATGGATGACCATGCTATATTATGGAGACATAATTTATAGATCGGCAGGTAAGCAGCTCTCAAGCAGTTAGATGTTCTTTACCATTCGGCCATCAGATTTGCCACAAATGCTCCTTATAGGACACATAACTGCACTCTATGCTCCTCTGTAAACTGTTCATCTCTGTATACCTGTCACAAGACCAATTGGTTGATGCTTATTTATAAAACCCTGATAGGCCTCACTCCCCCATATGAGATACCTACTGCAGCCCTCATCCTCTACATACAACACCTGTTCTGCCAGTAACATTCTGTTAAAGGTCCCCAAAGCACACACATTCCAGGGTTGCTCGTCTTTTCAGTTCGCTGCTGCTAGTGACTGGAATGAACTGCGACAAACACTCAAACTGGACAGTTTTATCTCAATCTCTTCATTCAAAGACTCAATCATGGACACTTTTACTGACAGTTGTGGCTGCTTTGCATGATGTATTGTTGCCTCTACCTTGCCCTTTGCTGTTGTTTGTACCATATTGTGATGCTACCATGGTGTGTTGCTGCCTTGCTATGTTGTTTCTTAAGTCTCTCTTTGTGTAATGGTGTGGTGTCTCTCTTGTCGTGATGTGTGTTTTGTCCAATTTAGAAATAAAAATAAAGATGTAATCCCAGCCCCCCTCCCCTCAGGAGGCATTTTGGTAGGCTGTCATTGTAAATAAGAATGTATTCTTGGTAGGCCGTCATTGTAAATAAGAATGTATTCTTAACTGACTTGCCTAGTGAAGTAAATAATGGTTAAATAAATAAGTGCAACCCCAAACGGCTGCCTGATTTATTTTGCGCCTCTTGTGAGTGTAGGGATTATAATGTGAACACTCCAGGGAGAATATTGTTTGATGCTTTTAAATCTATTCACCATCCACGAGACCAGATATATGAATATAAAATAAATGAATACCCTGCAGATTTTTATGTTCATCCTTTGGTAAATAAATCTAACTTGATTTTCAACATTTTGATAGGGGTCTGTGCGATAAACATAGGTGCATTTGCCTATCATATTTCTGGGACGTAGGCTAACTGCTAACTGTGAAACTATAATTGATCAATGTGCTTTTATAGTTTTTGACCCGCCCCATTTGATCCTTTTAAATTGTGAGCTTTTCTGGTGCGCTCCAGTCGCCCTGTCCAGTTCATAGAGAGAGGGTTAATTAAAGCAGCATCCCACCGGGAGCAGTGACAGCGGTTTCCACAATGCCCACCTGACTTGAAGGGGGAAGAGATCATTTTGAGGATTTGGACACTACCACATGAACAGACTACATTCATTGCCAGAACAAGGGTATAACAATTGCAAGATGAAAGCCAACACACAAGTTACCACGGTGAAGCAGAACGGGGATATGAACAGGAGGCCGAGCTATACCGGCGACCAGCGGGTGAAACATGCCAACATAACCACAAAGATTTGGGTGAAAGTGGCGATGGCGATTGCTTATTTCATATGCGTGTCAATATCTGCCTTTATTCTGGCAATCTACTATGTTTTCTTTTGGAGTCCGGATCCTGTCAATGCCCCGGCATCGGACAATGTCACCATCCCGGCAGTAAACAATAACACAATGTGCCAGCCAAGGTTATGACTGCGTTAGGTCCGCAGACTATCCTCCGCGGTGATATCCCGCGCAATGCTTGACACTTTTTAGATGCGCTTTAGGACACCTGGAGACAACCTAGGCACAAGCAGCAATGATGTACCGCGACAGAGGGGACAGCAAGACGTTATTTGAAGAAGGATATTGGGATTTTTTGCAGCAGTCTGCTGAACTATACAGGTTAGCCTTCCGAGGAATCAAATTAGAGGTTGACAGCCTAAAGACTTGTGATTGCCTGTAGCTTTTCGGATGCAGAGGGAGGGACATTTTATTCAATTAACCCATCCACTCAGATGATCTCTGTTACTATAGAAATGTAGAGACAGTTTAGTACGTAACTCCAGAGCATAGACAAATAATTCACCTTCAGTGGAACTGTTGTAGTCTGTGACACACCCCTATGGACTATCTGTTATCTATTGTGTTGCACTGTACACCCCCTGTACAATTTAAATAGGTATAACAAAAATGTGACACTTTTTCATTATAGACAGCATTTCGTTTCTAAGTACATAAACATTCACAATGTATGTTTTGGATTTCATTATTCTCTGTGTGTAATATGATATTCTCAAAAGGCAATCGATTAGAATCAAGCAGATGTTTCTTTTGTTACTTGTCCATGGAGAACAGGCACAGGAATTGGGCACACTACATCTGCCTTTTGTCATTTAATGAGTCAAGCGTCTCCTATGATCCTACATGCTTCATGGTTCACAATAGTGATGAAAGAGTACAGTTTGTCCTCTGACCCCCAGGTGTTTATGTTAACTCTTGATCGGCACTTCTTTTTTTGTCAATTTTCGTCATTACCTGTCTATCTTTGTTTTATCAAACTTCAGTTGGTCTATTGCTAAGAGAAGTAAACACAGCCTACCATTAGCCCACTGCTTTCAAACATCATGACAGTAGCTATGATTGACAATTATTGTTACCACTGAACAGTCAGTTGGTGTACCCCACTACTCTCTCCCTATGTCTCGAAGGCATATGGGGAAAGCGGGAGAGAGTTGCAACACTTCCTTCGATCAATAATTAAATTGCACTGAAAGTTGTCAAGACCCATTCCTTCTCTCTGGCTGCCTTTGCCTCCATCTCCAAGGCGACACCCATGTATGACTCAGCATGACAGAACAAAGGCTCCAAGAAGGTCACATTTTTTTCAACAGCTGTGATGTGATGGCTCCTGAAGAAGCATGTCAGTTGACACTTAAAAAAAAAATGTATACCCAACTTTTGATTTAACCAAGGTGGGAACTGGGAAGGTGGATTAGGGTGGATACTCCTGACAGAAGTTGTAAGTGTCATTAAGAAGGGAACTGAGGGACCTGTCTGAGCTGGATCTGACCCCTACAAATCTGCCACCAGACATTCCCCTCGTGTTCCAGCTGTCTATTGGAGTTCTGCCTTCTGTGTAGGCAAAGAAGTATTACCTACATTGCTGTACTTGATATTAAACAGTACACTGAACAACATTGATTAGAAAATGACACTGGTGCTCTACGATGCCATGGGATCCTGCAATGGGAGCATGGTGCCCTAATGTTCTCTCATTACATTCACTAGAAACAAGATAGTGAGACGGTTAGGGAAAATATCCTAACTGCTGTAGTTTAATTTCCACAAGAAATCGTGTCATTTTCTCAATGTTCTTAGTTTGGTTGTGTGGAATTCTCTTGATAACAATATCCACTCCGGGTTCAAGATCATTGGACCAATGGAAATTCAATAAGTTCAAGCCATTAGAAAGGTAGAATTGTCTTTATTACCTATTATTATTGTCAATTAATAAAGGAATAGCATACAAATAGCAATACACAGAATTGCAATTGTTGTGCTCTAAGAGAACACTAAAAATTATTAATATATAGGTAATAATACGAATATTTCATTACAGTTTAGAAAATGTGTAGTATGTGGTCATTATCGAACATTTCCACTTCAACACAATACTAATAAGGGAGAAGATATCTGTTTCGCCACTAGGGGTCATTGTTATATAAATTATGAGTATGTGGACGATTACATCATGCCAGTCTTCTATTCCAATATGTAACAGCCATATCTGCTGTCCTTGGTGACTTTCCAAAAATAATTATAAACTGGCACACCCAGTTGCAATTGGACATTAATATTGTATTTTGACAAGAAAATATGTTGAATACAATATCAGTATTTGCAATGTAACGGAAGCACACAGTGTTGTATTTACTGATTCTCAGCAATCGATATTTGCTTGAGTTTTCATAATTAAAAGCTGCCGCTCTAACATTCCGTTAAGTACAAAACTAGATATTATAGTAAAACAACTCAACAATTCACGTGGACAACTCACATTATCATGTTGGCATTCCAAACTCTCTTCAATTTAATTGTTGTCAACCAGTCACAAATGCTCTCGGTCTCAGTGTGGTCCTCAGGAACTAGTTCCTCCAGATCAGTGTCACAAACTTCCCTTAGGAAGTTCAACTCCAGGGATGTGTGGCGGCAGAGTGCTTGGAAAACGTTACACCCAGACCCAGACCTAGATCCTCAGTGACAGTAGGGACAACGCTTGGCCTGCTGAGGGGGTCTGCTATCTCTATCTCTGCTCACGCCACATCTCATTAGGCATGCTGCATCGTTTCACCCTGTGACATCTACAATACCCTGTTTGTAGAGAACCATCTATCATCCTACTCCCAACATATCCTTCCTCCAGAAAGCATCAGTTTGGAAGCATGGTGACTTAAGATGTGTAGTGGGACTCCAATGCTGAGGTGGTGGAGGAAGACTAATCTTGTAGGGGATTGTTGTTTTCTGAGTGTGACTCTGGAGAGGTGTCAGTCCGAGGGATGTGAGGTCCAGGCCCAGCAGTGCTCAGCAGCACTCGTCTGGGTGTCATCCATTTCCAGAAGCTACTAGAGGGTTTGGTGGAGTTGACCTCTGTGGTAGACTGGTCAATAATATAGGAGTGTCCTCTTTTCAGCCAGCTAGAGATTAACCTTCTCCTGGGTGTTTCTCCTGAGCCCTGTGGTGATTGGTAGGGTTGGGAGTGGCAGACATACTCCTCTCTGGCTCCTGACTGGCAGAGCAGAGGGTTCTGGATGACCTGGTCAGACAGTGACTGGAGGAGGAGTGGGGACATTGCTGAACAAGTGGAGCAGTGGCCACGGCTCATTCCACTAACACACCTGTCCCCAGGCTCCTCGTCCAGGGCATAAGGGTTGCAAATCACATGGTCAACCAGGAGCAGGTCACCCACGGTGTTCTCACAGCGAAAGTAGCCTATGTCTTTTGGGGGACCACTCAGTCTGAGATAGAAATAGCCACTACCTGACCCTTCAACATCTGCAGTCTCCAAAGACTTTCTCTGCCCACCCTGTGCTTCAACTGCTGAGTGTCCATCCTCTGAGGGGTTCTCTTGGCTCTTCTTGACCCCCTCTACCCCTCCATGGAGATCCTCCGGTGAGTGACCATCATGTTCCGCTTCCTCTCCCAGAAGCCATGTCTCTTCCCCCACAGCCTCCTCCCCCATCCCCTCCTCCCCCCTGCTCTTCAGATCCTTCACTAGGAACTTGACCACGGCACTGTGGCGACAGCGGGCGGCATAAGCGAGAGGCGTCCTCCCCTGGCTGTCTGAGCTGCCTGGGTGTGCCCCATTCTGGACTAGGAGGCGGACGGCATCCAAATAGCCACATTCGCTGGCCAGGCTGAGGGCGCTGCGACCTTCGCTGTCTCTATGTTCCACCTCCGCCCCCTTAGCCAGGAGCAGCCTCAGGAAATGGGTGCGATCTGCGGTCCGTGGGAGTTTTGCAGCACACATCAGTGGGGTGCGGCCTGTCGCCAGCCCCTGCTGCTCCTCTATGGTGGCATTTACCGCAGCCTCACCCAGTGCAGCTAGGATGAAGTGGGCTAGCTGGACCTTCCCTTCCTCCATGGCCTGGAGGAAGATTCCCACACCAGACCGCTTGATCAGACCACCTGGTTCATCCATCATGTCAGCAGGTGTGCCACGGTGTGAAGAAGAGCTCGACACATTCGCTCTCTATCATCAACACTCACTATAACATCCCAGAATGTGGATTGAGTGTGCAGGGTCAGTCTGTATTACAATGTGCCCAATAACATATTGATTAGATGGAAAGGCCCCCCAGGCTGTCAGCACTCTCCATTACTGTCCCTCCCCCTTCCTTTGTTCTCTCACATATCTGATGAGCCAATGACCCTTTAACCTTTATTTTTTTTATTTTTAACATAGATATATTCTACCATCATCATGCTCTTTCAGCTTATTGGAGGAGGTATGTTGCTATGGTGACACTAAAAGCATATGACAGGTAGGCTCTTTGTAAGGGGACCATGAGGGGGAGTTACAGGGCTCACCTTCCATTATATTGAGGTGTAGCATACCCAGGGCATTATGTTGAGGTGCGTAGCATACCCTGAACTTAAAAGCATGTTCAGTGGTAATTCTTGATTGAACATGGTTTGCCCATAAAGTTACATTTATGGGGTTACCCAGAGCTGTATATTTAGATAAAATGTACCAGTCAAAAGTTTGGACACACCTACTTATTCAAGGGGTTTTCTTTATTTTACTATTTTCTACATTGCAGAATAATAGTGAAGACATCAAAAACTATGAAATAACACATATGGAATCATGTAGTAACCAAAAAAGTGTTAAACAAATCAAAATATATTTTATATTTGAGATTCTCCAAAGAGATCACCCTTTGCCTTGATGACAGCTTTGCACACTCTTGGCTTTCTCTCAACCAGCTTTATGAGGTAGTCACCTGGAATACAGGTGTGCCTTGTTAAAAGTTAATTTGTGGAATTTTTTCCTTCTTAATGTGTTTGTGCCAATCAGTTGTGTTGTGACAAGGTAGGGGCGGTATACAGAAGATAGCCGTATTTGGTAAAAGACCAAGTCCATATTATGGCAAGAACAGCTTAAAAAAGCATAGAGAAATTACTGTCCATCATTACTTTAAGACATGAAGGTCAGTCAATTTGGAAAATTTCAAGAATTTAAAAGTTTCCTAAAGTGCAGTCGCAAAAACCATCGAGCTATTCTGAAACTGGCTCTCATAAGGACTATCACAGGAATGGAAAACACAGAGTTACCTCTGCTGCAGAGGATAAGTTCATTAGAGTTACCAATCAGAAATTGCAGCCCAAATAAATTATTCACGGAGTTCAAGTAAAATACACATCTCAACATCAACTGTTCAGAGGAGACTGTGTGAACCAGACCTTCATGGTCGAATTGCTGCAAAGAAACCACTACTAAAGGAAACCAACAAGAAGAAGAGATTTGTCTCTGGCCAAGAAACACGAGCAATGGACATTAGACAGGGGGAAATCTGTCCTTTGGTCTGATAAGTCCAAATTTGAGATTTTTGGATCCAGCCGCTGTGTCTTTGTGAGACGCAGAGTAGGTGAATGGATGATCTCCGCATGTGTGGTTCCCACCGTGAAGCATGAAGGAGGAGGTGTGATGGTGCATTGCTGGTGACACCGTCTGTGATTTATTTAGAATTCAAGGCACACTTAACCAACATGGCTACCACAGAATTCTGCAGCGATACGCCATCCCATCTGGTTTGGGCTTAGTGGGACTATCATTTGTTTTTCAACAGCACAATGACCCAACACATCCAGGCTGTGAAAGGGCTATTTGACAAGGAAGGAAAGTGATGGAGTGCTGCATCAGATAACCTGGCCTCCACAATCACCCGACATCAAACCAATTGAGATAATTTGGGATGAGTTAGACCACAGAGTGAAGGAAAAGCAGCCAACAAGTGCTCAGCATATGTGGGAACGCCTTCAAGACAGTTGGAAAAGCATTCCAGGTGAAGCTGGTTGAGAGAATGCCAAGAGTCATCAAGGCAAAGGGTGGCCACTTTGAAGAATCTCAAATATAAAATATATTTTGATTTGTTTAACACTTTATTGGTTACTACATAATTCCATGGGTGTTATTTTATAGTTTTGACGTCTTCACTATTATTCTACAATGTAGAAAATAGTAAAATAAAGAAAACCCCCTGAATGAGTAGGTGTGTCCAAACTTTTGACTGGCACTGTATAAATGTATGGCTTTGGGGCAACCATGCTGAACTCCCTAGTCATTACCCTTCGTTCGGTGTTAAACCAACTGTGATTTTGGAAAGGTTAATAGTTCCTGATGTCATATCAATGAAACAATACAATCATTCAGTGAATGAATCAAGCATGGTAGTATTGGTTGCTACGGAGCAGCTCCCCGGATGTAGTGTTACCACCAGCAGCCTCAGTATGACGACGGGAAAGTGAGACTTCGGCTAATATTACAGAGTTTTGGGCAGCTTCTTTTATTAAGCGAATCAAACTATTTATCCACGTTATCCATTTTAGCGGTGCACGAAGGACATTTAAGGTAATTATGACACGGATCATTTGTCTTTCATTCATTCAGCTATGCCTACTAACTTGACGTTAGTTATCTAAACTAAGTTTAGCTAGCTACGTTAGCAACTTGCTACCATTAATACTAGCTAGCTACTAGTTTGTTTGTTTGGCTAGTGAACCAAAAACGAACTTTTCTAGAATAAGAGTAACTTTATGCAATATAGTCATTCACAATGGGTCTTGAAACTCAGTGAAATGAGTCACGAGTTAACGTTTGTCTACTCTTTCATTGTAAAAATATAGCAGCTAGCTAACGTTATCGGCCAATAAGAACCTCTAAGCTAGTTTAGTTATTGAGTTGACCAATCCAACTGGTAAACATTACATTGGTTAAGGTATGCTAGTAATCCACTGCTATAGGTAGAAACCGTGTACCTGAAAGTAGCTGTTGTGCGGAGAAACAATGATTTTGCTAGCTTGCTCCTTCTATTCAAACGCCCTAGGGGAGCTAAGTGATGTGTGTAGTCTGCTGTACTGTAGTGTATTTATTTCACCTTTTTTAACCAGGTAGGCCAGTTGGGAACAAGTTTTAATTTACAACTGCGACCTGGCCAAGATAAAGCAAAGCAGTACGACAACAAAAACAACAGTTACGTGGGATAAACTAAAGTACAGTCAATAACACAAATTGGACTAGGAGCAGCAATTACTTTGTTTGGAAAGTCAAGATTGAGGTTCTATCCAGAGACCTTTGATGTTAGCTGCAATCTAATCTAGCTATCTGCTCTACTGAAGAATACAGGCCTTGTATTATGGCTTTATTTAATCTTTCTTGTAATCAGAACGAGGCAGCAGGTAACCGTTCGCTGGTTTGAATCCCCGAGCCGACTTGGTGAAAAATCTCTGTGCCTTTTGAGTAAGGTACTTAACCCTAATTGCTCAGGGGTGGCTATCAATAATGACTGATCCCTGGCGGTGACCCCACTCTCCAACCGTGTCTCAGTGGGATATGCAAAAACAAATGTCCAATTCTCACACAATACACATTGTACTTGTGTAAAATAGTACAAATGTAAACCCCCACCAAATTATTATTTATCTAATCTATGAAATCCTGAACTCTAGCCCTGTACAACTCTAATCCTGAACTCTCTCTCTCTCGACAGTTCATTAAGCTTTTGTATTCTGATCAGAGTTCTGATCATGGAATTCTGAATGTGTCATGCTGCTACATTTAACTATGTCTACCGTGTCCACAGTGTGTCCTTATTCTCTCTTCCTGTGCTATATACAGATGTCAGTATGAATTCCACAAATGGTGGAATAGGCAACATATGATAACACAACAGCTGATGGCATTAGCTAACTAGCCAGCTAATTTACATTTACATTTAAGTCATTTAGCAGACGCTCTTATCCAGAGCGACTTACAAATTGGTGCATTCACCTTATGACATCCAGTGGAACAGCCACTTTACAATAGTGCATCTAAATATTTTAAGAGGGGGGTGAGAAGGATTACTTTATCCTATCCTAGGTATTCCTTAAAGAGGTGGGGTTTCAGGTGTCTCCGGAAGGTGGTGATTGACTCCGCTGTCCTGGCGTCGTGAGGGAGTTTGTTCCACCATTGGGGGGCCAGAGCTGCGAACAGTTTTGACTGGGCTGAGCGGGAACTGTACTTCCTCAGTGGTAGGGAGGCCAGCAGGCCAGAGGTGGATGAACGCAGTGCCCTTGTTTGGGTGTAGGGCCTGATCAGAGCCTGGAGGTACTGAGGTGCCGTTCCCCTCACAGCTCCGTAGGCAAGCACCATGGTCTTGTAGCGGATGCGAGCTTCAACTGGAAGCCAGTGGAGAGAGCGGAGGAGCGGGGTGACGTGAGAGAACTTGGGAAGGTTGAACACCAGACGGGCTGCGGCGTTCTGGATGAGTTAATCTATGTAGCTAGCCAGCAAACTAGCAAATAACACTAAAGGGATTGCAAACTGGTTAGTGTAACTGTAGCCAAACAAAAAGTATTTATTCAAAGTATTAGCAAGCTGGCTAGCATTTGAGGCCAGCAAACATGTTCCTCACACGCTAGGAACGTATTTCCTCCAACGTTATAGTGAGAAGGTGTCTCTTGGTCCCAAAACATTCGTTTTTTTTGTTGTTGATACTTGTGGGATGAGTGCTGATGATTCCGCCCACTGTATGCGCTTTCGGTAGCTGGATTGCGTCTAGACTGAGGAGAAATCCTCACACAATGCATCCCTGACCACCTGAGATGGTCAGCCAGATCTGAACACCCATCACACCCCAATGCAACATTTCAATGCGATCTTCATATTCTGATAGCAGAAGTTACATGTAAGTGTCAAGTGTAGACAACCTCTCTCTCTTTCCATCCTTACTTTTGGAGACTTGGCAGCTGATAAATGTTTAGTGCTGGTGTGACAGGGTGCAAGTAAGCAGGGTTGTGTGATCAGTGCCGGGCACTCCACACATTCCTGGCATGTCTGAGTACTGCTGAGGGTCACACAGACGGAACACCTGCCCTCTACCCAAACAAAGACCTACACTACACCCAGTCACCCCAAAAGCTCTGTACCACCACACAATCTGTTTGTTAGTGATGGATGTTAGAGATCAACAGATGCAGTGATAAGCTGTAAGGAGTTTTGGAATAGTCATGACTAGTGTGTTCCCCCACCTAGTCTGTGTCAAGTTATTAAGCTTGTCCCAGTTTTGTGTTAGGAGATTGACAGGGTATCTACACGCTGCCCAGAAAGTGTTTTAAGTTTGTTTACCCAAAAACCACTGTGATATGTGGCTAACAGAACCAACACATTTCTGTTAAGCATTTTTGTGTGGCATAGGCTAATTTTTCCCCCATGAATTCTGAGAGCTTTGGAATGGAAGCAAATAAAATAAGAAACTAATTCTTTACATCACATTGAGACTAGAGTTGTCTGACCGATTATGATTTTTCTACACCAATACTGATTATTGGAGGACCAAAAAAGCCAATGCCGGTTATTTAATGTGTGTGTGTGTGTGTGTGTGTGTGTGTGTGTGTGTGTGTGTAATAATAACAATTACAACAATACTGAATGAACACTTATTTTAACTTAATACATAAAATCTATTTAGTCTCAAATAAATAAAGAAACATGCTCAATTTTGTTTAAGTAATGCAAACACACAGTGTTGGAGTAGAATGTAAAAGTGCAATATGTGCCATGTAAAAAGCTAACGTTTAAGTTCCTTGCTCAGAACATATGAAAGCTGGTGGTTCAATATTCCCGGTTCTTCAATTTTCCCAGTTAAGTTTTAGGTTGTAGTTAATATAGGAATTATGACGAATCGACTATTTCTCTCTATACCATATGTATTCCATATACCTTGACTATTGGATGTTCTTATAGGCACTATAGTATTGCCAGCCTAATCTTGGGAGTTGATAGGCTTGAAGTCATAAACAGTGCTGTGCTTCAAGCATTGCTAAGAGCTGCTGGCAAACGCAGTAAAGTTTGAATGAATGCCTACGAGCCTGCTGCTGCCTACCACAGCTCAGTCAGACTGCTCTATCAAATATCAAATCATAGACTTAATTATAATATAATGAACACAGAAATGCGAGCCTTTGGTCATTAATATGGTCAAATCTGGATCTATCATTTTGAAAACGTTTATTCTTTCAGTGAAATACGGAACTGTTCCGTTATTTTATTGAACGGGTGGCAACCCTAAGTCTAAATATTGCTGTTACATTACACAACCTTCAATATTATGTCATAATTATGTACAATTCTGGCAAATTAGTTCGCAACAAGCCAGGCGGCCTAAACAGTTGCATATACCCTGACTCTGCATGCAATGAACGCAAGAGCAGTGGCACAATTTCCCTAGTTAATATTGCCAGCTAACATTAATTTCTTTTAACTAAATATGCAGGTTTAAAAAAAATAAACTTCTGTGTATTGATTTTAAGAAAGGCATTGATGTTTATGGTTAGGTACATTCGTGCAATGATTGTGGTTTTGTTAAATCGTCACCTGTTTTGCGAAGTAGGTTGTGATTCGATGATAAATTAACAGGCACCGTATTGATTATATGCAATGCAGGACAAGCTAGTTAAACTAGTAATATCATCAACCATGTGTAGTTAACTAACTGATTATGTGAAGATTGATTGTTGTTTATAAGATAAGTTTTTAATGCTAGCTAGCAACTTACCTTGGCTCCTTGTAGCACTCACGTAACAAGGTGGTCAGCCTGCCACGCAGTTTCCTTGTGGAATGCAATGTAATCGACCGTAATTGTCTATAATTGGCGTCCAAAAATGCAGATTACTGATTGTTGTGAAAACTTGAAATCGTTCAACCTCTAATTGAGACCAAAGGACGCCTGGCCTATGCTTTCACTGGTAGTTAGTAGAAAATACATTTTATTACTTCTCTGTGTTCTCAGATGTATTTTTGAGGGGTGGTTATGTATAGACCATTCAGTTCACCGATAGTTAGACATACAATTGTAACTCTTTCTAACAGGAGGCTTCAATTAACTCCATCTCTCATTTTCCTTTTTTCCCTGCCTCCATAAATCCCCTTTTTAGTAGAGAACAGAGTGGAGTGGGGCGGCAGTGTGACGTTGTAGTTGAGAGACCCTAGATCAGAGGCCACACTGGGTCCACATGATCACGGACGGCATGTTGTCGTTCTTTTGATCTGAGCCTGAAGGTTGCCTCCATAGAGGAGAAAAACACAGCTGTATAAATCGTTTCCAGTAGAGGATTCGGAAAGAGAAATGGAAGGCATCAAGTAGCCTCTAGTGCTGATTTTATAGAGGACGGCCTACGTGCATTCATTGGTCATGTTTGTAGACCACTTATGAACAAGTTCAGGTTTAACTCATCCACACAACATGTAGTACCTAGACTAGTCCTAAAACCAGACTTCCAGCGTATGTACAGATGTTCAGGGCCATTATGTGTGAAATCTTCTAATTTCAGCTACCAAAGTAATGTAGGCTAGCCTCTAATGATGTGCTTAGCTTTTTTTCCTCCCACTACTATTCCACACCCTGTAGGCCGACGTGTTCTATCTTTTTTTAGGAGCCCTCTCTCTCCCCTCCGCCCCAGGCGAAAAGTGGAGTCAACTTTTCATTTGAAGGGCTTTAGCACAGCTACTACTGTATTTTCACACCATGACTCACTATTTGGCTATTAAAATGTTTTCATCTGACCCAGGGAGGTGCCTCACTCCAACTTTCTACTAGACAGAGTCAATCCCTCGTTGAGTCTTTAACTCACTTTCTCTCTGATTATAATTTTATAAGACACAGAATCTAATGGACTCACTTTCTCATCAGTTGCGCTTCTCTCTCTCTTGCACATTCCTGTCTCGCCTTCTGAGTCCTACCTCACTCTCTTCTGAGCAACTCAGTCTCACTGAGGGGGAGAGTGATCAGAGGATATTATGCTGTAGTCCTGAATGTGTGGACTGGTCATCTCTTCAGCCCTGGCTTCACATTATCATACTCTGCATTTCAGTTTCATATTTCCTTTAAGCAGCGATTGCAGCTGGCTGCCATTGTTTTCAGATAAGGCTGATATGTCACTGTGTGGGTAAGAGTGATTGCATCGGGAATCTCTTGTCATCTATGTCTCTTAAACAAAGCCCTGTCTGTGTAGGTCATGCTGACTGTAATATAGGCTCAGTGTAGTCGACTGTAGGCTACACACAGTACAGTTAATTGTTTTCCATGTTTGCTATGTGTAATCGTTTCAATCAGAGAAGTCCACAATCAAGCTAGGACCTGCTTGCCTGGTAATAGAAAGTTCTTGTGTACACAGCTTGGCGGGGGACTGTGGGTAATGGGCTGGCCACATTTCCCCTCTGCTTTAACTGTTGCACAATGAGAGAATATAATAATGAATTGTGGTTGCTGCAAAACAAGAAAAAAGGTGCTGTTGCATAATGCAGGCATATTTATTTGATTGAACCTTTATTTAACTAAGCAAGTCAGAACAAATTCTTATTTACAATGACGGCCTACCGGGGAACAGTGGGTTAACTGCCTTGTTCAGGGGCAGATTTTTACCATGTCAGCTCGGTGATTAGATCCAGCAACTTTTTGGGTTACTGGCCCAACTCTCTAACCACTAGGCTACCTGTCGCATAAACCTGGAATATTCTAAGTGAATGAGGCAGTGTTTTTGTTCCTGCCAGTGAATAGGCTCTGCCGCTGTAGGCATGAAAAAAAACTACACTGATTGTGCAGACTGACCAACGACAGCGTTGACTGCCATTTTGATACTAATGTCATCCATTTATTTTTCTATTTCACACCAAACTTTCCAAGCTGCTCTGCACAAGCTAGATATTAGCCTAGGGGACCCAATTTTACCTCAATATTTACATGTGATCATACAAGTGCTTGACAGTATGACTTCATAATTGTTTTGATGATGGTAACATACCATAGGCTAATTACAGGGCTAAGCACGGCAACATTACTTTGCCAATTAGTGTGTAAGATTCTTACATCTATGTTCACCCCCCCAAATGGAGCTTCTTTGAAATTGGAGGCTGTTGGTTGAAGAGTTTGGTTTATTTTTTCATCTCTACTGTTTGCTGTGATTTCTCCCAGGTCCTTTTTGATGTGGACCTAATACGTTGAGGTGCAGCCCTCCGTGTGCTGCTGGGCTTTGTGTGGTTTGCTGTTTGCACTGAAGAGATGGAGGGTGAAAGTAGGGATGGATATCTCCTGTCCTCGAGGGGCCGGAGTGGTGTCACCGTTTGTCCCCATCTGTAGCAAACACGGTTGATTTAAACTAATTGCATTCTAAACTGAAGGTCATGATTATTATTAGGTGTGTTAGCTGGGACAAAAGTGACACAAATCAGGACTCCGAGGACTGGAGTTTCCCCACCCCTGCTCTAGTCAAGCCAACTAGTTCCTGGGCCCAGCAGCACAATTACCTACTGTGACATCTCTCTCGCAACACAATTCTCATAGCAGTTGCATAATTCATTACTTCCTCTTCCTTGTCATCTGGCAAGTTTGTCATCACATTGTATGAGTCAACTTTTTGGGTTTGTTTTAAGGTTGGCTCGGCATCAACTGCAGACAGACTGTGTGGAAGGGGCAGTTTTGTTACGATCACATGTGGCGATCAGCGGCGTGACGTGACCACAAGCTGCAAGATGAATTGCAGATACTGTAAATGAATGCAATGCGAGATTATGCAGAGTAGCTGAGCATGTGCATGGGTCTGCTTCGCTAAGCTACAATGTGACCACAGCTGGACAAAAACAGCAGAGGAGTTTAGCCTCACTCTTGTTGCTTTTAGTGTTATGAAGGTCAGCCCGATACTGTTGTTTAGTTCATGAATCGCTGACTCTACCTTTAACTTGATTGACCGATTCCGTTAACACGAACTCTCCTCATTTGAAATGTCATTGTTTTGTTTCTCAACTGAATCAGCATAGCTTGATATGTCAAACATGCTTGTTAGCGTAGTTTGACAAGATATTTGAATAGCACCCGAGTCATTATGCAATGAAAGCCTGGCTTGTCGACCTCTGCAGTGTGCTTTAGGCTCAACTAAAGAGAACAATTATTACGACTATTGAGTTGCAAGCTGGCAGCTTAGGAAATGAATCTCATAGTTCTCTCTTTTTCTTGACATATGTGATGGCTTGTATTTGAGAATTTTAGGGAGGCCCTTCTCTCTGACTGTCAAAGTCCACACGGACAGATTATTTCAAATGTAGTGTTGGCTATCAAAGCACTTTGAACCGACTGACCCGTATCCCAGTGGAAGCTCACATTCCCTCCTTTATCATTGACCTTTCACATTCCTCAGCCAGACCTGGAAGTCTGCATGGATTGGCTAAGTCAGCAAGGGCTTTGTTTGAACCCAGCTTCTGGATTGGTTTGTATCGGACATGTCAAGCCCCATTCGCATTGCATTGTTGTTTTTCCCATATAGAGAACTGTTCTCTTTATATCCACACTACCCCTTGCCATTTGTTTATTTAACTTGGCAAGTCAGTTAAAAACAAATTCTTATTTACAATGACAGTCTACCAAATGGCCTCCTGCGGGGATTAAAAATAAAATATAGGACAAAACACATCACAGCATAAAGAAACCTAAGACAACATAGCAAGGCAGCAACACATGACAACACAGCATGGTAGCAACAACATGGTACAAACATTATTGGGCACAGACAACAGCACAAAGGGCAAGATGGTATAGACAACAATATATTAAATCCAATCACATTTTATGTCACATACACATGGTTAGCAGATGTTAATGTGAGTGTAGCGAAATGCTTGTGCTTCTAGTTCCGACCATGCAGTAATATCTAACAAGTAATCTAACCTAACAATTTCACAACAACTACCGTATACACACAAGTGTAAAGGAATGAATAAGAATATGTACATAAAAATATATGAAAGCGCGATGGCCGAACGGCATAGGCAAGATGCAGTAGATGGTATAGAGTACAGTATATACATATGAGATGAGTGATGTAGTGTATGTAAACATTATATGAAGTGGCATTGTTTAAAGTGGTTAGTGATACATTTACCGTTCCGTATATTATCTAACGGATGGCATCCATAAGTCTAAATATTGCTGTTCCATTGCACAACCTTCAATGTTATGTCATAATTATGTACAATTCTGGAAAATTAATTACGACCTTTGTTAGGAATAAATGGATTTCACAGAGTTCGCAATGAGCCAGGCGGCCCAAACTGCTGCATCTACCCTGACTGCTTGCACGCAACGCAAGAGAAGTGACACAATTTCCCTAGTTATTCAAGAAATTCATGTTAGCAGGCAATATTAACTAAATATGCAGGTTTAAAAATATATACTTGTGTATTGATTTTAAAGAAAGGCATTGATGTTTATGGTTGGGTACATTGGTGTAACAACAGTGCTTTTTTCGCAAATGCGCTTGTTAAATCATCACCTGTTTGTCGAAGTAGGCTGTGATTCAATGAGAAATTAACAGGCACCGCATCGATTATATGCAACGCAGGACACAGTAGTTAATCTAGTAATATCATCAACCATGTGTAGTTAACTAGTGATTATGATTGATTGATTGCTTGCTTTTTATAAGTTAAGTTTAATGCTAGCTAGTAACTTACCTTGGCTTTTTGCTGCCCTCACGTAACAGGTAGTCTGCCTGCCACGCAGGCTCCTCGTGGAGTGCAATGTAAGGCAGGTGGTAAGAGCGTTGGACTAGTTACCGGAAGGTTGCAAAAACAAATCCCTGAGCTGACAAGGTAAAAATATATCGTTCTGCCCCTGAACAAGTCCGTTAACCCACCGTTCCTAAGCCGTCATTGAAAATAAGAATGTGTTCTTAACTGACTTGCCTAGTTAAATAAAGGTTTTTTTTTTTTTTAATTACCGATTTATGAAAACTTAATCGGCCATTCCGATTAATCAGTCAACCTCTACTCACTACCCTCTGGAGAGCCTTACGGTTGTGGGCGGAGCAGTTGCCGTACCAGGCGATGATACAGCCTGACAGGATGCTCTCGATTGTGCACCTGTAAAAGTTTGATTGTTTTTGGTGACAAGCTGAATTTCTTCAGCCTCCTGAGGTTGAGGATGCGCTGCTGCGCCTTCATCACGCTATCTGTGTGGGTGGACCATTTCAGTTTGTCTGTGATGTGTACGACTAGGAACTTAAATGTCCACCTTCTCCACTACTGTCCCGTCGATGTGGATAGGGGGCTGCTCCCTCTGCTGTTTCATGAAGTCCACGATCATCTCCTTAGTTTTGTTGACATTGAGTGTGAGGTTATTTTCCTGACACAACACTCCGAGGGCCCTCACCTCCTCCCTATAGGCAGTCTCGTCGTTGTTGGTAATCAAGCCGACCCCTGAAGTGTTGTCTGCAAACTTGATGATTGAGTTCGAGGCGTGCATGGCCACGCAGTCATGGGTGTACAGGAGAGGGCTGAGAACGCACCCTTGCGGGGCCCCAGTGTTGAGGATCAGCGGGTTGGAGATGGTACCTACCCTCACCACCTGGGGGTGGCCCGTCAGGAAGTCCAGGACCCAGTTGCACAGGGCGAGGTAAAGACCCAGGGTCTTGAGCTTAATGACGAGTTTGGAGGGTACTATGGTGTTTAATGCTGAGCTGAAGTCAGTGAACAGCATTCTTACATAGGTATTCCTCTAGTCCAGATGGGTTAGGGCAGTGTGAAATGCGGACTCAACTCTTTTGACAGTTCACTTCACATATTTTTTGGGCTTAGTCCTCCGCATGCACATTGCTAGGTTTAGAAAGAAACCCAGATCTATTTCCAACATTCACTCAAAGTGCAGAATGTGTTATCGGACCGCTAGATATACCTACATACAGTTCTCATTTACAATTGCGACCTGGCCAAGATAAAGCTAAGCAGTTCGACAGATACAACGACACAGAGTTACACATGGAGTAAAACAAACATACAGTCAATAATACAGTATAAACAAGTCTATATACAATGTGAGCAAATTAGGTGAGAAGGGAGGTAAAGGCAAAAAAAAAAGGCCATGGTGGCAAAGTAAATACAATATAGCAAGTAAAACACTGGAATGGTAGTTTTGCAATGGAAGAATGTGCAAAGTAGAAATTAAAATAATGGGGTGCAAAGGAGCAAAATAAATAAATAAATGAAATACAGTTGGGAAAGAGGTAGTTGTTTGGGCTAAACTATAGGTGGGCCATGTACAGGTGCAGTAATCTGTAAGATGCTCTGACAGTTGGTGCTTAAAGCTAGTGAGGGAGATAAGTGTTTCCAGTTTCAGAGATTTTTTTAGTTCGCTCGAGTCATTGGCAGCAGAGAACTGGAAGGAGAGGCGGCCAAAGAAAGAATTGGTTTTGGGGGTGACTAGAGAGGATATACCTGCTGGAGCGTGTGCTACAGGTGGGAGATGCTATGGCGACCAGCGAGCTGAGATAAGGGGGGACTTTACCTAGCAGGGTCTTGTAGATGACATGGAGCCAGTGGGTTTGGCGACGAGTATGAAGCGAGGGCCAGCCAACGAGAGCGTACAGGTCGCAATGGTGGGTAGTGGTGGCTTTGGTGACAAAACGGACTGCACTGTGATAGACTGCATCCAATTTGTTGAGTAGGGTATTGGAGGCTATTTTGTAAATGACATCGCCAAAGTCGAGGATTGGTAGGATGGTCAGTTTTACAAGGGTATGTTTGGCAGCATGAGTGAAAGATGCTTTGTTGCGAAATAGGAAGCCAATTCTAGATTTTAACTTTGGATTGGAGATGTTTATGGGTCTGGAAGGAGAGTTTACAGTCTAACCAGACACCTAAGTATTTGTAGTTGTCCACGTATTCTAAGTCAGAGCCGTCCAGAGTAGTGATGTTGGACAGGCGGGTAGGTGCAGGTAGCGATCGGTTGAAGAGCATGCATTTAGTTTTACTTGTATTTAAGAGCAATTGGAGGCCACGGAAGGAGAGTTGTATGGCATTGAAGCTTGCCTGGAGGGTTGTTAAGTGTCCAAAGAAGGGCCGGAAGTATACAGAATGGTGTCGTCTGCATAGAGGTGGGTCAGGGACTCACCAGCAGCAAGAGCGACCTTATTGATGTATACAGAGAAGAGAGTCGGTCCAAGAATTGAACCCTGTGGCACCCCCATAGAGACTGCCAGAGGTCCGGACAGCAGACCCTCCGATTTGACACACTGAACTCTATCAGAGAAGTAGTTGGTGAACCAGGCGACGCAATCATTTGAGAAACCAAGGCTGTCGAGGTTGCCGATGAGGATGTGGTGGTTGATGGAGTCGAAAGCCTTGGCCAGATCAATGAATACGGCTGCACAGTAATGTTTCTTATCGATGGCGGTTAAGATATCGTTTAGGACCTTGAGCGTGGCTGAGGTGCACCCATGACCAGCTCTGAAACCAGATTGCATAGCAGAGAAGGTATGGTGAGATTCGAAATGGTCGGTAATCTGTTTGTTGACTTGGCTTTCGAAGACCTTAGAAAGGCATGGTAGGATAGATATAGGTCTGTAGCAGTTTGGGTCAAGAGTGTCCTCCCCTTTGAAGAGGGGGATGACCGCAGCTGCTTTCCAATCTTTGGGAATGTCAGACGACACAAAAGAGGTTGAACAGGCTAGTAATAGGGGTGGCAACAATTTCTGCAGATAATTTTAGAAAGAAAGGGTTCAGATTGTCTAGCCCGGCTGATTTGTAGGGGTCCAGATTTTTCAGCTCTTTCAGAACATCAGCTGAATGGATTTGGGAGAAGGAGAAATGGGGAAGGCTTGGGCGAGTTGCTGTTGGGGGTGCAGTGCTGTTGACCAGGGTGCCTTGCGGTCAGAGGCCGAGCAATTGCCGTACCAGGCAGTGATGCAACCAGTCAGGATGCTCTTGACGTTGCAGCTGTAGAACCTTTCGAGGATATCAGGACCCATGCCAAATATTTTTAGTTTCCTGAGGGGGAATAGGCTTTGTCGTGCCCTCTTCACGACTGTCTTGGTGTGTTTGGACCATTCTAGTTTGTTGTTGTGGACACCAAGGAATTTGAAGCTCTCAACCTGTTCCATTACAGCCCCATCGATGAGAATGGGGGCGTGCTCGGCCCTCCTTTTCCTGTAGTCCATAATCATCTCCTTAGTCTGGGTTACGTTGAGGGATAGGTTGTTATTCTGGCACCACCCGGCCAGGTCTCTGACCACCTCCCTATAGGCTGTCTCGTCGTTGTCTGATCAGGCCTACCACTGTTGTGTCGTCAGCAAACTTAATGATGGTGTTGGAGTCGTGCCTGCCATGCAGTCGTGGGTGAAAAGGGTGTGGACTGAGCACGCACCCCTGGAGAGCTCCAGTGTTGAGGATCAGCGTGGCAGATGTGTTGCTACCTACCCTCACCACCTGGGGGCAGCCCGTCAGGAGTTCCAGGATCCAGTTGCAGAGGGAGGTGTTTAGTCCCAGGATTCTTAGTTTAGTGATGAGCTTTGAGGGTACTATGGTGTTGAACGCTGAGCTGTAGTCAATGAAAAGCAAACAGGAAACCATTCACCCAGAGTGGAATTATACAAATTAGGAACGTAATTTGCTAATGAGGCAGTATGGAATACATAATTACAGTAATTTAACCCAATTTAAGGTAGGGTGGTCATTATTAACAGATCTTCATGCTTTACGCAAAACTTAAGAGTTTATGAAATTAGAAAACGTTACTTTATGCAAACTAGATAATATATTCAGACCCCAAATATATTCAGACCCCTTGACTTTTTCCACAATTATTTATGTTACAGCCTTATTCTAAAATTGATTCAATTGTTTTCTTCATCAATCTACACACAATAGCCCACAATGACCAAGCAAATCCAGGTTTAGAATTTTTTGCAAATTTAGTAAAAATAAATAACTGATCACATTTTACGTAAGCATTCAGACCTTTTACACAGTACTTTGTTGAAGCACCTTTGGCAGCTAGTACAGCCTTCAGTCTTCTTGGGTATGATGCTACAAGCATGGCACACCTGTATTTGGGGAGTTTCCCATTTTTCTCTGCAGATCCTCTCAAGCTCTGTCAGGTTAGGTGAGTAGCGTTGCTGCACAGGTATTTTCAGGACTCTCCAGAGATGTTCGATCAGGTTCAAGTCCGTGCTCTGGCTGGGCCACTCATGGACATTGAGACTTGTCCCGAAGCCACTCCTGCGTTGTCTTGGCTATGTGCGTAGGGTCATTCTTCTGTTGGAAGGTGAACCTTCGCCCAAGGTCCTGGAGCAGGTTTTCATCAAGGATTTCTCTGTACTTTGCTCTGTTCATCTTTCCCTCGATCCTGACTAGTCTCCCGGTCCCTGCCGCTGAAAAATATCCCCACAGCATGACGCTGCCACCATGCTTCACCGTAGGGATAGTGCCAGGTTTCCTCCAGATGTGACGCTTGACATTCAGGCCAAAGAGTTCAATCTTGGTGGAGGCCACTGTTCTTGGGGACCATCAAAGCTGTATACATTTTTTTTGTACCCTTCCCCAGATCTGTGGCTTGGAGCTCTACGGACAATTCCCTTGATGACATGCGTTTTGCTCTGACATGCACTGTCAACTGTGGGATCTTTTTATATAGGCAGGTGTGTGCCTTTCCCAATCATGTCCACTCAATTGAATTTACCACAGGTGGACTCCAATCAAGCTGTAGAAACACTTCAAGGATGATCAATGGAAACAGGATGCACCTGAGCTCAATTTCGAGTCTCATAGCAAAGGGTCTGAATACTTATTTAAGTAAGGTATTTCTGTTTTTCTATTTTAAAATTTGCCAAAATCTCAATGTGTTTTTGCTTTGTCATTATGGGGTATTGTGTAAAGACTGAGGGGAAAAAACGTTCATACATTTTTAGCATAAGTCTGTAATGTAACAAAATGTCAAAAGTCAGGGGGTCTGAATACTTTCTGAATGCACTATATATACAAAAGTATGTGGACACTCCTTCAAATGAGTGGCTTCACTACAGAGTTCCAAACTGCGTTATGATTTCCCTTCACTGGAACTAAGGGACCTAGCCCGAACCATGAAAAACAGCACCAGAACATTATTC
Source organism: Oncorhynchus keta (assembly GCF_023373465.1). NCBI lineage: Eukaryota > Metazoa > Chordata > Actinopteri > Salmoniformes > Salmonidae > Oncorhynchus > Oncorhynchus keta. The sequence continues at coordinate 37,227,362 of NC_068421.1, forward strand.
CTCCTCCGCCAAACTTTACAGTTGGCACTATGCACTCGGGCAGGCAGCGTTCTCCTGGCATCCATCTGCCAGATGGTGAAGCGTGATTCATCACGCCAGAGAATGCGTTTACACTGCTCCAGAGTCCAATGGTGGCGAGCTTTACATCACTCCAGCCGACACTTGGCATTGCGCATGGTGATCTTAGGCTTGTATATTTCATGAAGCTCCAGACTAACAGTTATTGTGCTGACATTGTGTCCAGAAGCAGTTGGGAACTCGGTAGTGAGAGTTGCAACTGAGGACAGACGATTTTTACGCCTCTTCAGCACTCGGCAGTCCCGTTCAGAGCTTGTGGCCTAACACTTTGCAGTGTAGCCGTTGTTGCTCCTAGATGTTTACATTCACAATAACAGCACATAGTTGATTGGGGCACCTCTAGCGGGGCAGAAATTTGATTAACTGACTTGTTGAAAAGGTGGCATCCTATGACTGTTTTCAGTTGAAAGTCATTAAGCTCTTCAGAAAGGAGATTCTACTGTCAATGTTTCTCTATGGAGATTGCATGGCTGTGTGCTCGATTATTTTTTATACACCTGTCAGCAATGGGTGTGGCTGAAATAGCTGAATCCACTCATTTGAAGGGGTGTCCACATACTTTTGTATATGTGTATGTGACCAATAATATTTTATATATATATTAGTTCGTGTTCCCCAGCACATTAGCAGCAACTCATTATGATGGCAGTCATGGGATCTTCACAAATATTTTTGACATTTGCTTCATCATAATTATTTGACAACATTTGCTTACACTATGAACAGTTTTGATGGAGGAAGCTACAGTGCATGTTTTTGTTCCGAGGCCTTTCTCTTCACTGGTTACTTGTGTTCATCCGCTGACAATCCTGTTCAAATTAGCAGTCACTCAGGGTATTTCACAAGATGCTGTTGAAGTATTGATAAGACAGTGCTATAATAAATATGCGAGTACATTAGTATTTACCAGTAGTTGAACAGTCCTGTTTCCCTCTAATGTGCCTAGGTCAAGCTTTCAGCTTGATCGTGTCATATAATAGATTACATAACAATCATAATGACTAGTAAGAAGAGTGATCATTGAACACACACCGCAGGCAGTGGGCGTTCCGGGATTTGAATGAGTCAGACGTGACTCTCATTTTACCCCTGTTTCCCGGTGATGTCACGATACTGGCCCGCGTTAGTGAAACCATCTGAATGCGACAACATTGATTTTTAGAGTTTTACAGTTCTACTTGAGAAGTTATTCATAAGTCGTTTTATCATAAACGTACATTTTGGGTAAATACGGCGTGTGCACTAAAAGCAGCTCTTTACCTATTTGAAACGCTGCGGAAATAACTTCTTGGTCTCACTTTGGAGAGTCTTCTCACAGAGCGAGACTGCCTGGGTTATTTTTTTTTCCTTGTTCTCATGCGTGATCGTGAAATGGTATCAGGTGGATTGTATCGCGTTGGATAGACATTCTGGTGAGTAAATCAAAGGCAGTTTTACTGTCGTTAATCATTGTTTTCATAGTCATGCTTACGTCAAAATATCGAATATAATTTAACCAAATAAACTTCACGGTCGAGAAGCATATCTAGACTGCAAAATGTATATTTGTATTTCTGAGGTCAAAACTCACTCTTAAGATTAGCCTCAAATCAACTTGAAACACGTTATTATAGTGGTCAAATCCAACAAATGCTCTATGTACAGCCATCACATGAGAAATAAACGCAGTGTTTTCTCACTGGACATTAATCTACACAATCTTTACCACCAGCATGTGGAATTCTGGTACTTATTTTCGCCCATCGGACGTTTGGTTCTTAAACCTGCTCATATCTGTTTTGTTTTATTTTGCTATACGACCATGAGACTACTTCCCTAGTGCTGTTTGACATGTAAACAACTGTCAAAGTGATAAGAAACAACGGGATTACACTCATGAAATTGAGGGAGGTAGGCTACACCCTGAAGTAACGATACTTTTCAGAGTAACGACACGTTTTCTCTTTTGGTAGTGTTTTTACAAGCTATAGCCTAAGTACAGGTTTGACACTAAAGAAAGCATAACAAGGTAATGAAACCAATGGTGTAGTAGTTATTTAGTTGGATCTGATACTGTCAGTATAGTCACTGCTTGTAGCCCACGTGCTTGTGGATGGGACTCTTTATCTTAATTCCTACATTTACTGTAATTGCTCACAGACCTATCCTCGTTTTTGTTTTGCTGCAAATTGCACCCCAACACCAGGCTTGGTAAACAACAGATAGGCAAGACCTGATAAGAAGCACTCTGGCTGGAATCAGGGGTCGGCTCCAAGGTCACACTTTGCACTGCACTTCCTAAATCAGGGAATCTCAGTTAGAGGGTTGAATTCTGTTAGTTAGCATTTCTGACTCATCACTGGGCAGTAGGCTAAACTTAAAATGAAAGGGTGCGACAGTGGAGCACGCCCACAAACGTCTAGGCTAAGCTACATCATGATAAGTTGACAATGATGATTGCTACAGGCAGAGGGATGCAGGACAAGGCGAGACTGATCCCTGATGATGTGACCTAATTTTGTGTCACCTCTGAACCCGGCATAGTGTCCGCGATGACACAACCTACTGCATTTGCATTCAGAAGGGAACATTGAATTCAGAAGGGAACACTGAACATTGCAGATAGACATGCAATGAATATAGTTGACATGATTCAGTTTCATGTCAAAGGCATGCATGTGTTGTACTATACAATATAGGTGTGTACTCTTACTATATTTGACATGCGTGCATTTGGAATAGTGATTAGCAATGACTCATATAGTGTCTCTTTAAAAAGCCTTCCTGGATATAAGTTATCACCTAAATCTATTTTTGGTTTTGAGATGTTTACATGTCCTTTAACCTTTGAGTGAAGTCCTTGTAAAATGGTATGCGAGGTATGCCTAAGTGGGACAGAGGAAAACCATTTGAGTTAGCAGAATAAGGCAATTGACGACTAGACGTGCCGTTGTCCGGATCTGTGTGGTGACCGTGCAGTCTGAATGATGAGGGGCTTAACTTCTGAATGGCCGCCTCGTCAGTCATGCCTTACGGTTTATCCTCCTCCAGAGGGGGCCTGCCCTGAGCACAATTGTTTCGATGTTAACTACTTTGACTGAGAGCCCCACATTAACCCATCACAGAGCTCAAATGAGGTGTTTTGCGTTGCTACAGCACAGAGTTGACACCCATGGCTGAGTCTGGTGGACCACCCCTTGTGCTTGGACAGACAGTAGCTCTTTGGCCATGACCCATCTGGGTCTATGCTCCCCCTGAAGTGCCTTTCTTATTGCTCACCGGTGCGTAATAGTATGCTAATGTGAGAGACTCCATAAACGAGATAGTGTGTCGTGAACGTCAACTTTTTTCCCTTCACTGCGTGGGTGGTTGCAGCTCTACTCTCTTCATACACAGAGGGAAATGATCAATGAATGGTAGTTATATAAGCTAGGCTTTATGACCGCTTTACTGACAGACGGGAAGAAGGAAATGGAGATGATAAATCGGCACAGTTATAGTTGAAAATGTGTGCATCTGTTGGTCTCCCAGGGGCATCTTATTTTCTGTACTGAAACTGTCTGTCTAGTCTTGAGTGCATGGACACTTGTCTCTTTCTTCCCCAGCTACCTGCTTCGTAGGGGGAAGTGTACAACACGGAAGAGAGAGGTCTGTGTTCTGGGGGAGGTGCTACTTCACCTGCTGCTGCGTCACTCTCAGCTGGGCCTCACCTGTTAAAACCTGTCTCACCGGTGCACTGCCTGCAGCCTGAAATCCACCATGTGGTTTGTGGTGCTTTCCGCTTTCATTCAGTCACTTATCCTAAGCCTATGCCATGTTAATGCTGTTTTCATGACACCCAAGTTGTCAAGCAAATCATAATGCAACTCAATTCTGTCAGTCTCTCTGACTCCTGAGTTATTGAATATCAGTTTGGACGTGTTTTTGTCATCTCAGCAGTTGCTGATGGCCAAAAAAAAATTACTTCTGACATTGAATAATAATTTTCCCTTGGCTGTGTTGAACTATTTCCCCCTTCGTTGCTTTGCTCCACTAAGGCAGGGTTTCAGAGGAGCGACCGAATGCTTCAGCAAACCACTTTACAAGTCTGTCAGCAAGATTCAGTTATGTGGGGCTCTGCGGTTGCTGCTCAGTATGTTTCCCATTCAGTCAGTTTTTGTAACTCGGAAGCCTGCCGCACAAATGTGTTGGTGGAAGCACCGTTCAACTGACAACAGAAGTCAGCCCGCCACAAGGACTCGTAAGAGCGTGAAGAGCCAAGTAAAGCACCCCCCCCCCTGCCAAACCCTCCCCTAACCCGGACAACGCTGGGCCAATTGTGCGCCGCCCTATGCGACCCCCGATCTCGGCCAGTTGTGCTACAGCATGGGATCGAACACGGGTCTGCGATACAGTACCTTAGATCGCTGCGTCACTCGGGAGGCCCCTCTAGCAGTTTTTCAAAGCAAATAAATCATCTAGTAGCCAACTTCCTTAGTAGCAGCTGCCTTATTTCTTACATTTGGTTTAGTCATCATGCTGACTTGGTCGTTCAACTCTGACCATCAATGGTGGCTTTTAAATAGTTAATGGAAGGCCCATGTTGACCTCATCTCTGGCCCTTTGTACAGGTTTGTGCAGATGGGTGGATGATCCCATTACACTTCAAACACTCACAGAGTGAGTTCTGCTTTATGGGCCAGTCAGGCGGTATCCCTCAGCCCCTCACCAAGCACCCCTTCCCTGCAGCTTGGGTGGGTCTAGGACCGTGGGCACGAACTGGCAGCATATCGCAGGCAGGCAGCCCAGTGTTTGGATTCAGGGAGAGCTGCCTCTCTATCTAAAGCAAGAGAAGGAATCCAGAATGTTTGAGCGTAGAGAAATAAAGCTAGAGGGAAAATGTGCTTGTGAAGGAAAGGGGAAGTCATTTTTCTGGGGGCCTTGGCTCACCTCTGAGTAATACTTACCTGACTAATAAATGTTTTGGCTCTGAAGAAAGTGGCTGCTACTTGTATAAGGTATTTGTCTTTATGGGAGATGTCCCTACAAATTTGACTTCTGTCAACTTGTCAAAGTTACATACGCGTTTGTGTACTCTCTGTCTGTGCATTTGCCAAAGGATATTCACTGTGGGATTTTGTCAGTCTACATGAAAAGGTTTTCAGCTCTATAGTCTGAAGTGTGTCTGTGGCCACATGACAGATCAAGTTTTGATGCGTTAGCCTCTCAGCTCTATTGAAAAGGAACAGGACTTCCTTGGTATTATCATTTGTTATCATCATGAACTGCTGATGTGTTTAACGCTGTTCCAAAGTCATTCCTGGTGTGTATTCTTTTGGAAACAAACAGAAGCTAACAGACTGTAGCGGGAAGGGAGTAACCTGCAGTTGTCAAATAAGAAACTTGTTTTTTTTAGTTGCGAACCGTTTTTTCCTTGCAAAATGTTTTGTTACAGTTTTCCACGCTGTGCACTAATGAATACACTCCTGTTCTCCTCTCTGTGTTCCAGGTCTGATGCCCAGCTGCCGCCATGTTCACTAAGAAGAAGAAGCCCCGCGTCCAGATCTCGGCGCCCTCCAACTTTGAGCACCGCGTGCACACAGACTTTGACGAGCAGGAACAGAAGTTTGTGGGGCTGCCGCGGCAATGGCAGTCTCTGATCGAGGACACGGCCAAGAGGCCCAAGCCCTTCATCGACGTCACCGTCATCACCACGGTGGAGCCCCGCAAGGTCAGGGGTCATCAAAATGGGATGTGGGAGGAAAGGGGCGTGTCACAAACAGGAAGTGATATTTTCACTGTTGCATTCTCTGTTGAGTTGTAATTTGAGAGAATGCCAGGATAAAAAGCTGTGTTGGGCCATGCACTCGAAGATGTCACATGACTCTTACTTCATTTTCAATGTTTAAAGTTAATTTCACTTGATCGGGGATAGCGTACACAGACGTTTCGTCTTTGTTGCCTTCAGTGTGTATGTAGGCCATGGGAAAGGGCACAACTGTAGCGGTCTCAGCTTACTGTACGTCAGATTTGGATCACAGTCTGAATCCACAGAACCTAAACAGTAAACATGATTGTCTTCTTTCCTGAACAATAAACGCAGCGAAGGCAAAAGACATCACTGAAAATAGAATCTGCCAGTCATCATATCTCTTTTTTAGAATGAAGCTGTGACAGTCCAGGAAGTCTCTCTTGTCCTGACTGGTCTGATCTCAACTCATCCTTACTTTGTATCTCTGCCTCTCACTCCTGTAGACCATAGTGCGGGGTAGTAAGATCGCTGTGGACGGCTCGCTGACATGGCTGCTGGATGAGTTTGACACCATGTCGGTGACCCGCTCCAACTCCCTGAGGCGAGGCAGCCCCCCTATCCAGCCCCGCAGAGACTCCGGATCTTCGGGGGGAGGAGGCCATGAGAACGGGGACCTGGCCCACCGGCCACACCACCACCCAGATCACTATGGAGACATCAGAGACAGGTACAGTGTCGTCAGTAGGGGCCCACGGGGTATTCAGATCTCGGCTGTAAAATGGCTCTGAAGAAATGTTTCCACCACTCCAGAGAGATGCAACCTGTTCACCTTTTCTCTGTTGCACTAGGGAGCAGCCCAGGCCGGACCAGTTAGCTGGTGGAGACCCCCGGCAGCCCCAGCGGGTACCCCGCTCTCAGCGAGAGGACGGCAGGCCACAGCAGCAGCCCCGGGGCCAGGAACCAAGCAGCAGGTACCGAGAGAGGGAGCGTCCTGGCCCACCCCCTCCCCCGCCAAAGCCCAGAGACACTGACCCACGGGACCACCACGACCAAGTAGTCCGCAGGGACGGGCCCAGCGACCAGAGGCCTAAGTCCAGCTACACGGGCAGGGACGGCAGCCCCCAGTCTCCCCGGGATAAGAGGCCTCTCTCGGGGCCCAACATCCGTATGCCTAACCTGCCTGTCACAGAGGGGGTGATAAAGACAGCACAACAGACCAGCAGGCCATTCAACACCTACCCCCGCGCTGACAGTGAAGGAGGAAGGAGCCCCACCAGCCAGGTACTGACAGGCTGCTAGGAGAACACCAGACACCAGACATTGGGAGATATGGAAACCAGTGCCGCTAATGTTCTATCGCATGTCTTTAATAGACCTCTGACATAAGTGTTGATCATACAGTGTCATTTCCTCTCCCTTCTAGGTGCTGAAGCTAGCCAGACCACACGAAGCACCGCCACACAACGGTCCTTCTAGTGCCTCCAGCCGAGACGGGGGAAAAGCACCGCAGAAGGGCCAGCTACGAGGAGACCCCCACCACTCCTCCCACCCTGTCCTGGGCCCTGAGCCCCCCCACAGCCACCAGCAGCAGAAGGCTCCCGTTCCCCGCCCCCCAGCCCCTGCCCTTCCACCACAGCAGGCCCTCTCGCCCCAGAGGGAGCCCCAGCGGGTGTCCCATGAGCAGTTCCGCGCCGCGCTGCAGATGGTGGTGGACCCGGGTGACCCGCGCACCTACCTGGACCACTACATCAAGATCGGAGAGGGCTCCACCGGCATTGTGTGCATTGCCACCATCAAGAGCACCGGCAAATTGGTGGCTGTCAAGAAGATGGACCTGCGCAAGCAGCAGCGCCGGGAGCTGCTATTCAATGAGGTGGGGTTTTAGGGCCTGTATTGACTTGAACAGAATGCAATTGAGATGAAGGTCTTTAAGATTTTTGATGTTCAGGGAATACAGCATAATGGATTTGTAAGCTATTAGTTGTGTGATCCATGATCTTTTATAGTGGCTATTACAGAGTTTAGCTAATGTTTGAAAGATTTGTCCTGCATGGAGGGTGCGGTTCGTGGTGTAATGAGTGATGTCATGTGCCATGTAATCGCCCACGGTCTCCTTAGTAACGCTGGTTCCTGTGCTCTTCAGGTGGTGATCATGCGGGACTATCACCATGACAACGTGGTGGAGATGTACAACAGCTACCTGGTGGGAGATGAACTCTGGGTCGTCATGGAGTTCCTGGAGGGAGGGGCTCTGACTGACATTGTCACACACACCAGGTGCGTGTCTGTTGATCTGCGGTTTAGTGCTATCTGGCATCCTTGGGATTTCCATAGCCTACACCCTAACTATTTTAAATTTTAACTTCAACGAGGTGATATCAGAGTTGGATGTAACAAAGATCTCTGATAGCAATGACCGTTGATCTGCTGCTCTGACAACTGACCAGCAGGACTAGGTAGGGCTGCCCACCCTTTTCCTGGAACTATACCGTCCTGTAGGTTTTCAGTCCAACCCTAACCTAACATACGTGATTCAGCTAGTTAAGGTCTTAGTGAGGAGAATCAGGTGTGTTAAATAGATTTGGACTGAACCTACAGGACGGTAGATCTCCAAGAAGGGCCATGGGCAGCCCTGGGCTATGGTGATTAGAATTAAGATGTCTGTGTTTCATACTAGTCATATAGTGTTCAACTGCTCATATCGTAGCTGTTTTTACAGTACAAGCAATGGTAAGGGCTCCCGAGTGGGTCAGCGGTCTAAGGCACTGCATCACAACCGGCCGTATCACAACTGCTGTGACTGGGAGTCCCATAGGACGGCGCACAATTGGCCCAGCGTCGTCCGGGTTTGGCCAGTGTAGGCCGTCATTGTAAATAAGAATTTGTTCTTAACTGGCTTGCCTAGTTAAGTAAAAATAACCACAAGTGTTTTGTTTAGTTATTTTTTCACCACTAGGTGGTAGTGTCGCATGGCTACACTCATGTCTCTGCAATGCAACCTGTGGTGTGAGATGTTATTTCTCTGTCAGCTCTGAGTGCTAATGACCTGTGTGTGTGTCCAGGATGAATGAGGAGCAGATAGCCACAGTGTGCCTGTCTGTGCTGAAGGCTCTGTCAGTGCTGCACACCCAGGGCGTCATCCACAGGGACATCAAGAGTGACTCCATCTTGCTCACCCACGACGGCAGAGTACGTACACCTGACTTCAGAGGTTAAAGTTCTGTGACTGCATTGGATGTCCTTCATATATGGGGGCCGGGCCATGTCTGTTATGTTAAATATATTCCCAAATAAGTTTCTTCTCAAATATTTAATTTTCTCTGTTAAGCTGTGTGCACTGAACTGACATTCTTTAATAGTGTTTAAAGTGCAGCGCTCAACTCCGACGGCGCTGTGTAGCCTATTGTAGCGGCTGGCAAAGTCATTCAAAGGCTCTACTTTATCACTCCGGATGGAACTTTCCACGGCTACTATTTTCCCATGTATTTTGTTTTAATTACAATATTACAACAACCCCATAGTAGAATAGTTACCTAGTCGTCTTGATGTTACGTGTTCTATGCCAGATACTATATTCCCCTCGAGGCACATTCAAGTTGCGAAAGCCGTAGGAGGGAAACCTATTCTGTCAATGCACAGCAATTCTTAATGCAATTGCGGAAAACACCTTTGAAATCAGTTTTGGCAAATGTATTCTTAAGCCAGTTCTGGCCTTTTTAAAATGTTATACTTTTTATTTTTTGAAAGAGTGGGATCCCGGTTTTACATTGCTCCCACTTGTATTTCTCTACTTGCGCGTGGCATAGTTTTACAAATGCAGCTTTATGCTTAGTTTCAAGCATGGTTCAGGGGCAGCTGTGCAACAGACCACTTAAATGGGCATAGTCATCTTACAAGGGCCATGACACTGTAATGGTGAATTTTAATTTATATATATATTTATAATAATAATTAATAACAATCAGGATGTCATGTCCAATAGGGTGAATGCAGAAGGACAAACTCAATGCTTCAGCCTACGTACATATTATAGCCACTATGCTTCATCAGTTGGGCTACAGGTGATAATGCTTATTGCTAATAGCACATCTGATAATATAGACCATGCATAGGTTATATGGACATGGTCCAATATGTTAAAGTAACTAACATTCTTACCAATATGTTATTGGGTCCATTTATGGAGATAGAAATTATATTTCAGCTGGTGTCCGTGTCATGTTTTCATTAATTTTGGAGTAGAATGTCCTTTCAAAAAGTCACCATAACTGAGCTTCCCTGTCCTTCTACATAAAAATTGAATTGGTCAAACATGGTCATGACTTTCTTACATGAAAGGGAGGTTAACTTGGCCCCAGACAATTGATTTGAGATCCGATGTAAGTTTCAGTCATGGTTTTGTTCTTTTTGACCCCAACCCTACATCACCACCTCCCTCATGGACAATTATAAGACTGGAGTATGTACACATCACTCACCCCAACCCTGCTTCATACACAATGATGATATAATTGTCCCATAGCAAAAAAGAAAATGCGAAATAGACTGACCTCTATGGTCCTTGAAGAACCTACTGTATGATATAAAATATTGTGTGATATAGGCCTAGCTTTGGAAAATACTCATGTGACTGAGTGAAAAAAGAAGGCTCTGTGTGTCCAACAGAATGTCTGTTTTGTTTCTTTGCCATGATATTACTTCCGAGTATTGGGATTACTGGTACCGTGACAACCCTCCCCATACTGCCCAGTCATAACAGGCTATCTCATTTACATATCGGAACGAGATGAAACCAGCTGTGAAAATGAAGATATGGGAAAGAGGAACTTGTTGCAGTCATGTTTGTTCCCAAAGTATTGTAATATACAGTATGAGAGGTAATGGAGGGCTTGAAGCTCACGCTGTTAATTTAGTTCTTACTTTACCCGACAACAGTTTGTAGATGATACAACAGTTTCTTTTATCTTTTATTGAGCCCAAGTGTCAACCTGAAGTCACTTGTAGCTGTCATGGTTGGCATGCTAAGGGCTGTGCTTAGCTCTTATTGTGGTTGACCCAAGGGGAAGTGTAGTCAGTTACCCTCAGCTGATTCTCGGCAGAAGAATGTGTGTGTGTGCTTGCATGCGTGTGTTTGTGTGTATTCACATTTCCCCTTACCAATTCAAAGCATGCTTTAGTCAGTGAGCCCTGTTCTTCAGAGGTCACCAATGGCAGACAGGATATTCATCCACCCAGGCATTGCAAAGGTTTTCTCAGAGAACTGTGGGAGGTGTTCTACTGTGATGTGTAATACTGTAAAGCAGCACATTGCTAGATAGAGGATTATTTGTGGTACGCTAAGAGTTCAGCCTGTCAATCTATAACACAACATCCATGTCAGCTGAAAAGTCTTTCATTTAGTCATTTGTAACGATGGCAGTATTTTTAGAATGCCTGTGTTTTTCCCCAGTAAATAATGAATTAAAAGCTCTGACCCTTTCCGCTATTCCCCCCCGCCCAGGTGAAGCTGTCGGACTTTGGCTTCTGCGCCCAGGTGTCTAAAGAGGTCCAGCGGCGCAAGTCCCTGGTGGGCACACCCTACTGGATGGCCCCAGAGCTCATCTCACGACTGCCCTATGGGCCTGAGGTAATGTCCAGTTAGTTGTCTGTGTGCATGCGTTATAATTCAAAACTATCGCTGATCACTGTGTGTATACAATATTTTACTCCGTAGGTGGACATCTGGTCCTTGGGGGTGATGGTCATCGAGATGGTGGACGGAGAGCCACCCTATTTCAATGAGCCCCCCCTCAAAGCTATGAAGATGATCCGTGACAACCTACCACCCAAACTCAAGAACTTACACAAGGTACTAGGCACACTAGAAAGAGCCCCTCTCTCACACAAGGCCCTGTTATTCAACATTTTTTTAATTGATAGTCATCCTTTATTTTTCCCAGGTTTCTCCTCTTCTCAAGGGCTTCCTGGACAAATTGTTGGTGCGAGACCCCACCCAGAGGGCCTCGGCCAATGAGCTACTCAAGCACCCCTTCCTGAGCAAGGCTGGCCCGCCCTCCTGCATTGTGCCTCTCATGAGGCAGAACCGCATGAGATGAGAGCGAGCGGAGTCCTCTCCACCACTAAGGAGTAGTGTCACATGGACCCTCAACTCCCCAAGCTCACACCTCGAACTCACACTGTTCTGGAGCGAGGAGGTTGGGGGGGAGCAGAGTAACACTGCCCAGCTCATATTAGCATTTTTACTGGTCAAGCTTCTTTTAAATGTTTTTTTTAAGAACCTTTTGAAATGAAAAGGATCTCTGTCCCCTTTCCTGTGGGAGAAAAGATTGACACTACAAGGATGTATAGCTTGAGTGGTTTGGTGCAGAATGAGGCTTGGAAAGTGCTGCCTGCTGGGGTGACTCACAAAAAAACACTGTTAGCATCCTAGCTGAATGGTCTGAACCATGCTTCCACACTACAGGCCTTCCTCACGACATGGCCCAGACTCAACTCTATTCCAATAGACAGGACATCCGAAAAGACTACTGAAGGAGGACTATGCTTTTCTCTTACCACATGATGCATTGAAGTATTTTGTTAATGAAAGTAAACACTTGGTTCCTGTTACAAACACTAAGCAAAGGTAGACACTGGAGTTGTGTTTTAGATTATTTTCTGTATTTTTCTTGTAAGTATGATGATAGAGATATCCGCTTTGTTTTCTCTATTTTGTGATTATTTTTTAGGGGTTACAGTGAGATTTGAAGCACTGTTCTGAGATAGAAGCTGCACGCCTGGTTGATTCCAATATATCATATAGTTTTTTTAAATTATTTTTTATTACAAGATAATTTCTTTTAATATACCTGTGTTTAATAGAATATCATGATAAAGTGAACATCAAGGCAGAGTTTCAGCTGTTTCTTTCTAAAGGCTTATTTGTACTTTAGGAATTTAGCCATGTGGTTTGTGCTCCCTGTAACCCCTCGATCTGCTGCTGTAGACTTCAGCTGTTAGTTTATAGTAGTGACCACTAGGTCAATGGAAGGACCACCCTTATGAAAGCCCCCACACACACATACACATCTGTATATACAGAAAGTACATATTTTTATGTCATTTTTCCTAATGATTCATTTCTTAAACGCCCAACGTGGCCAGTCTGGACAATGGTTCTGGACTATGTGAATGTGAGTGCTGAGCCACAAACTGGTTCTGTGTTTAAAGATGGAATCTGCAGTAGGGGGAAACAGTCACACCGGCTGCCCCACCACCGTTATTTTTTTGTTGCCGAGCTGGGGAGCGTTGCGCAGCATGGGGGGGGGGTATTAATATCGCAAATGGACGTGACTGTTTCACCATTTTGGATAAGGATCCCAGCTTTAAGGGCTTATTAGAACAGGAAACGGACACACAAGGTGAAAATTCATGCTTGGTTAAATGAAGTGTGCAACAGCTGCTAGAACTGCATTCTTGTCCATAATGTAGCAATGACAGGAACTGTATGGCAGAAAACAGACCCACAGATGCAAACTGAAATAGTGAACACTCACCACAATCGCCCACACACACACTTCATGCAAGGCCCTACGAAAGTCTATGTGGGTGGAATCACGAATCCAGACATTAAAACGGAATTCAATAATATTACAACATTTATTGAACTTTGGTAGGAAATCAACTAAATGTAATTGAAAATGTATTATTTAGCCAAGATTATCATAAGACATAAACAAATTGCATCCGTGATTTGTATTTTCCTTCAACTTTCAGAAGCAAAGGCATGGTAATGCCCCTATCTGAGTGCAAGTTTGTCTACCACTTCGTGTAGCCGTTAGCAATGATGCTAATAATCACCGTCTTCTGGTAGATTGGAAGGCTTTCTAAAAAATGTTTTTTAAATTGTTCAGCATACTGCAATCACACGTTACAGAAACGCAGATAACCAAACAAGTCTCTTGGCTGGTGCAAACTACAGCCAAAAATATAAATGTCTTTTTGATTTTTCACAGACCTCGAAAGTGATCTCCTGGTGTGGTTTATGCATTGTGGTGGACTTAGAACATCAAATGCTGCTGTTTTTCTATTTAAAACGTGTGATATTTTTGGTGTTGAGAGCGAACACATGAAAAAACTGAGGGAAACCTGGAAAAACAGAACATGGGCAAAAAAATCTAACAGGTTTTATAGGGCTCTATTCACCGTTAGTCCTCGTTTTTCTCTGAGCTTTCCCCTCCAATTCTAGATTAGTAAGACGAAGTCGCATATGTACATTCACCATAGAGAGCATCCAAAGACCACGAGGCCATAGTGCACAGCAAAGAGTAGCCAATGTGTCTGTTCTGAGTTTCAGTGAGGATATCGGAACAGACTCCATAAGTAGACACCAACACTGCATTGTGAAGTACTGTTGTTAATTAGATGCGTCAGAGGTTACTGTACGGTTTTAACATTCTGTCAATATTCCATATTTCCATAAAACAAGTGGACGTCTGTTAAAAGTGACATGATGATTGGCAAGCCTGAGTAAGATGTGATCCGTCTGTTCCATGTGTAAAAAATAAAATGTTCTTCCAGTTTAGTTTTGCAAAACTGAGTGAAAAGATGGGCTGAAAGAATGACAATCAAAGTTAGTAATTCACTGTCTGCATTTTCAACAATATTCTGAACTGATCACTCTTCATTGCTCACAAAGTTTTGTAACTGTAATTGTGCAGCATTTTGATAAACAAATTTTCTAAACAAATCCTGTTTTGATACTCATTAAATCTATCTTTGCATACTGTATATTTCTAAATCGCTTAACTAATCATTACCGTGAACTGATGGCACACTGATATTTTGTTTTATATCATATACTGTAATGATGAATGCCCCCCCAAAAAAGACGTATCATTCCTCAAACTACAGAATTGAATAATCTCATTAACCCGTCAACTACAGTTTTCAGTGGCTGGTATGAAACCAATCGCGTACATTCCGCAGTTGGTATTTGACATTCCTGTAGCTTCTACTTAATTTAATGCCTGTCAAGGTTAGAACCGCTTAACTTGTTTTTTTTTCACGGTGATTTTGTGTGTTTAATGCCTTAACGTTCAGAAAAGTAACACGAGCAATATGATTACTTTCTTTGTAAATTTTGTTAATTGCAAATGTACATGATGATTTTACAAATCTTCAGGAGTCTGTAGTGTCTCAGAGTAAACTCATTATCGTTGGTTTGTGTTTGTTGAGAGGATTCTCAAATTCATACTGGCCTACTAATACATTGGTGTGAATTTCTCCAACTTGTTTGTATGATTATTTTTCACACTTTCTTGTATGCTAAATCATTTAGGCATCAGTATTGTAAAGTTTGTGATGGTTGACAGTTTTTCTTGAGTCCCAACCCACCCCTGTTTTTTTTGCATTTTTGCTGGTTATTGTAAAAACAACTCATTTTAAATATTTTTGGCAAATACAGTTTTTCTAAAATGTAAGGTTTTTTGTCATGCCCTATCATTTGTGTATTGTGTGACCATTTTAGGATGTTAACCATTTTAAAAGTTGTGTTATAGCAATGGCCTTAGTCTCAGATGGTACTCATCGTCTTGGGCTCCCAGTGGTGCAGCGATCAGGCACTGCATCTCCGTGCAAGAGGCGTCACTACAGTCCCTGGTTCAGGTCCAGGCTGAATCACATCCGGCTGTGATTGGGAGTCCCATAGTGCGGTGCACAATTGGCCCAGCGTCGTCCAGGTTTGGCCGTGGTAGGTCGTCATTGTAAATGAGAATTTGTTCCTAAATGACTTGCCTCGTAAAATAAAGGTTAACTAAAAAGACTTGGCCTGTGGTTATGTGAGGATGATTATGATGGTGTTGATGATAACATTTATCTTTGATTTATGGTTTTAAATCGTCACACATTAAAAGGTATGGGCTGGAGCCCAGCTAATAAGTTCGTTAGTTATATTGTGTCTTAGGTACGGCCAGACGTTTGTCTATTTTCATATTTATCAACCTGATACATTGGGAGAAATATTTGAAGGTAAAATATTACACAATACAATATGTATATCTGGAAGGAACTAAATTATGTTGCATTGGCGCACTATATTCTTAGCACTTCCGTCTGGTCCTTCTGTCAAATGTGATTCAGTATCATCTGGCCTTCCACTATAGACTTGTTTTGTTCACTTCACTCATTTTAGCAGGCGACCACGGTGTTGTAAACGGAGGACTTGTGAAAAGCGTGGTCCAAAAACAATGACCGCTCATTATACTGCGGTGAACTGAATGTTCAATTTCCACAGTTCTGCGAAATTTAGCTCGAATTTACTGAATATGACAAGGTCCAGCGGACGCCTGCTAAGGGTGGGGTTTGTGTGAAGACGCACTGTATACAGTGGTGGAGTTCGTTTTGCATGGCCGGGCGGAGAGTTCGCTTAAGGACCAATGGAATGGCCTAAAATGAGGCAACTCCACCCACCTTGCAAACCTAACTCGATCAATGTCACCAGCGCGCGTAGTCGGGACTGGAGCCTGTGATAAGTCTCTCTGTTCCTGTCAAGAACACAGCTGAGCGATGACTCAGTTGTCAGCGGCTGTGAAATAGATCCAGTTGTTGCTATATGCCCCATTAATCTGGAGGAGAATTAAACAAATTAGATATTGATCTCGAGCGGATCGTATATCAAACAGACGGGGAAGTATTGATTTATACCATCTTGGACTAGTCCTTGAACGGAATATTCCTATATCTAGATTCTACAGGTGAGTAGCCTTATTGGTAAGAGGTTATATTTAGCCAAGTATTTTTTGGAACTTGCCTAAAGATAAATGTAACCCCAATAATAGAACATGTGATATGTAGGATATGACTAGCCTGTAGGACAGAGTGTTGATGTAGGCTGTAGGAATATTTTGTTTAATTAATGGAAGTTGAGTTTAGTCGGCTAAAGAAAATTGCGATTTTTAATTAGACTGGCTTGATATATTAGCATTCTGGATATGATATAAATGCGTCAGCCTTGGCATTTGTACTTATTTGGGGATGTCTGGTGATTTCTGGGTATGCACCTGTGCATTCAGCTCCGTTGCGCGTTTATGTTCAGCGAGCGCTGGTAGGCTATTTATTCGGTTTGTCATGAACGTACCACAAACACTAGCCTTATTTCTATGAGCCTTATTTCTATGATTAACACAATAGCCTTTGCTTACCATATTCTGCCGTAGTCTACAAGGTCCTTCCTTATAATTTGTGCCTGGATGTGTTTTGATAGGACGCATAAAATGACCATTGATACTATTTCCTCACTTCCATGACAACACAAAGACATAGGTAGTGTGAGTCATATTATAATTGATCACTTGCCTATTCCTCTTGGATGAGTGGGATGGCATGAAAAGTGTTACTGTGTGTCAATGCCATCCATGTATGACACTTACAGAAACAGGGATGCAGCTGAGTAGTTTGACAATCAGAGCAGAAAGTGCGAAGTACCACATAGCAGAAGTCATTAAACCCATGGGTTATTTAAGCAATAAGGCACAAGGGGGTGTGGTATATGGCCAATTTACCATGGCTAAGGGCCGTTCCTAGTCACGACGCAACGTGGAGTATATTGGCCATATATCACAAACCTCCGAGGTGTCTTATTGCTATTATAAACTGGTTACCAACGTAATTAAAAAATACATGTTTTGTCATACCCGTGGTATGTGGTCTCATATACCACAGCTGTCGGCTAATCAGCATTCAGGGCTCGAACCATCCAGTTTATAATACTGATTATAAACTGGGTGGTTCAAGCCCCGAATGCTGTTTGGGTGAAAGCCGTATATATATGGGTATGACAAAACATTTGTTTTTACTCTGCCTTGCGTAGTGCTTATTAAGAACAGCCCTTAGCCGTAGTTTATTGACCATATACTACACCCCCTCTGGCCTTGTTGCTTAACTAACTAACCTATCAAACATGGGAATCATTACAGGCACACAGAAGACAAACAGTTACCAAATCCGTTCAGAGGAGAAAAACATGTTTATTTTTTACTAGATCTGTTGATGACAACATTAGTAAATGTATTGATAGATGTTTATTACATTTCATTTTATAGTGTTGCGTTTTAAAGTAATGCTTTATAATGGAACTGGAGCCATTTATAATGGCATACTTCACAGCTTATTCATGAACAGAAGTCATGTTTTAATAAGATGGTGAGTAAGATGCCACCCACCTACATTGTGGTCACAGCTCACTGCCTGATAGAAACAGGTGTAGGATATTAATGCGATCACTCTGTTGCAGGAGAACCTTCCAGCAATGCAGGAAATGTAAAATGTCTAGTGTGTTTGAGGTTTAAAAAAGCTTCGGAAATGTGTAATTAACGTTTAGACATTTCAGACTGGATTTTCCCTTATGAACATTTTATCAACCCCTACAAAAATGTAAATAAATTATAATCCACATATTCATTCACATTTCCTGTTGCTGCAGGATTATTTTCCTGCTGTAGCAAACTGGCTCAATTTAAGATCCTACACCTGCAGGCTATGTGAGCACAGCACACATGGTGTTGGCAGGGACCTCCCCTGCTGTTCCAGAGTTGACTTGCACCCCTGATATGAAAGCGCTCCGAAACCCGCCATGGGATTTGTGTTTGTGCCATACCTGTGTGTCAAGTTCAGTGCTAAGAGAGGAAATATGGGCCAGGTGAAGAACAAAAACACTACCAGTCATATAAGTAATGTTGATAAATGTCTGGTGTTGAACAATAACCCAAGTTTAGTTCCTGTTTCTGGAAATGAAAGGGTACAGGGTTGGGGAATGATTCACTCATTCAGGGTCAGGCTGTGGGTGTTTATGGTAGCTGAAGCTGTGAACCACTAACAAAGCTGCCTTTGTTAGGGCAAAAGGGGAGTCTTTCCAAGTGCATGATTAGATATTTGTCGATATTTTGCAACTGTGTGTGTGCACATGCGTACATGCTTGTTTGTGTGCATATGTATGTGCGTGACTATCTGCAGGGCACTGAGTTCTCTGTTTATTGCACCTGCAGGAAGGCTGTTTTGATGTCTGCGGAGTCTCTATGGATGTGTGGACACATCACTCTGGGCTACGGGCTCTTTCTCCTGGTCGCCCTTCCAGACCTCATCACAGGTACCCGTCTCCCTCCTCAACCACCCACCCTAACCACCCACAACTGCCCACTCAGGTCATCACCTCTGCTAGGCATCCAAGTTGCACCACCATGTACTTGTTGAAACAGTCACCACTGCACCCAAAAGCTGTAATCCATCTGTAAGAGCTAACTATATAGCTATCTGGACATACAACCTGCATCATGCTGCAATAATACTTAGCCCTCTCCCCAGACCTGCAAGACTCCTCCTCCCAGACTCCACCTGTCTTACCCCATTCATATGGCCATATCTATTAAAACACTCTACCTAAAGCTTTTTTCCTCTTCAACCTGAATCACAGATCTTTGAGATGCAATAAGTGCCGGTTCGATTCAACAACAAGGTCTAACAACTAAACTGTATGCCTCATCCGCAGGCAGACAAGGGAACTGCAGCCACCCACTGGTGCCAGAACACGGGGGCTTCCACTGCGAGCCCTCCCCCTGCCGAGGCTTCCCCCAGAAGAGCTTGATCTACTACTTCTGTGAGCCCGGCTACACCATCCCAAAAGAGGTGCACAGCTCGCGCTGCCGCCACGGCAAATGGATCCCCAGCGTGCCCACCTGTCTGTCCACAGCAGGTGAGTCACCACGGCCATGTGGGAGGAGGGGTAAACCTTTGCTCCTAGTGTAATGGACTAGAGCAGGGATGGGCAACTTTGATGGGGGTGGGGGCAACAATAAATCTGAACTCATCATGAGGCGGCTCGCAGGTCTGTGTACCCACATCCATACCCACATATGCAATCAGAGCCCCACTTTGCGAGCAAAACATTTTAGTGGCAGCAGAGAGAAAACATTGATGTTTTAATGTTCCTCTCTTGCAATTTTGCCATGGGGCGTAGATACAATGTTGCAGTTTTAAAGACAATTTGCTGCAATTCTACATGTTTTGCCATGTGGTGGAGGGAAGATTTTTCAATTTTAGAAAAAAAAATGACACAAGTCAATTTCTTGCAATTCTACTCATTTTGCCATGGGACGGAGAGAGAAACAGTTTTTAATATGATATCTGAGTGAGAGTGACGATCAAATCAATGGGGGTCCCCTGGTCAGTATTAGACCATGATTACTATACGTTTAGCTAGCTGGCTGCCATACTAATTTACCAATCTAAAAAATGTCACTCAATGGGCTAATTGAGTGACTGTCAGTGACTGACATAACAAGAGAAAAACTGCTGATGCACACAACCAAATTTCGAAATTGCAGCTTATTTATTTTTGGAAATGGATCCGCGGGCCTACAAAAGGAGGCCGCCAGTTGCCCATCCCTGGTCTAGCGCATGTGTGTGTGGAGTATGTCCATGAGTGACTGATATGAGATAAGTGTTAGGTAAACTACAGTCAGGTCAAAGGATGCAGTGTGATTTAAGGTAGGTTCTGTACTCAATCACTTTGTAATGCATTTTGTAAATGCATTAACCCAGACACCTAACAATTACTTTGGCTGATTCCGGGTTGGCTATATGCATGCATGGAGGTTATGGGTTGATGATTTAAATGTTACATGGCTTTCTTCCACATAGTCATCTCATAAGCTGATTAATAGCAATGCTATGACCACCCTCCTTCATTCATCCTCTTACTGCAGGGATGGATAACTACAGTTCTCAAGGGCCTGATTGGCGTCACACTTTTTCTCCATCCCTAGCAAACACAGCTGATTAATCAAATTGCATTCTAAATTGAAGATCATGATAAGGTGATTGTTGGAGTCAGGCGTGTTAGCTGGGACTGGGGCAAAACTGTGACACCAATCAGGCCCTCGAGGACTGGGCAATTCCAGTCATGTCTTATTGGATGTGGAAGAGGCAAGTGGAAGCATACACTCTATACCACTCTATGACTGTTGTGCTATAGTTTCAATGGCCTTGAGTATAGCCCTACATGAGCTTTGAGTGTCACTAGAGCTGAGCAGTGTGTTAGGCTGGTTAACAGGATGGTGTGTGGCCTGTTAAGTGCTAAGATTTGATTGTCGTAACTTTCTGGTACCAACCCCTTAGTTCCACACAAGAGGTCAATGACCTACTTGGTGAGATGCAAAAGCCGACATAGCAAATTCTTAACATGCTACTTTAGAGCCTTTTGCTTCCTCTTTCGGCCTGTGCTGCATCGAGGCAGGAAACCAGCATCAAGAAACGGGAAGTGAGCAAAGTCACCAAACTAACCAATCTCTTTCCTCTGCCATATTAAACCTCACGGAAATGTAATGCGTCATGGATATAGGAAACCACACCTGCAGATGCATGACTGACTCCCTTTGAGATACCCTGTTTTATGCTGTCCATATGTGTATCAGTAGTGTGTTTCCCCTAAATGATGTGTGTACTTCCTGAATGTATTTGTTGAGTGTGTTGTAGCTCTGGTCCAGGGCGACAGTGTGTGTTCAGGGGGGTTAGTGAGTGAACACACTAACGCCCTGGACCACAGCTAAGTGTGTTGTAGGTAGTTGATGGGTGTGTGTGTTGATTGTTTGTGTTGTGTTTTCTTTCAGACAGACATGTTAACTATGAGGACCAGGTGGCCCACTCACTCCCTAGCGTTGCCACGACGGCGGTGGGCGTGTCCATATTCCTTCTCACCACCACGGCCTGCTTGGTGATCAAGTCCCGCCTTTTTCCCTGTCACTCACACAGGTAAGCACATATGACTGGCTCTTATCCCTGTCACTCACACAGCTATATTCATACGACTGGATCCTCTATAGCGGTGTTGTCACTACTAACCCTGGTCCTGGAGCATTAGTGTATGTAGGTTTTGTTCCAGCCCAGGACTAACACACCTGATTCAGCTAACCAAGGTCTTGATGATTGGTTGAATCAGGTGTGTTGCTCTGTAGGGTGGTTACAGCGCTGTAGTGGCTTTGTACAGTAGAGGCTTGGAAATGCATCACATCCTGTAATGAAAGCATCTTTATAATCTGATGAGTGAAAGTTGAAAGACTGTGGAGGAGGAGGAGGAGGAGGAGGAGGAGGAGGAGGAGGAGGAGGAGGAAGAAGAAGGAAATTCAATGGTTTGATAGTAATCTTATCATCGATGCTGGGTGTTTCATAGCTGTAGTGTCAGTTAGATTGTAGGTAAATCCACCCACTGTATGAGTGCTGTCTGTGAAGTGATCTGATCATCTCTCTACTGTTGTTCAGCAGGCGCTCCTCTGACCAGATAGATCTGATGGTGGATGGCCTGCCTGTGTCTCTGCCCACCTATGAGGAGGCTGTCTATGGGAGCTGGGGGCAACACCTGCCCCCCTGCAGAGGGCCCACCCAGCTCCTATTGGCCCAGGAGGCTCCAGGTCCTTCATTAGCTCACAACCAATCAGATTCCAGTCACCTTATCCCTCAATCCAATCAAAGCCCAGAGATCCTTCCGCCCCCTTACGAGGAGATCCAATCCTGTCCCAGAGAGAGTCAGAGTGAGGTGGACGTGCGGGGCATACAAGTTGCACTTCCCGATGACAAGGACATTTGAGTGACTGGTGTATTTATGTTACCCACCAATGATGTACTGACATGTAAAATCATGTGCTCAGGCACTTGCAGTGGGGCAAAAAAGTATTTAGTCAGCCACCAATTGTGCAAGTTCTCCCACTTAAAAAGATGCGAGAGGCCTGTAATTTTCATCATAGGTACACTTCAACTTTGACAGACAAAATCAGAAAAAAAATCCAGAAAATCACATTGTAGGATTTTTAATGAATTTATTTGCAAATTATGGTGGAAAATAAGTATTTGGTCACCTACAAACAAGCAAGATTTCTGGCTCTCACAGACCTGTAACTTCTTCTTTAAGAGGGTCCTCTTGTCCTCCACTCGTTACCTGTATTAATGGCACACCTTGCACAATTGGTGGCTGACTAAATACTTTTTTGCCCCACTGTATATGGATTCAAGCCTACCAGCATGGATCAACTTTCTTTTCAGGTTTCAACCTTATACATAGCACACCAGTTCTGATTAGCTGTTGGTAATGTTATGAGACGTTTCCTGCTACGGAGACATGGTTTATATCCCATCAGTGATGGGACCTGAGCCTCGTTTGTTGAGGTGACTTTGGTAATGATATTACTGTTACATCACAGGGACCTGCGTGTCCTTTTTGTTGGTTTATGATTTGCGATGATGGCAGAGTTGTAGCGTTGATATAGAAGCCAGCCTTGCACCTCTCCCCTGCTTTGAATTACTGACCAGAATTTGGGGAGGGTTTGGGGTAGAAACCCCCAGGATGTACTTATTTGTTATAGACATTGAATGTAGTTGTTTCTCTTTTTCTTTTCAATAGAAAAAAATGTAATGGATGTATGTAATGTAACATTTACATAATATTGCAATTATTGCATTGCACAGAAGATTAAACGTCAACATTGTTTCTAATTGTAAAACCTCTTGGCCTTACTCAGTTGTGGTGCTCTCTGGGAAGAATTAGTCAAAGGAAAGTAGATCGCATGGTTGATCAGAGACACAGTCTGCACTCAAATGGCACTCGATTACCTTTAAAGTGCCTTACTTTTGACCAGAGCCCTATAGGCCCTAGTCAAAAGTAGGGCACTATAGGCCTCCCGGGTGGCGCAGTGGTTGTGCCACCAGAGATTCTGGGTTCGCGCCCAGGCTCTGTCGCAGCCGGCCGCGACCGGGAGGCCCATGAGGCGGTGCACAATTGGCCTAGCATCGCCCGGGTTAGGGGAGGGTTTGGCCGGTAGGGATATCCTTGTCTCATCGCGCTCTAGCGACTCCTGTGGCGGGCCGGGCGCAGTGCGCGCTGATCAGGTCGCTAGGTGTACGGCGTTTCCTCCGACACATTGGTGCGGCTGGCTTCCGGGTTGGATATGCGTTGTGTCAAGGAGCAGTGCGGCTTGGTTGGGTTGTGTTTCGGAGGATGCATGGTTCTCGATCTTCGGCTCTCCCGAGTCCGTACGGGAGTCACAGCGATGAGACAAGACAGTAACTACTACCAATTGGATACCACGAAAAGGGGGTAAAATACATTTTTAGAAAGTAGGGAATAGGGCACTATTTGGGACACCGCACAGACAGAGCTAGTGTAATAACCAGCTCATGTTGAATAATTAAGTTAAGTTCTATTTGGGAATTTCAGCTTAAAGCAGCAATCAGCAGTTGAAACAATAAGTCACCCGTTTCAGTAAAAAGCTGAAGGATGGGCCTGAGAAATGTAACCACACTCAAATTCATAGGCAGGACTGACCATCCATGATATAAAAAGGATAGTTTTAGCCAAGTTGTAACATGGGATCTGACATTCTGACCAACTCATTCTTCCGTTTGTTACACAGAACTTTGTACAAACAGGATGGCCAGGGAAAGGCACTGTGAGGGAAGTGGAGTAGACTCACTTTAACTGCTAACTGTGTCCAAATGGAGAAGTACAACATCCGCTTATGAGGAATGCAGAACTACTATACTGACCTATTTACTGAAATCAGTTGAGAAACTACTGTGTGTTCAGCCCTGATTTGAGGTTGTAGTTAGTGAATGGAAAGATCCATTGACAAAACAGAGTTGGTGCATTATGGTTGTTTCCCCATCAAACAGTTTCAAGCAGGAAGTGATATGTAATAGAACATAGTTCCACAGGTTTTTTTGGGGGGGGAGGGGCGCATTCGGTCTTCAACTTGGTCCGGAAAGTCGTGCTGAACATTTTTACTATTTCCTTGCCACGTTAAAATTTGCTAAATAATTGTCCTCTATCGATCGTATTCGTAATTTCCGATGCTCCCTGACTGTCTAGCTTAATTTCTGTGATTATTAGTGAACTGGACACAGTCAAGAAACTATGAATGTAGGTCCATTATCATTTTACACAGTTTAGATTTGGTTTTAGTCATTTTAAAGTATATGGAGTTTGTTTCCCCCACCCCCCAAAAAATACATACTGCGGGCTGGATTGGACCCCTCGTGGGCCGGATCTGGCCCGCGGGCCGTATGTTTGACACCTCTACTCTAAAGTGCCAGTTGATTTGTAAATAATGTGAAATATTGTGGCCATTATACATATGGGTGTTATGTTCATGACATGTTCAACTTATTTGGCACCGACAAACTTAAAGGTGATGCCATTTACACATGGTGTGCTGTGTTTAGAGCGACTAATGTGTCGACTACACCGTTACACAATTTATAACTAGTCTGGGGGTACTGCATAATCTTGCCCCTGCATAAACTTTACATTAACTGAATAAAACTAGGTTAGAAGTAACCTAATCTCTCGTTGACAGACGTATGTAACATAACTGAGATTTTTTAGTTCTGGGTTTCCGAGATTAGCTTGTTTTTTTCCCGGGCGAAACAAAGGAGCATTATTAAATATCAAGTAAAGAAACAAGCTGCAATCCGAAGTCAGGCAGCAACCTGCACTACGAAAATATGAAGCTACCAAAAACACCACAAGATGGCAGTATTTCTTTACACATTACATACTCTTGAATAAAAAGTGCATTTATATCCATTTCAGTTTATTCAGTGAATAATACAATGCAAAACAGTACAGACAAACACTAGTCTTTGAAAATGAAAGTTATGATAAAAGCCAAATTTATAAACAGAAGTATTATGTTATGTAAATGACATAACTACAAATGGTGGTAGACCTACATCATTATAGGTTAGGTTGGGGTAAGACTGATATGTGCTATCCGCAGGTAAACACATTTTGAAGGGAAATAGGTGGGCATAATTCCATTTTTTGCCAAACATACTCACTATAAATTGTACTACTTGATTAAAAACGGATAAATAATCCACTTGATTAGAGAGAAATTCTCATTTGGCTCCCCTATTAGAATATATATATTTTTAAAAGTGTATAGATCTAACTTCATTAGATTACATCACTGTTTATTACAAAATATTAGATCAATGTACTTAAATCATTTTATTGGAGTCATTTAAAGTGGGTGGGGGGGTTAACCCCATGCCACCCTGCTATTGAAGATTATTTTGTAATGAAAAGAAAAGTACATTCTTAAAAAAAAATGTAAAAAGCTCAAATGGCACCCCAAAAACATAATACTCTTAGAAATATATGGAGGTTCAAGGTTTACACTACAGAGCGTACAGGTGACAAGGCTACGTTGCTTCCTTCATCGTACAGGGTAGACAAATGATACTTAACACATTCTGATGAATCTATAGAGATGAACCTAATGCCGCCATGGGATCATTTCATTATTGCAAATGCAATACTCATGCAGGTAAAATAAATCCTATGTGCGCTTCAAACCAATTATCTTTCTCTCTTTCGCATTCTTTAAACGATTGATTCATAATAATGACAACGTGGGAGTAATTGATAAGAAGTAAGAATTTCTACAGTATGTGAAATGAATGCGCAAAAGGCAGATGTCAGATATTTTATCCACTGAATTTGCAAAACAGCAACCATATTCCGAAAAGAAATCATTTCTACTTAAATGACAAGATCTTTCACCACCTAGAAATACATGATAAAAGCAACAAAACCATTGCGGTTTATACAATAGTCGTCCATAAGCGAGCAGACAAAACATTCATTTAATACATGTTTTTTTTCCCCTAAAGTCTAGCATGTAAAGTATATAAAAATACCAAGTAAAAAGATGCCACTGAAATAATTTGTGTGTTTGGTTGGAAAGAGATGGCAGTCGAGTACGCGGCATACTGCTGATCTATTGAGGTAACAACTGCCTGAGTACTGCACCCAACTGCTCAATAGCAATGGCTTGGGATGTTAGTCATTCATTTGATCCTTCCTTATAAAAAAAATGACCCATAGACGATCGTTCTGAGGTAATATTGGAATATCTTATAACCGTTGTGCGTTTGTTACAAAATAATATCATAATAATAAACCCAAAGGTCCCGTACAGACTGCCAGGTCCACATACCGTACTGAAGAAGAGTACACCAACTGAAGGGTCGTCGCTGTGTTCTAAAACACCACTCTCAGATTTACTGGACGTGTGTGTCTTAGGCTTGATTTGTGCGTGTTGTTGTTTGAGTCTGTTCTGACTTCGGAAGCACCATTGGGTCAAGTGTAGTGTTTAGACTAAAGTCTACAAGTGTTCGCAAGAACTGAGGAGAACACCTTTATCAACCCTGAATGAGAGGTGGAGGGGGCTAAACCTAGTACTGCCACCTACCCCCTAGAACATGAGACATACAAGAGTGGAGAGAAGAGGAATAACAAGGTTTAAGCTACAGGCATCCTCGCAGAAAACCATAGCAGGCTGTTGTTGTGGACATAGTTGGCCAGCGTGACGAAGTCTCTGAGTTGGAGGCGCTGGCAGAGAGAATGCGCGCGTCTGGTTGGGGAGTGTGTGAATGCTGTTGAGGCGCTGTGATCGCAGAACTCCGCAGCTGGCAGGGGATGATTGGCAGCTACTTCCTCAAGTCAGAGAAGAGGTCAGGGGGTCAGGTGGGCGGGACAAGAAGAGGTCCCTCATCAAGGCTGGGGGAGAAAATGAGAGAGAAGGGGAAGAGGAGAACTGAGTTGGATTGGTCATCACCTATTTCAGTAGATATTAGCAAGAGTGCTAATATCTACTGAAGGTACGGTATCTACTGTAGGTACGGTATGCAAATGCCACACATGAAGCCTAAATATTTGCCTAAGATACAGTAGTACCATGACGTGTGTCCGTGTGTTTGTACCTGCGGTGTCACATCGTCCCTGGGCTTCCCCGAGGATGGGGTCTCTGTCCGTCAGCAGTTGACTCCGCCTGTGGGGGTGTGGCCCCAGCTCCAACTCTGGGCTATCTGTATCCTCCAGGCAGTCCTGAAACACACACACAGTTTCAACTTTAATAGCACATCATTGTTCATTAAGTCATTTCATACACTCTCCCCAACTCCCACCCTAAACCCCCTCCTCACCCCACCCTAAACCCCCTTCCTCACCCAACCCTAAACCCCCTTCCTCACCCAACCCTAAACGCCTTTCCTCACCCAACCCTAAACCCCCTCCTCACCAATAGGGTGTAGCTGAGAAGCAGTTCCTGCTCGATGGGGGACACAGAGTGTCTCAGTCTCTTGTCCTGACTCATCAGCTGGGAGGGCATGTCTTCATCCTGCTCATGGCTCCTGTGGAAGTTACAGTTAGGAACGTTAACATTCAGCAACACTTTCACTCCCAAACACCCAACACCACTGTCTGTCACTCCCAAACACCCAACACCACTGTCTGTCACTCCCAAACACCACTGTCTGTCACTCCCAAACACCACTGTCTGTCACTCCCAAACACCACTGTCTGTCACTCCCAAACACCACTGTCTGTCACTCCCAAACACCACTGTCTGTCACTCCCAAACACCACTGTCTGTCACTCCCAAACACCACTGTCTGTCACTCCCAAACACCACTGTCTGTCACTCCCAAACACCACTGTCTGTCACTCCCAAACACCACTGTCTGTCACTCCCAAACACCACTGTCTGTCACTCCCAAACACCACTGTCTGTCACTCCCAAACACCACTGTCTGTCACTCCCAAACACCACTGTCTGTCACTCCCAAACACCACTGTCTGTCACTCCCAAACACCACTGTCTGTCACTCCCAAACACCACTGTCTGTCACTCCCAAACACCACTGTCTGTCACTCCCAAACACCACTGTCTGTCACTCCCAAACACCACTGTCTGTCACTCCCAAACACCACTGTCTGTCACTCCCAAACACCACTGTCTGTCACTCCCAAACACCACTGTCTGTCACTCCCAAACACCACTGTCTGTCACTCCCAAACACCACTGTCTGTCACTCCCAAACACCACTGTCTGTCACTCCCAAACACCACTGTCTGTCACTCCCAAACACCACTGTCTGTCACTCCCAAACACCACTGTCTGTCACTCCCAAACACCACTGTCTGTCACTCCCAAACACCACTGTCTGTCACTCCCAAACACCACTGTCTGTCACTCCCAAACACCACTGTCTGTCACTCCCAAACACCACTGTCTGTCACTCCCAAACACCCAACACCACTGTCTGTCACTCCCAAACACCCAACACCACTGTCTGTCACTCCCAAACACCCAACACCACTGTCTGTCACTCCAAAACACCCAACACCACTGTCTGTCACTCCAAAACACCCAACACCACTGTCTGTCACTCCAAAACACCCAACACCACTGTCTGTCACTCCAAAACACCCAACACCACTGTCTGTCACTCCAAAACACCCAACACCACTGTCTGTCACTCCCAAACACCCAACACCACTGTCTGTTACTCCCAAACACCCAACACCACTGTCTGTCACTCCCAAACACCCAACACCACTGTCTGTCACTCCCAAACACCCAACACCACTGTCTGTCACTCCCAAACACCCAACACCACTGTCTGTCACTCCCAAACACCCAACACCACTGTCTGTCACTCCAAAACACTCAATCCAACCAGGCGTCTCGTCTCTCTCACTGGTGTGACCCAGACAGCAGTGGGTCAGTAGAGTAGAATAGATTTTTACCGTTTCCTGGTAGCAGTGGGGGGCTCTGGGGAGGGGCTGTCAGGGATCCCAGGGAGCTGGACGCTGAGCAGGAAATCATCATCCATGGAGATATACGGTGCCAGCATGTCCAGATCAACCACTTCCACATCCTACCAGCACAGGAGACAGACTGCTCAATCACAGGTATAGGCTCCCTCTTCCTAATTTCCCTCTCTCAAAATAGTTTGACTTATTGGAGAAATAGGAAAGAACTATGCTCATCATTAAGTGTTCGGCTGTGTTCTGCATGTACCTCAGGCTGGTCTTCCTTCTGCATGACCTCTTCTGGACAGACGGCAAACAACTTCTCCACCTCATCCTCTATTGGCAGCTCCTCAATGGGGATCTGACGAGGACAGATATATAGTGGACTCCTCATCAGTGTGAACACATCGGGTTCGCATGTTATAGACTCTAAGGAGATACTGTATCCTCACTGACAGTTAAGAATCGTTCTTACCAGTGCTGGTGTTGGTGATGATGAGGTGGGCTTGTCGAATATGGGTGAGAGGAGCGTCCACAGCTCGGGGGTGCACAGGTCCTGTGGGAAAACTGGGGCGGAGTCAGGGCTTGATGGAAGGCTGAACGACAGCTCCGCAAAGTCTGCAGGAACACAAGCCGCAAACATAAACAGTCTTTTGGGCACTTATGACAGTGAATGAATATGTAGTAAGTCAGCCCTGTCTCAGCCAGAATGGCCCATAGGGCAGGAGGCTGCCGCATGAGGCAGCTTGATCTACTAGTACACTAGTCTGTCGCAGGTCCGCCTCAGGCCCTAGAATCTTTTGGTACTCGACCCGGGGATCAAACTCCCAACCTCAGGGGAGACACTAACCACAAGATGGTACAGTACTACGGTGTGAATTAAAGTGTGAGGATGACCTGTGAGGGGTACGATGGGGTCTCCAGAGACAGGGGCCAGTTGGAGGAGGTCCTCTGGGTTCTCCTTCAGCTGTTGGAAGAGCTCTCCACTGCTGCTGTTGTCACTGTCACACAAAGTCTCCTCTGAGGCCTCAGAGACAGGATCACTCTTCAGCCCACAGCCAGTCTGCTCTACTGAGAACACCACATCTGCCTGCTCCACCACACTGTGAGATGGAGAGAGAGAGAGAGATTATGTAGGGTAGGGAGAATAGAAAGGGGTGAATGTACGTGTCATGAAAAAGGAGATGAGAGTAGAGGTGGTGGGACATTACCTGAGGATAAAGTTAAGACAGACCACAGCCTCTGGTTGAGAGGTCTTGTTGTTGTAGATGACTGTAGCCTGGGTCTCTGCCCACACGAAGCCCCCACTCTTAGCCAGAAAACGGTATTGGCTGGTGCACACCTGGCCTTTAGATAGAACTGGGATGGGGGGGGCAGTGGATATATCAATGTACACAGACAAACACGCGCACACACCCACACTTCAAGTTGACCACTTCACCATAGCACCCTTAAAAGGCTGTGCAGGGCTCATAAAACAATGTCCTTTCCCAGAGGTGGATTAAATGACATTACTAAACTGCTCCCGAATGTCCTACGTCAGGAGTCCATGTGGGTTTTAATGACATTATGAAGGGCAGCTCTGAACAGTTGAAACTGGATTTTAAAAGAGCTGACTGACTCTGCTAGACACTAATAGAAGACCCGTCATATCTGGCCCCGTGGCCTCTCTGAAACACGTTGAATAACACAGCTATTCAACGCTTTAGCAGGATTCTCTCTCTTCACAACTGGCTACGTGATTATTGCAGCTCAATGTGTGGAACTTTTGTTGACAATTACGGTACCTTTCAGAAACCAAACACATTTTATAAGGAGGATGGGATCCACCCAAATCATTTGGGTTCCTGGAACCTTTCATAGCATTATAAGGCTGCGTTGAGACAATGACTTATATATATAATATAATATAATAATATAATATAATAATATATAATATATATAATAATAATAATATATGCCATTTAGCAGACGCTTTTATCCAAAGCGACTTACCATACATTCTACGTATGGGTGGTCCCGGGAATCGAACCCACTACCCTGGCGTTACAAGCGCCATGCTCTACCAACTGAGCTACAGAAGGACCACTTATCAATGAGACAATGACTTATCAATGACCAAAGTCCAGCTCAGTTAATCCCTACCATTGTGTCGCAGAGTTGTCATAACGCTTCAGCAAATGGACATTACACCAGGGGGTGTTGGTAGACACAATGTAAGTAACCTAATTTATGTCCCTCTAACTGCCCTAGATGTCTCTGCTGATCCCACAGCTATTGTATGCAGTAATCATGTGCCTATGAACCAGAGTGATACTGTTAGCACTGAGGCGGTGTGCCCTAGTAGGAAGTCCACTGTGTGCAGCTCACCCTGCACTGACATAAATAACCTGAGCATATCTACTTCTGCTAAGCTTCCCAGTAAAGCAATGAAAACAAGTAAGCATCCCAGAAGAAAAAAGTGCTCAAAATTGCCCACGTTAACATATGTAGCTTAAGAAACAAGGTTTATGAAATCAATAATTTGCTAGTAACAGATGACATTCATATTCTGACTATCTCTGAAACTCACTTAGATAATACCTTTGACGATACAGTGGTAGCAATACAAGGTTAGAACATTTATAGAAAATATAGAAATGCCCATGGCGGAGATGTTGCTGTTTATATTCAGAACCACATTCCTGTAAAGATTAGAGATGATCTCATGTTAAATACTGTTGAAGTAATATGGCTACAGGTTCATCTGCCTCACCTAAAGACCCTTCTGCTAGGAAGCTGCTATAGACCACCAAGTGCTAACAGTCAGTATCTGGATAACATGTGTAAAATGCTTGATAGTGTATGTGTTATCAACAGAGAGGTATATTTTCTGGGTGATTTAAATATGGACTGGCTTTCATCAAGCTGCCCACTCAAGAGAAAGCTTCAAACTGTAACCAGTGCCTGCAACTTGATTCAGGTTGTCAGTCAACCTACCAGGGTAGTTACAAACAGCCCAGGAATGAAATGATCAACATTTATTGATCATATCTTTACTAATGCTGCAGAAATGCGCTTGAAAGCAGTATCCAGATCCATCGTATGTAGTGATCACAATATAGTAGCCATATCTAGGAAAATTAAAGTTCCAAAGGCTGGGCCTAATATAGTGTATAAGAGATCATACAAGAAGTTTTGTAGTGATTTCTATGTTGTTGATGTAAAGAGTATTTGTTGGTCCGTGCTGTGCAATGAGGAGCAAACAGACGCTGCGCTTGACACTACTGTTAGCTAGCCTGATAGTCACGAACAATTGTTAGCAAGCTACCCACAAGGAATTGACATCTACCTTGCACAACATTACTTTTAGGTCATTTTTGCCTGTGTGGTCTCGTCTCTATTTTTGCTGGCTGAAAGAAGGTTTCAGTGAATGAGAGGTGCAGCGTGAGGCAATACAGTAGGGGGGAGTGTAAGCGCATCTCACGGTAGTACGCAAATTGAGAAACACCCCATGTATTCACGCAGTCTAGCAGTAGTTGTATTTGTCCAATCCTCTGTCCTCACTGTTCAGTCTGCTTCCCAGACACCCAGGAGGAAAGGCTGAGCAGTGGCAAGTCTGCCTGACAACAGCTGTCACAACAACACGTCGTCCCCAGTACTCGCAGTGTCATTTTACTTATGTATCACTCACCGGCATAACGCCTTACAGTGTTACACTGACTCTCACGGAACTGTTATAGGTCACATGATAATGTTACAAAGCAGACTAGCTCGGTGAAACCAATGGTTTAGCGTGCCCCCTTCCACCTACAATCCACACACACCCTGCTCTCAGAGACTCACGGATGTGCAGGCTCTTGGTCACATGATCCGAGTCCAGGGCATGATGGAATTCGTAGGCAGATTTGCCAATCAGATCTTCTGGCTCGTATCCCACTAGCTCTGCCACCCTGGCAACACAGTGGATACAGAAGGAGGGGGTGGTCAGAGGTCAGCTTGTAGTCAACAACCCATCGATGATGCAGTATGGTAGTTTTGCAAGAGGGAATGGTATAAAATGATTCATTTACCCCAGCAGATTAAGTTACGAGTTATTGTAATGAGCCCCACTCAGAGGTGGCAACAAACAATGGTTATAAACTTTCCCACGGTATGGAGATGGCCATCTCCAGCAGTCTGTTTGTTTGTGTGTAGTGGGGAATTATTTCATTCACGATTTTCTGTACTTGATTGGTTAATGATATGTTCTAAATATAATTGTATACGCGGAGAGACGTGGACCGAGGCATTCCCCTGGGAGGTGAAACCGGAATTAGCCATGTACCCCCATGTTAACGCCATCTATGGTTAAGTAGTTTTCTTCTGTTAGTCTATAATTATGTTGTAACTGACTACTGATATCCTTTTACTTCTTAGATATCCTTTTACTTCTTCTTCGACCTTTGACCTGTTTAGGTGCTGATGGTATACTTACTGGTAATCTGTGTCGACAGTGGCTACGGCTACTGTCTTAGTTGGGAGTCAGAAGATTTAGTGACCATGAAGACTGAACAGTTGTCTGCTGATAGTGGATATAAGGGCCTTCTCCGAGGAGGCCAGGCAGACTGTTTCTATGCTGGAGGTTGTCTCCCGTTGAAACTTGTATGAACCCGAATTGATTTATGATTGACTTTAACCGCAACTACTCTTCTCAATTATTCAGGGGATTGGAACCAAAATATAACGGGTAGGGAGAGATCGAGACAGAGGGGTGAACCTTTAGGTGGCTTGATGTCCTGAACATCATGGCATGACTTGGAATGTGTTTAGGCTAGTACTAGCATCAGAACATCACTGAATAACAGAATTATATAATTGATATTCTGAATATTAAAAAATAAATCATATTATTAACCGGTTCTCATGATTTTAAAATAACTTTTCTCTTTCGAAACACTAGAGATCACTTTCGTTTCCGGTTCTGTTTCCTTTCCTCTAATTAGTTCACTCTTTTCCCTGAACCGGTTCCAACCCCTTCTTTTATTCATTTCACAATCCCCTTTACAGAGTGTGTATGAGGGTGTGTGTTTGTGTGTGATGTTTCTGTTGCTATGCATGTGTGTATTAGCCTAAAAATAAGTGTAGTGCTCAGTCTAGTTTAATCATGGGTGTATCCACTACGGCCAATTCTATTGCAAATTGTTTTGCAACCGAAACTGTTTACTTCAAATGCTGTTGAGTTTCATTTTGTTCTCAAATTAAAATTGTTGTTCAGTCGTGTTTCATTCTGGAAAGATTTGGATGGAGCCCCAGGGTTTCCCAAACTCGGTCCTGGGCCCCCCCCTGGGGGCACGTTTTAGTGTTTGGCCCCTAACACGACACAGCTGATTCAAATCATCAAAGCTTGATGATGACTTGGTTATTTGTATCAGCTGTGTAGTGCTGGGGGCAAAAACCAAAAGGTGCCCTCAGGAGGGTGGTTGGCAAACCCTGCTTTAGAGCATGGAAGAATTAATCATTTATAGATGTGCAGCTTGTGCTCAATACTTCAGACTTGTCATATTGGAATGGCAACGCGTGGAAACCAGAACATTTAAATGATCTCCTTCCATTTAAGAATACAACAAGAGCGTTTGGATTAAATGGTTTTGCAACAAAAGGTTTTGCAACAGAATCGGCGTAATGATTTCATCGCGTGTGTGTGTCTGCTCAGCCTCACCTGCCCTCGCAGTGTGTGAAGCGCAGGTCCATGCTGTGTCGAGTGAGGAAGGTACTGCGGTCCAGAGGGAACTCCACACTTGACGGGTGGGGGATGGGCTCACACAGCACCGTCATGAAGCTGCCTGCAGGGGGTGACGAATCCTCGTCACTGGAGAACACACGCATGTGGCCTGTACAGTGCAGCACCTGGAGGCCACAGAGTGCAGGAAGGTTAGTTTGACAACCATGACTATCCATATTAGTCCCAATGTGAATGTTGGAGAGCAGGGATAGGCAAATTTGATGGGGGCACAAAAAGGGCACAAAAATAAAATCACAACTCATCATGAGGGGCCGCAGTAGCTCGCTTTTTTTGTTGTTGTGTGGAAATTGATACGAGGGCTTTTAAAAAGGGGGGTCTGTGCCACGGGCTGCCTGCCAGTTGCCCATTCCTGTTGCAGAGACAATTCAGGGCAGACATAACTATGTTCAGCACATTCACAGTGGGACTTGACATGGCGTGTTAGAAGAGAATAAAGGAATGTATACAAGAGGAAGGTTCTGTCCCAAATGGCAGCCTATTCCCTATATAGTGCACTACTTCAGACCAGAGCTCTATTCCCTATATAGTGCACTACTTCAGACCAGAGCTCTATTCCCTATATAGTGCGCTACTTCAGACCAGAGCTCTATTCCCTATATAGTGCGCTACTTCAGACCAGAGCTCTATTCCCTATATAGTGCACTACTTCAGACCAGAGCTCTATTCCCTATATAGTGCACTACTTCAGACCAGAGCTCTATTCCCTATATAGTGCACTACTTCAGACCAGAGCTCTATTCCCTTATATAGTGCACTACTTCAGACCAGAGCTCTATTCCCTATATAGTGCACTACTTCAGACCAGAGCTCTATTCCCTAAATAGTGCACTACTTCAGACCAGAGCTCTATTCCCTATATAGTGCACTACTTCAGACCAGAGCTCTATTCCCTATATAGTGCACTACTTCAGACCAGAGATCTATTCCCTATATAGTGCACTACTTCAGACCAGAGCTCTATTCCCTATATAGTGCACTACTTCAGACCAGAGATCTATTCCCTATATAGTGCACTAATTCAGACCAGAGCTCTGGCGCAGACCAAATAACCAGAGATGGAGAGGAACAGCAGTATGAAAATGGGATGTGACACCCTTGTAACACGGCCAAGAGTGAGAACACAGACTCACCACAATAACACAAATGCTGAGTCAACACTCTTCACACACACCTCTACTGGAATCCAGAGCGTAACTGGGCTAAGGCTTTCTGACAGTCATGGTCACTGATGGACCCATGCCTTGTGTGTGTGTGTGTGTGTGTACTTGTTTTCCTAATTTATCAGGACCCCAATGGTCTAACAATTCACCCAAACGTCCTGACAAGGTAGGAAAACACTAACCTTTTTCTTGTCCGGAATTTGTTACAATTCTATTTTAAGTTTAAGGGTTAGGTTTTAGAGTTTTAAGTTAAGGTTAGGTTAGGTTTCGGGGTTAAGGTTAGGGAAAATAGTATTTTTAAAAAGGTCAAACATTTTTACTCCCCCAAAAAGTCCAGAAATTTCACAAAAATAAAGCTGTAATCCCCCTGGATCAACCTCCTGATGCTGGACACTGAGCCAAGCAGAAATTAGCCATGAGAAATGAAGGTGAGGGGACACCATCTATGCTACCAATGACGCAGGCAAGCCATAGTCGCTCCAATAGGAAAGAAAGTAAGGCAGGGAGGCAGGCTGGATTAAGTAGAGAACCAGAGAGATATGGTTAATCCCCACATCTCATCATTAGAATGGAGACAAATCCCCGATATCTAGGCCAGCCAGACTGTCCTACCTAACCTTTCAGCTGGATTAAGTGTCCTGTCCTTCTGAATCCAAAACACATCTCATGTTTATAGCTCGGATGTTTCTCTAATGTCTTAGCAACGCCACTGGTAACAGCAACATATGAATCTCAGTGAATGGTGAAAGACGGCCCGAATAGGGTTGGCCAATATCCAGATGTTCAGACCTTCTGATTCAGAGGGGTTGGGTTAAATGCGGAAGACGCATTTCAGTTGTACAACTGACTAGGTATCCCCCTTTCCCTTCATATCAATCCAGTACCATAGTGGGGTACATGGTATTACCGTTATAGCAGCACTCTATGCACTCTCTCTCTCCATAGCGGACACTAGCTAAATGCTAACCAAGCGCAATCGGACATAAACGAATGGCAAGAACAGACAGCCCAGCTCATAAAGTTATACTCAAAAGGGTACTCTTTTTCTGCACGCACAAAACAAATAGTAGACAACGGGGATCTTGATCAAGGAGGGGGCTGATCATCTCTGCTGTAAATCTTGAAAGCTAGCAACTTAGCTAGAGAGGAAGTTAGCAAACCAAATGCAGAGCTGAAGAGAATTGATATGGCACATCCTAGATAGTCAAATGTATAGTTAGAAGATATTTTGCTAGCAAGCATTAGTTGTGCATTTCAAGTGTGAATTTCTTTTTAATTTTTTTAAATGTTTTTTTTAATGAATTTCACCCCTTTTTTCTCCCCAATTTTGTGGTATCCAATTGTTGTAGTAGCTACTATCTTGTCTCATCGCTACAACTCCCGTACGGGTTCGGGAGAGACGAAGGTTGAAAGTCATGTGTCCTCCGATACACAACCCAACCAAGCCGCACTGCTTCTTAACACAGTGCGCATCCAACCCGGAAGCCAGCCGCACCAATGCGCCGGAGGAAACACCGTGCACCTGGCCACCTTGGCTAGCGCACACTGCGCCCAGCCCGCCACAGGAGTCGCTGGTGCGCGATCAGACAAGGACACCCCTACCGACCAAGCCCTCCCTAACCCGGGCGACGCTAGGCCAATTGTGCGTCGCCCCACGGACCTCCCGGTCGCAGCCGGTTACGACAGAGCCTGGGCGCGAACCCAGGGACTCTGATGGCACAGCTGGCGCAGCAGTACAGCGCCCTTAACCACTGCGCCACCCGAGAGGCCTCAAGTGTGAATTTCAAGTGTAAAAATCGCCCTATGCAGGTGTGGGATACGCAGGTGTACGGGGCTTGGGGTGTTGGTTGCTCATTAGGGCTCAGCTGTGTGTGTCTGCGGGGGGGGGGGGCGTACCTTCCAGGTGGCAGACTTTATGTTGACAGTGCGCCCTCTAACAGTCAGAGTGCTCTTCATCCTAAGAAAGAAGGTAATCTCTGTGTGTTGCTGCACTGGTTTCTTCTTGAATACACCTGGGATGGAGAGAATAGGTTCTAGGGTTTAGGCCTATAGCTCTGTGTGAGCATGCATGATGAACACACACACACACACACACACACACACACAACGGGTAGTTTGTCTCACCTGGCCTAGGCACCAGGAGATCCCGTAGCTCCTCTTGGTCACATGGGTGGACAAAGTCATACACACTCTGACCCAGCAACTCCAGCTGGACAACAACAATAATACAACCATGTCAATACAATGCCACACAGGCGCCTTTTCCATGAACCGCAGATTAAGAAAAGCTGCACTGCAAAGCAGAGAATATTACACCTGGTACTTCGTAGCTTGTATCTATTTGCTAACTCCTACAAACATGATGATGTCTGCATTTTCTTGGTAATCCAACCAACCAGACTCTTACATTTGTTCTGCAGGGTAATCTAGGGAACCATAAACTTTGGGCTATGATTGTACTACAAGCCTGCATGTGAAATAATAAAAAGAAAGATAAGCTAAGAAGGGGAGGGGGAGAGATGACTTCTGGTGAAAAATATGTTTTTTTCTATAGAACTTGAGGGCTCTCAGAGACCACAGCCTATTTTGCAGGAAGAAAAGGAAGCACGTATAAAGAACACATATCACGTGTGGTTTAACTCACATGTCAGACACGGAAATATCCAAAAAGCCTCATGATTTCAAACCGTTAAATCAATTATGCAACATAAAACTAACCAATTGGACAACCAAACTGTTCATCAAAGGCCATGAATAAAAACGTGGTGAAACATGCACTAACAACGGAATATTATTAACATTCCTCATTGCCATTCGTTAAGTGGGAGAATCCACTTTTTGTATTCGAGTCTGCAGTCGACATTCTAGTAAGTCTATAACGGATTCATTCTACTTGACTATACTCAATTAGAGCTTTGTGGATACAGACGGACTGTAAACAAAATCACACAACAGCAGTGGAACTGTATATTACAATAGTACTGCTATATGGCATTAAGCAGATGATTTTTATCCACAGAGACTTACAACAGCGAGTGCATACATTTTCATACGGATCGCCCCAGTGGGGATCAGACCCATGGCCCTGATGTTACCAAGACCTGTATGTACCTGTTGGATGCCCAGGTGTTTGTCGACGCTGTCACCCAGGTAAATCATATCCCCCTCCTCGGTCATCACCATGATGAAACCTGCCAGCGCCCGGGGGTAGAACCCATCCATCGTGTCCTCGTCCCCATCTGTGACGCGCTCCTCACTCGTGTCCCCTGCTATGACATTAAAACCCACGTCATTAGAAAACGCACGCGTCCTACGTCATGTCACCATCTTTTCGACTCAAGGGTCTAGACTTCCACCATCTTGGGAGTTGGTTATTACTAGGAAAGTAGTGAAGAAAGTAAGCTCTCAACCATTCAGTCACAGGACACGGACATGACTGGCCAATGGGAGCCCACCTGAGCGGAGGTGGTGCATGCGAAGGAAGCTGAGCGTCACCCTCATGATGGCGGCCTTGTCCAGGTCGGCGGAGACTCTGCGGGGGAGGGGCAGGGTGTGGGCCAGCTCGTAGAACAGCTCCGTCTCCTGACTCCGTCGGCAGCGTGCCGCATCCCGGGAACGCACCTTCCGCTGATCCGTACCCGACCTGGACAGAGGGAAGAGGGAGAGAAAAAAAAGAGTGGTGAGGAAGTGATGAAGCAGGAAGAGAAGTAGAACAGACCACGGCGATGTAGGAGCAAGGCATACTGAAGAGGTGTTCGTTCATGAAGATAAATCCTTTGTGATTTCTTGCAAATGATTACATTTCTTGCAAATTGATTACAAATGTCATCCAATTTTCCGATGTGTGAAATTCTAGCAAAATCACAAAACGCCTTGAACCCTTTCAACACACATTTCAACTTTTTCTGTGAAGTCAGTCATTGTGTACACAAAGTCAAACCAGATATTTAACATCCACAGTGTAATATTCACTTCCTTCTTCAGACAAACAAAATTCAAACATTGTTTATTACTCTTCTTCATCAAACGTCTCTGATCCTCTCTTTACTCCATCACACCTCCATAACCGAACAAGCAAATAGCTAAATATTCAAACACACACATACAAACAGATGGAACAAAAAATGTATTTCCTAAACAGTTTTCTCTTTGTGTAGTTGAAGTGTTCACCAAGTCTCACACTGTGTCTGAGGGGGCAGGGAAACGATCCTCCCTGAACCACAGCCCTTAATCGCCCCTTACCTCCCTCCCCTTAGCTTCCTCCCTCGCACCACGGGGATACAGGCAGGCTCTGTTAACCCGTTTATGGCATCTGACGCCAAATCAACAGACAACCCCCCCCGTGTCCTCCATTGTCCCGCTGTCCTCTATAGTCTCAGAGAGCTTCTGAGATTGTGCTCTCACTTCTATCCCCCTGGCTTTTCACAGGACGTTTAAACAGAAGTAATGGTGTATCTCCATGTATGACTGCAGGCCGGGTGAGACAGTTCAGGAGTTCTCCCAGTCCCTTAGCATCTCACAATCTGTGTTTATCCAAAGAAAATATCATTGATTATTTAGTAACTGTAATTGATCCTTACCAGCTGTGGTAATATGACGTGAGAGTAATGAGTTTCTCATTGGCCAGGGTGTGACAGAACGTGCTCGGTTTGATTTTAATATGGTCAGATATGTGTTCTCAAAGACTTAGCCTGTGAGGGGGCAGGGAAACAGGCAACATAAGGGTACTTCCATGGTAACAGAATTGAGATTTTTCACTTAAAATGTATGCCAAAAAAACATTGATTTCAAAGTGTAACAAACCATACAACTGTACGCACGAGGACTACCTTTAACAATTTACATTGAAAATGTTACAACAACAAAAAACATTACTGGAACAACTGTGCAGATACAAAGTTTGTAAACAGAATTTTGATAAAATCTCCCTCTATTTTTTTTATGTGACCATGTTTTTCAAATAGATTCAAAAGGTGTGTGCAGAACTACAGTAAGTAACGTGGATTTACACCCGGTAACAGAAATGCGGTAATGTAATTTCATCATGGGTCCCTGATCTGTACAACACAGAAATGCATAATTATGGATATGAGTGTCATTCTCTTCATGGTGTATCCTCAATAGGTACACAAAACGGTCGAAATATGCAATATCCTCCTTTGCATATTTGGGTATTATTCTACATACTGGCTATTATTT
Organism: Oncorhynchus keta; assembly: GCF_023373465.1. Lineage (NCBI taxonomy): Eukaryota > Metazoa > Chordata > Actinopteri > Salmoniformes > Salmonidae > Oncorhynchus > Oncorhynchus keta. Next base: position 37,268,896 of record NC_068421.1, read on the forward strand.
TAATGAGCTCTGTTACCAAGCAAGACCAAATTTGGTTGGTCCAGACAAAATCTGAACCAATCATAGAAGTCTACGTTTCACAAGTTTGGACATCAAAGTACACCACAGTAGATAATACAGTACGGACTGATTTCTTCAACCCGCTCAGGCTGCTTTTCATACTGCCTCCACCTGCTCCCGCTGACTTCTTGTCCAACTCCCACCTGCTCCCGTAAGAACTGTCCCTGAACTCAACCCCAGTCCCGCAAAGTTAATTTAGGTGTATGTGAAGCAGCTTGATTTGCAGCCCAGGTCTTTAGTTTTGAACGGTTTGACCTACAGATGAGCGGTTTTCTGCATTTCTCCAACACTGGCCGCGCATTCTGCATGATTGATTGTTAGTCAATTATTCAAACAATTTAAAAGTAAATACTACAGCCCACACTATGTAAAATAATATTTTGTTTGTCAATAGAGGATTGTGTTTCTATCTCCTGTCTTGTATAGGCTCCGAGATTAAATAGGCTATAACGTCACACTCCTATCTCATAGCAATACTGCAGCTTACCCATACTGTCCCATAATACACTAGTTGCTTTTGAAGTAACAGTTGTTGTGTTTAAGGGGTTATAGAGTGCACTGCCTGCCAAGCCCCCTGACTGCTGATTGGTCAGTTTATTGGAGTCAGCACCTTTTCTGCTCCTGGGATCTTCATAGCTCAGTGGCTGGTATGCTAGAGTGGGGGAGGGGTGTTTGAGTGAGCTGGAGCCTCTCAGCCAGACTGTTAGCTTTTGAAATGATAAAAGAGAGTGCAAGATATTTTGTGAATATGTCTAAAAACATCATTGTATTTGGAGAGGTTTTTGACCAAATATTGACCTAAACTCAAACACTCAAGACAACTTGAAAAAATGATTGTATATATCAAGGAATGCCATTTTGGCCATACAAATACTGTCATAAATTACAGAAATTAATGGGAATATTTTACACAATTTGACATTTGAGAGATTTTTGACACCTCAAGGACACCTGGGCCTTGTTAAGGATAAACATGTATACATACAGATTGGTATAAGATATCTGTTCCATTTTTTTGTGCACATGTTGACAAGATGTTGGGGAATCCCAACATGGTCCTTCTGTAGCTCAGTTGGTAGAGCATGGCGCTTGTAACGCCAGGGTAGTGGGTTCGATTCCCGTGACCACCCATACGTAGAATGTATGCACACATGACTGTAAGTCGCTTTGGATAAAAGCGTCTGCTAAATGGCATATATTATTATTATCACTGAAATGAAATATTGACCCACTGAGCTTGCCTGACGACTTCAACACTGTGTGTTACTCTGTTTTAGCCCTCCACAGGAACAGGATAGAGCCCTATAAAATGTGTTGTTCAGGCATAGTTCAGTCAAAATCTATATTTGGGTCTAATTACCCTGAACTTGAGTTGTGTCTCAAGGTCCATGGTGACAGAATCCACAACAATCTATTTATTACTTCTGCCACAGTCCGCATCGTCAAATGTCATGAATGTAAACAGCCAAACCGATGTTAGCAATGCTGCACTGCAAGCTGAAATTTCCTAAAAATATATTGTCACCACTTCAGTTTAGACATCTCAAGGTTAAGGTAAATCGACCCAAATATAGATTGACTGAACTAGGCCTCTCTTTAACCGGTTGTTTTTTGAAAATCGTTTGTCGTCGATATACAATTTAGGTTCCAAAACCGTAGATCGAAAGCGAGGCGTATCAATATTAAGATAGAGCATTTGGGTAGCGTCAGAGCATTTACCCGCCAGGCATATTGGTAGCCTACGTGAAATGACCCAATGCAATGCAATTGGAGTCATAACAGCAAGACTGACTGTAGGCAGTGTCAATTTGACCTGGGAAACATGAATGAACACCAATGGAATATGTCCTCTCGGGTGGGTATAATTTGTGGAACGGTCCAACAGGAATCTGTTCCAAAAACGTTGTAAATAACATGGTTGCCAACAAACAACGCATAAAAAGTTGTATAGCGGCAGAATAAGATACTGGGTAGGGAGTGGGCTATTTCATTATGTTTTTCACTCACCACGTTAATTCTGAAAAATGTCAGTCTTCACTCTGGAGCCTATGGACAAACATTAAGAATAAGCTACGCAGTGGGTTGATGCCTATTCGGCAGCTAGTTAGCAAGGTGAATTGACCATGCTACTTTGTATGAGTTGTTTGTTGGCAATCTTGTACTTTACAACGTTTTTGGAACATATTCCTGTTGGAACGTTCCACAAATAATACCCACCCTGTCCTCTCTACCCCCCCTGGAATAAGGTCAATGACGTCATCAACTCCACACTTTTACTAGGCTCTTCATTTAATCCTGCCTCAAAATGAGTTGATGATATTGAGATGTGTGAATTGAGTAGGCTCAATCCTATCCTAAACTATAATGAATCTCTCAACCAAACCGATGTAGTAAAATATATACTTAAATAAGTTTGTCTAATAGTTATTGCACAATTTCCACTGCCAAGATCTAAATGCAGAGACACAGAGGCGTCATGCCCATGGGGGGCACAGGGGTAAGTGCCCCCTCAGATTTCTCCTGTAAAAGAAATACTACTAGCCACAATTTGATCAAGTTGGGTTTAGCTAGCCCAGATAGGTTTCCAATATCCCAACCTCATAACTTTCTACCAAGAAGCCATTTCAGGCTATCAATCCAGTTAGAGTAGCTAACTTGTCCAAATATCTTAGCTGGCATGTGTAAACAACGTCATGTTGCTTGCTTAGCCAGTACCACTTACTCCCGATTTGGACCATACCTGGCACAATCTCTGGACCTCTGCATTGCTAGCACACATGGCCGCCATACTGAAACATCTTATCAGTCAGCTCCACATTAAAAACTAGCTAAAGTCTGAAGTGGCTGTCGAGTATGTTTCACACATCCCCATGTGCTCCACATGCCTGTTGGCAAGGTTGGTAGACTTCAGAAAGGCAAGCAAGATTTTGGGCCATAGATTGCAGAAAAAAAAACGTTTCAGGTGTTTGAAAATGCACATACTTTGTGCCCCCTCGGATTTGGGTGCATGACACCCCTGGGAGAAGACTTGGAAAAAAAATGATTTTACTTTTTGATATCTCGTATCTGTACATTCGTGCTCATGTCAAAGTTATTTTGGAATCGGCAGACAATAGGCTTCGAGACCACTTGGAATATGTCGACGATGTTTAATTGAAACCAAAAACGCACATGTATAACTCATTTATAAATGTCTTACCGTTGTGCAACAGGATCTTCCTTCGTATCCATATTAAACTCGTAAACTTCAAGGATCAGACTTCTGATTTGTTTTATTATCGTTCAATTCTATGCTGAGACTGTTTGACTCGAGAAAGCTCTAACAACAACGCCTCATCCCGACTGGCTTCCGCCTTGGCAGACATTCTAGCCAATGAGAAGGCAGATTCGCATGAACAACAGGGATGCGTTCAGTACCGAAAAATGTACTGCAACGTTCAATTAAAGGGAAAAGGTGCGGTTCTTAACGACCAGTTCAACAACGGAGAGATGGTGGGTTGGGGAACGGTACTTTAAATACGTAACTCTCTGCTTTAAAACCATACCCATCAAACGTACCTCAAAGTCTGTTCAAGAACGTTGAAGGGCGTTCTGAGGAAACGTGCCGTTCAGTACAAACCGTGACGTAACGTAGCAGACGTTCAATCGAACTGAACGAACCCCAGGCACAATTTTGTCTATTGTGTTCGTTTGAGTGGTAAGGCTGAAGGCACCGACATCAAAATAAATTGGAGTAAAGTCGGGGGGAGGTGCATTTGGTGTCAGCCGAATGGTCTGACACTAATCTGGTTTTCCAACAGCAAGACTCAGATCAACATGGCGGGGTTATTGTTTATCAACGTTTTTCTTTATCATGTCAAAATAAACATGCCTCCAACCCCCATATCACGCAAGCACAAACTGAAATAAAATGTGTGTACATTGTCCCAAATCTCACATGAATTTGTACATATCCACTGTATACATGAATTGCACCAAAGTTGGTTCCTGTTTCAGTAACGTCTTTGGTCAGGTTCATGTCGGTCAAACAAAAAGACAATAATGATTGGTTGACAATTAGAGCCTCCCACAATGCAGCCGGTGGCTGCAGGATGAAGTTGGTGAAGAGCAACTGCAGAAACTAACAGTAGACTGCAGTCAAAATGTCATGACCTTTGACCACATGAATTATGTTCATGCAGTGGACATGAAGGTGCAAGTCCGACATGTTTCCCCCCAATAATGCAACACAGTTTGAAAGCCAGTGACCGACATGACAAAAGAGATCAGCTCGAACAAGCATATTCTTCTTTATATGGAGGAGTTTGAGCTGATCAATTCTGTCTGTGGTCATGCCTTTCAAAGTGTGTTGCAAGCCTGCCTTGCATCTACATGTCAACTGCATGAAGTCGCTGTAGCTGCTTATTTCATGTTTATTTTTGACATTACAATTTTTAAAAATTATAAACAATGGAAACACTGTCATGTTGCTAGGAGCCTTGCTGTAGGTTAAAGGCTATATGGACACTCCTGAGCTGCAAACCGCAACAGCAACACTACCATTTTGCACGGAGCCTTGTTTTAGGGAGAAGGCTATATGGACACTCCTGACCTAAACACACTAGTACACCACAGAGGACATGTAATATCTACATATGTACAATGTAATAACTAGGTGTACTTAAGATACTTAAGTGTATCTTGAAGGGTACTTTTTTGTAATTCAATACTCCTGAAAATATGAGGGCAGTGCAAGCAGATGAATGAAAGTAGTGAATATCAGTTTTTATCTGTGAGAATCCCTGGGACCAAAGTAGGTAAGGATTTAGTTAAGGTTAAAGTTAAGGATCAGTTTTAGATTTTGGATAGTCATTTTGCAGGTCAGCAGTGTCCTTATAGTCTCTCTCTTGCTGTAGGTAAACCGTGCCCCTCCTCCGACTTCACTCATTGACTTTCGTCTACATTCGGCTGCGTTAAAGCCTTCCTGCTCGAACACACCATATGGGTTTATTGATCCCCTCACCACTCTCTGGAAGTCACCCTCAGAGTTTTGTCAGCAACACGTGACGACCTGGAGCCCTCCTAGTTGGCAGGGGTGAGGGGCGGGTTTGGGATTCACTATTTAAAAACACCCTAATGATTGGTTGACAGATAGTGCCTCCCACTTGCCAGGCTGATGGCTGCATTGTGCAGCCAGTGAGAAGCAACTGCAAGGTGACTTCATTAAAAACTGCAGGACCTTTGATGACATGTTTTTTTGTCAAGTTCATGCAGTCGACATGCAGTCGACATTTTGAAAGGCAATGACCAACAATGTTCACCGACTTAGGGAAATTGATCCACTCGAACGGTCCAATTTCTTCTTCTACTTCTATGGATGGATCAGTGGTATTATGCTGCCATTGTCTGACTACCACCACCTATTGGCTTGAAGAGTTGGGTGGCGAAAAGCAGAATGCATTGGTGAACATTGATCAAATCAAATCTTATTTGTCACGTGCTGAATACAGACCTTACCTTGAAATGCTTACTGGCAAGCCCTTAACCAACAATGCAGTTCAAGAAATAGAGCTAAGAAAATATTTACTAAATAAACTAAAGTAAAAAAGAAAAGCAAAAGAAAAGGTAACAAGAAAATGACATAACAATAACAAGGCTCTATACAGGGGGTACCGGTACCAAGTCAATGTGTGGGGGTACAGGTTAGTCGAGGTCATTTGAAAAATGACTATTAAATAGATAATTAACAACGTAAATGGTGGCCATATTATTCATTGTTCAGCAGTCTTATGGCTTGGGGGTAGAAGCTGTTAAGGAGCCTTTTGGTCCTAGACTTGGCACTCCGGTACCGCTTGCCGTGCGGTAGCAGAGAGAACAGTCTATGACTTGGGTGTCCCTTTGGGCTTTCATTTTTGTGCCTTCCTCTGACACCGCCTAGTATATAGGTCCTGGATGTCAGGAAGCTTGGCCCCTGTGATGTACTGGGCTGTACGCATTAGCATCTGTAGCACCTCACGATCAATGCCGAGCAGTTGCCATACCAGGCAGTGGTGCAACTGGGCAGGGTGCTGTCAATGGTACAGCTAAGAGCCCATGCCAAATCTTTTCAGTCTCCTAAGGGGGAAATGGTGTTGTCGTTCCCTCTTCACAACTGTCTTGGTGTGTTTGCACCATGATAGTTTGTTCGTGATGTAGAAACCAAGAAACTTGAACCTCTCGACCGCTCCACTTCAGCCCCGTCGATGTTAATGGAGTTCTGTTTCGGCCCTCCTTTTCCCATAGTCCACGATCAACTCCTTTGTCTTTCTCACATTTAGGGAGAGGTTGTTGTCCTGGCACCACACTGCCAGGTCTCTGACCTCCTCCTATAGGCTGTCTCATCTTTTTCTGTGATCAGGCCTACCACTGTTGTGTCGTTAGCAAAGTTAATGATGGTGTTGGAGTCATGCTTGACCACGCAGTCGTGGGTAATCAGGGAGTACAGGAGGGGAATAAGCACGCACCCTTAAGGGGCCCCAGTGTTGAGGATCAGCGTTGCAGATGTGTTGTTGCTTACCCTTACCACCTGGCGGCTGCCCATTAGGAAGTCCAGGATCCAGTTGCAGAGGGAGGTGCTTAGTCCCAAGGGCCTTTGCTTAGCGATGAGCTCTGTGGGTACTATGGTGTTGAACACTGAGATGTAGTCAATGAACAGCATTCTCACATAGGTGATCCTTTTGTCCAGGTGGGAAAGGGCAGTGTGCACTACGATTGAGATTGTGTCATCTGTGTATCTGTTGGAGCGGTATGTGAATTGGAGTGGGTCTAGGGTGTCTGGCATGATGGTGTTGATGTGAGTCATGACCAGCCTTTCACAGCACTTCATGGCTACCGACTTGTGTGCTAAGGGGAGGTAATCATTTGGGCAGGTTACCTTCGCTTTCTTGGGCATAGGGACTACAGTGGTATGTTTGAAACATGTAAACTCAGCAAAAAAAGAAACAGACCTTTTTCAGGACCCTGTCTTTCAAAGATAATTAATAAAAATCCAAATAACTTCACAGATCTTTATAGTAAAGGATTTAAAAACACTGTTTCCCATTCTTGTTCAATAAACCATAAACAATTAATTAATATGCACCTGTGGAACGGTCGTTAAGACACTAACAACTTACAGACAGTAGGCAATTAAGGTCACAGTTATGAAAACTTAGGACACTAAAGAGGTCTTTCTACTGACTCTGAAAAACACCAAAAGAAAGATTACATTACATTACATTTAAGTCATTTAGCAGACGCTCTATGCTCAGGGTTCCTGCTCATCTACGTGAATGTGCCTTAGGCATGCTGCAAGGAGGCATAAGGACTGCAGATGTGACCAGGGCAATGTCCGTACTGTGAGACGCTTAAGACAGTGCTACAGGGAGACAGGACGGACAGCTGACTGAGCTGAATCGGTACATCCGAACATCACACCTGCGGGACAGGAACAGGATGGCCACAACACCTGCCCGAGTTACACCAGGAACGCACAATCCCTCCATCAATGCTCAGACTGTCCGCAATAGGCTGAGAGAGGCTGGACTGAAGGCTTGTAGGCCTGTTGTAAGGCAGGTCCTCACCAGACATCACCGGCAACAACGTCGCCTATGGGCACAAACCCACCTTCGCTGGACCAGACAGGACTGGCAAAAAATGCTCTTCACTGACGAGTTGCGGTTTTGTCTCACCAGAGGTGATGTTCGGATTTGCGTTTATCATTGAAGGAATGAGCGTTACACCAAGGCCTGTACTCTGGAGCGGGGTTGATTTGGAGGTGGCGGGTCCATCATGGTCTGGGGCAGTGTGTCACAGCATCATCGGACTGAGCTTGCTGTCTTTGCAGGCAATCTCAACGCTGTGCGTTACAGGGAAGACATCCTCCTTCCTCATGTGGTACCCTTCCTGCAGGCTCATTCTGACATGACCCTCCAGCATGACAAGTCCAACAGCCCTACTGATCGTTCTGTGCGTGATTTCCTGCAAGACAAGAATGTCAGTGTTCTGCCATGGCCAGCAACGAGCCCAGATCTCAATCCCATTGAGCACGTCTGGGACCTGTTGGATCGGAGGGTGAGGGCTAGGGTCATTCCCCCCAGAAATATATGGGAACTTGCAGGTGCCTTGGTGGAAGAGTGGGGTAACATCTCACAGCAAGAACCGGCAAATGTGGTGCAGTCCATGAGGAGATGCACTGCAGTACTTAATGCAGCTGGTGGCCACACCAGATACTGACTGTTACTTTTGATTTTGACCTCCCCCTTTGTTCAGGGACACATTCTTCCACTTCTGTTAGTCACATGTCTGTGGAACTCGTTCCGTTTATGTCTCAGTTGTTGAATCTTGTTATGTTCATACAAATATTTAAGTCTGCTGAAAATAAAACGCAGTTGACAGTGAGAGGACATTTATTTTTTTGCTGAGTTTAATTATGGTCAGATTCGCCAAATGGAGGGCGAGGGAGAGTTTTACCTGTGTCTCTGTGTGTGGAGTACAGGTGGTCTAGAGTTTTTTCCCTCTGGTTGCAGATGTGACATGCTGGCAGAAATGAGGTAAAACAGATTTGTTTGCCTGCCACTAGGAGTGCCGCTTCTGGATGAGCATTTTCTTGTTCGCTTAGGGCTTTATACAGCTCGTTGCGTGCAGTCTTAGTGCCAGCATCGGTTTGTGGTGGTAAAAAGACGGCTACGAATAATATAGATGAGAACTCTCTCTGTAGATAGTGTGGTCTACAGCTTATTATGAGGTACTCTACCTCAGGCGAGCAATACCTTGAGACGTCTTTAACATTAGACATCACGCACCAGCAGTTATTGACAAATAGACACACACCCCCGCCCCTCGTCTTACCAGAAGTAGCTGCTCTGTCCTGCAGAATCATGGAAAAGCCAGCCAGCTCTATATTATGTGTCGTCGTTTAGCCACGTCTCGAGAAAAATAAGATATTACAGTTTTTAATATCCCGTTGGTAGGATAGTCTTAATCTTACATTGTTCAGTTTGTATTCCAATGATTGTACGTTGGCCAATAATACAGAGGGTAGTGTCTCAAGCATTGTGTAATATTGGCCACAGCTAAATTTCCCAAATAGTTAATTCACCCTTTTGAAAATGTATCTATAAAGAACAAATGTGGTGTTAGATTGTTTTGACTCCTTTAAAATAAAGAAAAGTACTTTGAGCTTGTGTGTGACTCACCTTGCCCAGGGGAAGGTTAGTAGAGTGCCCCCTGTAGGGCTGTGAATAACATGACAGTCCTCAGTCTCCCAATCCCAAAAGGGGCTACTTCAAGTCTCCTATAGCCTAGCTGCGCACATTCGTCCACTCCACTCGAATATAATTCCTGCATTCAAACTGACGGAAAGAGATATCTGCTACAAAACACCAACAACTGATATTCTGAGATTGTCAAGCCTTTGATACTGAGTACAAGGTAGGAAGGGATGTATTTTATTTTTGTCGAGAAGTCTATTTGATAGTCTATTTGATTTTGGTGTTGTAAACGCAAACCATGATTTTGAAGAGCCCAAAGTCGGTAATCAAGTATGCTATGCTTTTCTTATTGGTTGTTTGGGGCATATTGGCACAGAAATGTGTTGTTGGAAAATGCATAGCATATATTATACAGCATTTACATTTTGAAAATCTTATTTCCCCCTAGCTGATCATCTGCAGCTGGCTCTGATCGTAGTGTAATGAAACAGGCAGAGAGAGGGTGAGATAGTCGGTGGTGTTCGGCGAACCCTCTACTTTAGCAATCAACTGCGCCACAAAAGCATGCTGGTAGTGGTAAAGTCGATATCCACGCTTATAAACACAGGGTCGCTACAGTTATGGTCGTAAACATTTTGTGTGCAACCTATTTTACAGTACAAGGGGAGGTACCTGGTACCCCCCAGTAATTTTCTACCTGTCCCTTAATGACATGCTAAAGTGAGCAACTTTCACACTTTTCATGATGTTCTTCATACACATGTATTACCAAACATTACTACGTGACTGTATTTACTTATTACTTGACTACTCCATAGGTTACTCCTTTATAGTTATGAATAGGTAATGTGAAGTGTTTCCAAACAGATGTATTGACCATGTCATTTGTACTGAAAGTCGGGGTGCATACAGTGGTTTGTTTCTCTGCTTACCTTGTCTGAGCAAGAGACGGTTTTCATCCTATTCAATGTCATTTTTCTGGACTCAATCTTACAGCTCAGTGAAATAAAAACTCATTGCAAACTCAAACGCAAGCCTGTCTGTCTCTGTCAAACGCAAGCATATCTGTCTACATATTTCTTTCTATAAAATGACCATTCTCTGGCATGCTTTCGACTCAACATTTGCCATGAAAGAAGCCCAAGATGATAACAATCATGACAGGGTTTCAATGTTAAAGAAACTATTTGCATTCTGTCAACCAGCTGCACATCAAAGTCATGAAAAACGTAACTTTGATAACCAGATATTGGATGACAAGAATACTATATTTTGTGATTATACAGTGCAAGAGCCTGGAGAGTAACATGTAGCATTTGGGTTTAGAATTTTAATAATAGATCCCCCTATAGACAAACTTAATACTGTGATATAATTTTCCGCCACAAGTGTAAGTGTGTATAATGCACACTGATTTAAAAAAAGACATTACATGCTATGGTCTGTAAACAAAGAAAAACAAATGGAATGGATGTTCTTCCCCTGGAATAAAATGGTTAGTTCCCATCTTGCAGTATTGAAAAAGGCCTTCAGAGGGTATTCTTCAGTGTACAGTAAATTATTTGTGTTGATGGTTTTAGTGTCCCCTTCTGCCATTTCACATAACTGTTATTTGGGCATAGACACATAATGGGTAGTCTTCAGTGTACATACCATTAACAGTGTTATCGTAACTGGCCAGATCCTAAACAGTCACTTCTTCTCTACAAATTGTTTTAGTTGGTCCACCACCATTTCTAGTCTGGTGTTTTTACACCGGTAGCTTTGACTCATGTCAGTCGCATGCCTTTCAGCATACCGAACCTCAAATCCCACACATGAACTTTAATTTCTAGGTAAAACAATGGTTTGATGCCAGATGCACTGATCATTGTCATTTATCCAGGTTGGTAGAATACAGAATGACTCCACAAATAATACAGCTGAGTTAGAATCAGTAGCTTAAAATGACATGAAATAAAAGCCATGTCAATTAACAAAACACAAAAGGAAAACCACAGGACAAATTGCCTCCAGTTTCCTTTTGTGGGCTAAAATGACCAATGTTGAATGTGCAAAATCTTGCAAGAGGCATTACAGGTGTGAAGGGGAATGGAGGCTAATGGATGCTACACTGCTTGAAAGCGTACGGTGTGTCACTGTGCAGTAATGTTGGGAACAAGTATCATTGGGAGCGGACAGTCTCAGCTGAAGAGTACAGTAGCAGCCATAGGAGGATTGCTCTCCGTACTGCACAAGGGTGAAGTCTGATGCCGGAGACCCTAAATGCGTCCATCTCCAACCAGTTTGCTTCAAGAGACACGACAAATCAAGGAACTCTATCACACAAAAACACTATCTTCAGGTCCCTAACTGCAGACATTCAATGTTAACTGTGTCGCTATGTACAATATAGGATTTTCATATAGTAATATTTTATTTTTTTCCACTCGCTTGAGTCAATATTTTGATACTCTTTGTCCTCTGTATTGATAGAGTATTCGTATTATTTACAATATAAATTACTTCAGTCTTGAGATAAGATAAATAAAATACAATTACTTTCGTGTTTGCAGGGTGGAGAGGAGTCGGCCTTCTCTATGCTTCTGGGAAAAGAGGGACGGTCCCCATTTTAGTTTTGTAGTCTTCCTAAAGAGAAGTGGTGAGAGGCAAGGGGATACATCAGGGGTCAATACTGGGATGATACGGTGCAGATGCTGGCCCCTCTTCAGCCATGATGGGGGTTTGGTGAGGGGTGCAAAGTTCCACTTCCAGCTATACCACCGTGCCACTGGGCGAGTTCCCGTTCTGTGCTGTCAAGTTCTGGATGAGGGGCCAGGCAGCATCAGGGAGGGAGAGAAAGGAAGGAAGAACGTTTAGACTCATGGCAAGTAATCCATAAATACCCTCAAGTCCTTTCTAATAACTTGGAGTATAAACTAGTAAACTAAAAGCTGATAGGACAGCCTAAAGAGCATTATTCATTGATAGATGTTTTGCTACCATAGCGTTACGGACGCAGGACTCACCACTTTACCTGGCCGTGCCCAGGTGCAGATGAGGCCCTCCTGGCACGCGGTGATGATGCAGTCGTCCATGAACACCAGCACGGTCAGTCTCTCGTGGGCAATCTTCTTACACACCAGGGGCTCCAGCAGGGGCACCTCGTGCATCCGCGGACACAGGGTGGTGCCCAGGACCTTGGCTGCGTCCAGGCGACTGCTGCGTGGCGCAACGTTGATCTTATCGTTGCTCTTGCTGATGTTTCCCAGGCTATGGTATCGCTTGTGCTCCTTCTCCCCGCCCACGCCGCTCCCTCCAGACTTGTCTGATTTACGCTCCTGCAGGGAGAGCGTGGCGAAGCGGCCGATACTGAAGGGGGTGGCGTTGCCCCCTCCGCTCCCTCCCCCGCCCTCCGTCGTGCTCTGGCCCTTAGAGACGTTGGCCACGGCGGGGTGGGGGAGGGAGTTGGAGCGCGACAGGGAGCGGGGGAGTGGCAGGGGCATGGGGGGTGGCTGGTGGGGGTTAGTGGTGGTGGGGTGGTGGTGGCCCTCAACTCCTCCTACGACCCCTCCACCTGTAGTGTTGTTGATGGTGCTGCTGACCGAGGGAGGGATGGTGGGGCCGAAGGTGTTGGTGAGGGCACGGGACAGAGGCAGCCTCGGGTACAGCACGTCATCTGTCAGGTCCCACAGACAGAACTGGGTGTCCTGGCCCACCGAGCCGAAGCGGTAGGTGACGGAGGGCGAGCCTCCCTTGGAGCTGTGGCGGGAGAGGCGTGACAGCGTGCTGCTCGTGCGCACACGGCCAAAGTGCAGCGGCCCCTGCTGTAGGTCCTCCTCGCTGCCACTCAGCTCCATGGGCTCCTCGTCCTCCAGGCTGGTGGTGAAGGGGTCAAAGGCCACCACGTTCACCCAGGACTTGTGGCCATGTCCCCGGGCCACCACGCGGCTCTCCGCGAACGACCACACCGTCACCAGGTCGTCCTCACCGCCCGTGGCCAGGTATTTGCCGTCGGGGCTCCAGGAGACGCACAGCAGGCCGCCGAAGTAGCTCTTCATCACACCCTGCAGCTCCATGGAGTCAAAGTGGAAGACGCGCAGGCAGCCGTCCTGGCCCACACACGCCACATGCACACCGTCTGGCGAGAAGGCAAACTCGTTGAGGCCTCCATCGCCCACGGCCCAGCGCAGCAGCGGGTTTCGGGGCGTCTTCGTCTTGCAGGAATAGACTGCAAAGCCTTCGCCCTGGCGGAGCAGGGAGTACTGTGGGGCGGCGGTGCCACACGGGTGCTCCACATTGTAGAGGTAGAGGTGGCCACTGGCGTAAGAGGCCAGGAACAGGTTCTCGGACTTGGGCAGCCATTTCAGACAGGTCACCTTGGACTTGTCTATCATCCTCTGAAAGGCAACATGAAGAATTTGATATTAGCAACACTGGTACATTTGATGCGCTTATATGCTATGTTCAGTGACAGTGGTAAGAGATTTATCTGAAAGACGACGCCAGGTGTCACAACAACTGTAACTAATATCTGAACTGTTAGAGGTTATATGTCCTCATAAACTAGTGTTAAAAAAAGAACAGCCTGAATGAAATGACATCTGGAGTGAAAGACTATGGGTCGGCTTCCTAGACATAGATTACAGTCCTGGACAAAGAAGCATGTTCAAGGGAGATTCTCCACTCAAAGTGCTTTAAGTCCAGGACTAGGGTTTGTCCGGACAACCAGATAAAAGTGAGGCGTGTTGGTATATCTGAGATCTGTGACAGAGATAGAACAGCAGAGAGAGTGGATTTATATCCAGTGGTCCGGAGGAGGTTCATTGACTTAGAGGAGAAACCAAGCAAAGGCAAAGAGAAGTACTCTTTATCATCACACTCCATCATCTGAATTTAATTCAAGTCCCTATGCAGTCAAAATTCTGTTTTTAATATCATATTGTACAACAGCTGATGAAAAATGTTATCAGTGTTAATTCCTGATAGTTGCTGGTTGAAAATACAATCTACACAGGACCTTCTAATCAGCAGGTTTGCATGTCCAGTAGTTTTGGATTTCCATGGTGACATCAGCATTCTGTAAATGAGTTAATAAACCAATAACAAAGACAGCCCCAAACCCTCTGTCAATAACAGATTGTTTTCAGTTTCACTAGCAACATTCTTGCTTTAGAACACCCCCCGACCCCATTTTAATGGAAATTACAGTAAAGTACTTAATTGTTAATGATAAATTATTTTATATTTATATAAAAATGGCTACATTGGGCCTTTAAAAACATTATCCAAGAAGGCAGGCAGTACTTCAAAATATTTTCCAAATATTCCATTGAAATAAAGCAAATGGCAACACAGACATAGGCTATAGCTCAACCCGCCCTCCCAACACAGACAGACAGACCAGACAGTCAGACGCACTCAGACAGACAGAAAGACACACACACATACAGATAAAGAGACAGACAAAGACACAGACAAACAAAGACACACACAGACAGAAACAAAAGACACACACAGACAGAAACAAAAGACACACACAGACAGAAACAAAAGACACACACAGACAGAAACAAAAGACACACACAGACAGAAACAAAAGACACACAGACAGAAACAAAAGACACACAGACAGAAACAAAAGACACACAGACAGAAACAAAGACACACACAAACACACACAAAGAAACAAAGACACAGACAGACAGACTGACAGACAGACAAAGACACACACTAAGACAGACAGACACACCTCCTCATTGAAGAGCTTGCTTGTCTCCTTCTTAATGGGGTCCAGGTATTGAACCTGGCCTGCTGAGAAGCCCACAATGAGGGCCACACTGTCTGCTGTGGCAGAGTACTGGTTGAAGTCATGGCAGGTGGGCTGGGTGCCCTTGTAGATACGCTTGTCTATAGGTTTACTGAGGTCCACAGCCTACACAGACAACACAGAGGGGAAGAGAGTTAGGAGCAAGCAGCTTTTAAAATGAACAGGTGAAGGTTTGTTCATCCATCAGAACCTTTTCAAAAATGTTTCTGTGCTCTACTTCAGTGTTTGTCCCCTTTATGAAAGTTCAATTTGGTACATGTTTAAAATACATTTTGAGTATAGAATATTTGAGGAAATAATTGTTGTATACTGAGATTCTCCCCCCCATTGAGGCATTTTTTGCATTTACAAACTACGATTGATTGTTGAGTAAAACCGGCTGCAAACATTTGCTATCAAAAAAACGCGCTACTTGCAACATCAATGCAGCTGCATTCTTGCAACTGTATTTCTGAAATGTAACATTTTCTGTGGTCTACGGACGCCGTCAAAGTAAACAAGAATTTGTTCTTAACTGATTTGACTAGTTAAATAAAGGTTAAATAAATGGAAATAAAAATAGCAAAACAATAATGAATGCACGACTTGATTGCCTCAAAATAACGTGATCACGATTTTACTGGATATGCTATTTGGAAGACCACTAGAGCAAAATAATCTGGGACATTGCGGCTACTGCCACCCGAGAAAATAGGCGAGTTTACACCAAACTAAAGCAAATTGGCTAACGTTAGTTAATAATACATCTCAGTCCTCTATTCATTACTTGCAACGCCGTTATTCAACTTACCTTCTTGATATTTGTGTAAGTGTAGAAATAAAGCTCTCTTCCGATGTTAAAACACACTCTCTCGGATTCTTCACTCGGGTCCTCCGGTTGAAGCTTCACCATGGAGACCCTGACAGGAGGGAGGAAACCCGCCGGAGAGGAGTTGGCTGCGGCACTGGAGGAGGAGGCAGCTCCGGGCCCCTGCACCAGACCTAAACCACCACCGGGTATCGAACCCGGTCCACCCCCAGGGCCCACCGTGGTACCTGCGGACAGACCCCGAGGTAGTCCGCCTCGTTGTTGTGAATCCGAGAGGGTCAGCAGTTTGTAAAAACCCTCTCTAGTCCTGAACTGGGATTTAATCTCATTGATATCCTTCAGTGCGCCTCCATCACCGGCCATTTTTAGTAGCCTACAAACAAGCCGCACAGGAAACTGAAATTTTGACCTGGAAATAATTATCGAAACTACAATGAAAATGGGAGCGACGGGCATAGTTAGTGAGCCTGTAGATCCAAGAAATTAATGGGTCTTCAAACGCATTTTTAAAAGACTGCTATTCAGTGAACAAATTGAGAGACCCTCTTCAAGCGTCATAAATCATTGGTCACGGTTATCGGTTACCCGGGGCGCACGCACCCCATCGAATAGTGCGAGTGGTGCTGCAAATTCTTGTGTGTCGGCCACCTGCGCTGCGCAGTCGCTATCCATCTGTAATGAGGAGCTGCAGCTTGGCTACTGATGTGTGGAATGAGGTGATTTAAATCGTTGGTATTCATCCCTCTGGCTGACCATCATGAACGAGCAAATAATATTCAACTTAAAACTAGGGTGTTCACTAGGTTTTTCATCGGTTTGCAGCAACCTCCGGATAAGATTATCAGGACAACTCACAAATTGAAGGAGGCCTTCAGTGCAGTCTGCGCAGACCTCCATTCAGAATAGTGTGTATGGGCAATTACACTTTATGGCACTCCAAAAACACTTTCATGCACTGTGAAACCATTTGGCCACTTGTTGACATTACAGTATTATGAAAAATAAATCAGACTTGGAAGATCTTTATTGGGTACTGTTCCCCATTTATTTGAATAGATTGTGATGGGAAGTGTGTCTGTGAGCCCGCTTGTGTCTGTGAGCCTGAGGATGAAAAAAGACAGTTTGGTCTCAGGGTAGACGTAATATTCCGGGACACTCAAATTAGTATGCCATGTTACCTTTGGTATGGTTACATAGTAAAACAGATTGTTACATAAGGCAAAAACGAAATTGGGGTGGATGGGTAGGCTTATAACCCGAACATCTATCAACCCAAAGGTTGCGATTTCAAATATCATCTCAGACAACTTTGACATTTTAGCTAATTAGCAACTTTTCAACAATTTACTACTTTTTAGCTACTTTGCAACCATTTAGCACGTTAGCTAACCCTTCACATAACCCTAACCTTAACCCTTTAACCTAACTCTTAAACTTAACCTTAACCCCTAGCCTAGCTAATGTTAGCAAGCTAGCTAATGTTCGCTAGAATTCGTAACATACATTTTGCAAATGCGCTACATATTGTACATTTTTGCAAATTCGTAACACATTATACATTTGGAAATTCATAACATATAATATGATTTGTAATTTGTAACATATGAAATGGGTGATGGAAATCCATAAATTAATACATACCATACGAAACATAACATATCATACCAAACGGAGTGTCTCTGATTCACATACAGAATAATCTGATTCACATACAGAATAATACGAAATACTCTGAGACCAGGTTGCAGCAGAGGTCAAGTACTGTAGTACTGTTACAGGATAAATAGGTATTTGTGGAAGAATGAATGCACATGTGTGTCTGGGCACACTGCCTGTGTGGGCTGGCAGTGGAAGCACTCCATCTGCTCCTAGATTGTGAGGGATGAATTCTGTCTGTGCTCCTTTAAACCAGCAGCACAGCAGTGTTGTTGGGCATGGACACAGTGCCATGGCTGCTGCTTGGAGTGTTCACAGTGGTGCTACCTTGAGATTGTTCCCATGTGCTAGAGTTCTCAAGGTACTGGGACATAGTTCTCTGCAATCTCCAGGATGTACAGGTTACAGAGCCCCGAATTGTCCTCACTCTGTCTTGTCTCCATGACAACAATCCTGCAGGGGGTTATTAATGTGTTAATCAAAACAATATTTACTTGATTGTGTGTGTGAGTGTGTATCCCATGGAACTATACAGGCACACATACCGGTCTGATCCCACAAGACGGAAGGTCTTCTTGGGGTCTGTGATCTCCTGCAGTACGTATGGGCCCTCTCCTCTCCTCTGCCAGCCATGACGCCACACAGCCAGCAGAGTGTTCTCAAAATACACTGAACCGGACAGACGGAGAGAATGTGCATTAGGCCCTCAGACAGACAGAGGGAGAGAATGTGCATTAGGTCCTCCGTCTCCCAATACACACCCCCCCCCCCCACACCCATCAAACCTCACAATGATTTATCATGATGACCATGCTCCTCTACTCCTCCCCTTCTTACCTACAGCTTCCACATCAAAAGTGAAAGTAGTCTCAGCTTGAATTATCCGGTGGCTCCTCTGCACCCCCTCCAGGTCCACAATATGTACTGAATCTATTCAAAGGCGAGAGAGGTACACACACATTAGCCCTTCCTACACATTTCATTTTCATTATCATATAGATTGATAGAGACACTGTCATTCAGGGGTTAAAACAGAGGTTAAAACAGACTTGGTCTGTAACTAGCCTACTCTTCCTGTGGATGGTGATGTTAACAACATGACTTACTCTCAATGAGCACCAGCAGAGTGTTACAGTCCAGCTGGTTCACCTGCACTGTGTCAGAACACCGGCTCTCTGGAACACAAACACACAGTTACAACACAACTGTAAGATTGGTCCAAACTAAGAACAAAGCTCACAATTCCATTGGACAGTATGTTCATAGAAACAAGCATGCTCTGGGATGTGTTCAGTTCATAATACCTAAGCCAGTGTTGGTGAACCAAGAGGTGTTGGAGTTGAGGTTCATGTTGTCCAGTTGAATGGGCTGCTCAGGACTGGGACCCCTGTGTACCCCAATACACACTAGAGGGTACTCCTGCTGCGGTGCCACCATCATCTCAAACACATGCAGGGGACTGGGCAGGGGGAAGTCAAAGTGCTGCAGGGGACAAATACACAGTCAGGGAAGTAGTCAGGGTCTGACAGCTGTGACAGTAGACGTGACTACAGGGTTGTCTCTAGTAGGGAGAAAATTTGAAACGGTGTGAAACAGTGAGCAATTATCTGAAATTATCCAATAAGATATTTTGCAAACTGTTTTGCTACGATGTGTCCTACTGAAGAACCCAGGAAGACAGTGGGCAGCAGGATGATGAGAAGGGATGCTGTGGGATCCTGTGTGTACTCACCTTGATGAGCATGAACTTATGCATGGGCTCGTACCACTGCAGGAGCACCACACTGGTCTCCAGGGCACAGCACAGGAACACACAGCCCTGCTGCACATTACTGGCTGCACGGAGCAAGGGGGGGACAGAAGAGGACCTCAGCATTCTAGTATAACAGTCATTTAGCAGACACATTGATCTAAATCAACGTTGACTTCAAACCCACTCGTGTTACAACTGAAGTTCAGTGACCAAACCGCCTGAACCCTTTAGTTATCAAGCTAAACAGAACTTCTCAACTTCTCTTTTCTCACCCACTGAGCAGGTCTTGCAGCCTTTGGTGTCCGGTATCTTACATGACACCGAAAACTTCCTGCAAATAAGAAAGAAAATGTATGTTGATACGTAATACTAACTACAGGGGGAGACATTGTTATAATCAACAACAAACACCGGGGAACAAACACCACCACTACGAACGAAGCGGAATGAAACAGGCCGAAACAGGGGTGGGACTACTACTGAACTTAATAAGAAATAAGAATAAGAAATGCTTGTTTGGCTTTTCTGTTGGGAAAGGCTTTGCTACGGTGTTCACTGATGAATAAGACGCAGCACTAGCGTATGGCAATGAGTTGTAGGGTTACCTAGGCAATAGTCTGTGGGTTGGCAAGGCCACCATTCGCTGCTCCTTTCGGGCCTGCTCACACAGTTCCTTCAGTAAGTGAGAATGGAGCTGGGATGACTTACCTGTGGACGAAAACACACACACACACACACACACACACACACACACACACACACACACACACACACACACACACACACACACACACACACACACACACACACACACACACACACACACACACACACACACACACACACACACACACACACACACTTCAGTCTATTTATTTGACAGATGTTAGTATTGTAGAATGTCTATGGCTTGCAGATCTCACCTGATATTGACATGAGGACATTACTAATGGTGTAAACCCAGCTGCACTTTCCTGGATAGAGCTGCAGGAGAGATTCGGGCAATGAGAACATTTCAATGGTTTTCAAGTTAGGTAGAGATTTCAAGCAATATCAAAGCAAAATGCAATAGTGCAGCTATAACATCCATTTTACTGAATTGTACAGTCATACTGTAGCATGAGCTTAGTCTCTCAAACAATACGTTTAGCCTCACTGTAGCTCTGGTCCAGGGTCTTAGGACACGTTCAACACGGGACCAGATCTAGCCTCACTGTAGCTCTGGTCCAGGGTCTTAGGACACGTTCAACACGGGACCAGATCTAGCCTCACTGTAGCTCTGGTCCAGGTTCTTAGGACACGTTCAACACGGGACCAGATCTAGCCTCACTGTAGCTCTGGTCCAGGGTCTTAGGACACGTTCAACACGGGACCAGATCTAGCCTCACTGTAGCTCTGGTCCAGGGTCTTAGGACACGTTCAACACGGGACCAGATCTAGCCTCACTGTAGCTCTGGTCCAGGTTCTTAGGACACGTTCAACACGGGACCAGATCTAGCCTCACTGTAGCTCTGGTCCAGGGTCTTAGGACACGTTCAACACGGGACCAGATCTAGCCTCACTGCAGACAGAGAAAGACATTAGAGCAGATTCTCACAAGCTCCATGGTGGCCTCTGAGCTGTTCAGGTTGAGGGTGTAGATCCCCTCGTCTGCTCCCAGGATCAGGTGGTGGTCTTTAGTTGTCGGATGGTCCCACGACGTTGAACAATTCACTTTCAACGGACAGCCATGGAATACTTTCTTAAAGTACACCTAGAGACGAGGTGGAGAACAGGACCCCATATTCATAAACTGTTTCCGTGTAGGAGAGCTGATCTAGGATCAGTTACCCCGTGTCCATATCATCAGAATCATTATGATAAACAAAACTAAACATATTCAAGATCAGTACTGCTAGTCTGAGACTCTTTATAAACATGGGCCCAGGAGTCACTCTCATTGTTCGTAGTGTGTGTATAGTGTTCCAGATAAAGGTGTGAGTACGTCTCAGTGCATCAATACAGAGTTACAGTAACTGTCGTAAGATGTAGAGCGACATACTCGTGAGACTGGTGGACAAACTTACTGGAGGTTTCTTCAGCACAGGGCTGGCACATTCAACTGGATCCTGCAACAGAAAACAGACACATACTCTAAACATGCATATTGGAATGAAATGCTGTTTTACTTCCTGGTCCCATCCATACCTGGGGAGGCTGTCTCCTTCTCCTGTCTTTCTTGGGGGGCAGCTCAGGTGGTTGGAGGTCCGCTGGTCTGTCTGTTATGTGTAATGGGAAGGAAACAGGGTCTACAGGGGACACAATCATGTTGTTACTGTACATTAGAGAGCATGGAGAAGATGTGCTTCAGGGTAAATGTCATAGGTCAAAGGTCATTCACTGTATATGGTACAGTAAACAATTCAGAAGGGACAACAGGGATATCAAATGAAGATCCTATAACGGTAACTGTAGGTAACAAATAGGGATAAGTGTGGAGCTGACACTCACCGGAGTTGACGTTTCGCTGGGAGCGCGGACGGGGGACGGGGCGTGTGTGGGTGGCACTAGAGGTCCGGAGGAGGGGCGAGGGGGCGTAGAGGGAGTGAAGTGTCTGGCCACGTTCGTCCTCTCCTGTCACAATCTCCTCTGAACTGTGACAAACTTTGGGCTGTGTGGGCACAGTGGTGTAAAGTACTTAAGTAAAAATACTTTAAAGTACTATTTATGTAGTTTTTGGGGGGTATCTGTACAATACTTTACTATTTATATTTTGGCCAACTTTTACTTTTACTTCACTACATTCCTAAAAAACTTTTTACTCCATACATTTTACCTGACACCCAAAAGTACTCGTTATATTTTGATTGCTTAGCAGGACAGGAAAATGGTCCAATTCACACACTTATCAAGAGAACAACCCAAGTCATCTCTACTGCCTCTGATCTAGCGGAATCACTAAACACAAATTATTAGTTTGTAAATTATGTCTGAGTGTTAGTGTGCCCTTGGCTATCCGTACATTTAAAAAAAAAACATGAAAATGGTGCTGTCTCGTTTGCTTACTGTAAGGAATTTTGAATGATTTATACTTTTACGTTTGATACTTAAGTATATTTAACTTTTAGACTTTTACTGAAGTAGTATTTTAACGGATGACTTTTACTTGAGTAATTTTCTATTAAGGTATCTTTACTTTTACTCAAGTATGACAATGGGGTACTTTTTCCAACACTGCGTAGGAATATGAAGCACTGGAATTGTGGCTTTAATCAACTTTATGCTGTAGGCTATGTCAACACCATATTCATAGACACATGGGATATGTAGAGGTAACGAATGGCCATAGTTTAGAAAATGTAGTGTTTGTTTACCTTAGGAGGGAGTGGGGGTGGGATGTCATCTCGTGGGATTGTTACACTGTTCAGGGAGAAACAGAAATGGTTCAGTGTTTCAGATTGTTGTTTTCATCCAAATCTTCGGATCTCTTTTCCCATGCAGCTCTTATATAGACGGGTCGGCTGACAATGTCACGAAAATGATGTGCGCATCAACGTGTCCAGAAGTTGGGCGTTGTTATCATTCTGAACGGTCAGCTAGCTAGCAACAATTACAAGAAGCTGCCATGTGGGGTATCGTTGGCGGCTCATTTCAGCTCTTTGTATCTTGTTATTGATACCATGTCTTGCTTTGAGGTGTTTTGACTGATGACATGTCCATGCTAATATCCAGTACAACAAAAAAAATTGCAGTTTTGAAACTGCAATAAAAGTGCAGTTACTGCAGTAGACTGTGATATTTTGGACGCAGTAATTGCAGAATAACTGCAGTGTACTGCAGTTGAACAGAAGTTATACTGTACTGTAACTGCAGTTACACTGCAAAAGAAAACGGTGTTATTTTGGACACAGTATTTGTAGCGTACTGCAGTTATACTGCACTCTGACCACAATCTTTTTTCCTAAGGGTTGGCAAAAATTCGCTAGCTAGCTAACCAACAACTGCAACGATGTATTTGGGAGACATCAAGTGCTCATTGTGCAAATGTATTTATGTTTTCAATAAACATTTGGAGACTAAAATATAGTTGACATGTTGTCAACATTCTATGCCAACCCTGTCTATTTTGTCCCATTTGTGTTTGTATTTATTAAGGATCCCCATTAGCTGCTGCTTTGTTACTCTTCCTGGGGTCCAGCAACATTAAGGCAGTTATATACCATTTAAAATATTACATTTCATAACACTGACTGGCAACAGAGGGCTGTCTTGATGTACAAGGAGTTGACTCCTAGTAGGGGGGTATAAATATATGTGCTTGTGTAATCATGTCTTTGCAGCTGTTTGACCCAGTGGGTGAATAAACTTGCTTTGAGATTTTTACTAGTTGTCCGTGAGTTTTTACTCTGTTTGTCCAGAACATAACAGTTGGCGTTGTCGGCAGGATTCACCACAATATTTACAGTCGAACTAGGGAGTCCGAATTAGTGAAACAGGAGCCGGCACCAAAAACAAGGTAGGCACAGTTCCTATACCTTTTACCATTCATTCTGACAGCTTGGGAAGATGAGAGTCGTAGGCTGAACCAATTATAGGATACGGACCTAGAAAGCCTGAGTTTATTCAGTAGGCTCATTGTGTAATGACCAGTCGTAAATATTTGGTGTAGGGTAGGTTCCGTCAGGATAGGTCCCGAGTGGAGCTGGTTCTCCTCGAGATCCGTGGGTGACACTACAGTGTAGGGTAGGTTCCGTAAGGATAGGTCCCTAGTGGGGTTGTTCCCCTGCAAGATCCGTAGTTGGGACGAAAGTCCCAGCCGTGGTGGCCGTGAGGCCGTAGAGTGTGCGTGTGTATGGATAAATAAATTGTCATGCTTGTGTACTAGTACGAAAGGTTGTAGAGAAGTAGCCCATCCAGAAGGACAAAGGACAGAAATGCATACCATGGAGAATAGGAGATATCTGAGAGTATCTGTGCTGATGAAACATTGTCAGTGAGTGGGAATGTGGATGGTGATAAAAGGTTGCCTATAAGTTCTGGATGAGAGCCCCATCCAAGATATTCAAACGTAGTTTGAACATGATTTGTGTGTCTTAGCAGTAGCAATACGGAGAGAGGTTGGTTTATGCCCTATTGGGGCGGGGAACTGTGACAGATTATGCGGAAATAGGGAGACAATTGTGAATCATTTTGGTTATGTGTGTTGTCAACAACAGTGATATGTGAAGTGTGACATGTGTATAAGACAGCTGTTTGTCCCAGTGGGTGAATAAACTTGGTTTGAGCTTTGTACTAGTTGTCTTTGAGTTTTTACTCCATTTGTTCAGAACCTAACCATGGTAAAGACAATGATGTTGAGCGAAGTCCATCCACTCCATCCCAACCGAGAAATACAGTACACTCAGGGAAAAAAAGTTATTTGTCATAGGAGAACCCTTTGATGAACCCTTTTTGGTTCCACCTAGAACCCTTAACAACAAGGGTTATCCATTGGGGAGAGCCGAAGAACCCTTTTGGAACCCTTCTTTCTAAGAGTGTACATCCGGAATGGTATTCACTAAAGTGTCTCAGAGTAGGAGTGCTAATCTAGGATCAGTTTTATCATAATGGATAAGAGAGGTGGTGCTGATCCATCAGCACTCCTACTTTGGGACTGTGTGACTATGGGCTCACAAATACAGATGAGACTGAATGGGTGAAGTAAGTCTCAGTAGGCTTGCTTACCTTCTTGTGCAGACGGTCGGACTGTGGAAAGAAGATAGAGAGAAGGTAGAGAGGGTTGTCAAACAGCTCAGATAAATGTGCAACTGAAGATATTTCAATAAACTAATGAATGAATAGTCAAGTGTGCGTTGTGATTACATGTCCACGTCATCATAGTCATCATCTGAGTCCATGCATTGGTCTCTATGGGGAAGAGAGAAAGGGAAGGAGATCAACACAGTGCCAGATAAGATCGGTAGTCAATAGTGGTCTTCTCATTACCCATAGGATAATTTGTCCTGTAAGTGGAAGACTTGGAGATGATGGAGACATCAGTCAGTGTGTTATTGGTTTGCTGAGCAGTAATCCCCATACCTAATTAGGCTCTTGTCGCTGCCAGTGGATCCCAGTGTGTGCCACTGCACTGTAGACCGTACCTGAAGTACAGAAAGACAACGACAATATATCAACAACGTGCCGGCAAAACAAAACAAAAACATAATCAACGTCAACACCACCATCATCAACAACATATTACGGTCGTCATCCTCAACATCATCATCATCCCTAGCCTACCTCCTCCTTGGAGTCAACATGGGCCAGCATCCCTGTGGAATGCTGATCAATAAGATACGCAGGGCTACATTTGTATCCACACTAGGAAGCACAATGGTACACAGGCATGGGTACACCACAGGTACAGTGGTGTAAAGTATTAAGTATAAACTATCAAAAGAGAGAAAGTCACACACTCCCATGTATAATAAATTCCTTTATTTTGATAGTTTGTAGTTTATTCGCCGGTAGTCAGCACCTCCACACAAACTATTATTCTGGGTGTGCGCTAGCTCATGTTTTTTTATGCAATGTATTCAGTAAAAAAATACTTTAAAGTACTACTTAACTCGAGTAGTATTTTACTGGCTGACTTTCACTTTTACTTGAGTAACCTTCTATTAAGGTATCTTTACTCAAGTATGACAAATGAGTACTTTTCCCACCACTACCCACACACACGCATATACACTCATACACACACACACACTTACCATTGCTTCTGGTGAGGCTGTCTTTACTGGCCTCCTGGTGTAGAGCTGCTCCACTGATAACACACACACACACAAATCCAGTGATTAGTCGCACATCTATACAACCGAGTACATTTCCTGGACAGGTTCACAAAGGAAAATAATAATTATATATTTATATATATATATATACAGTGCCATATATATACAGTGCCTTGCGAAAGTATTCGGCCCCCTTGAACTTCGCGACCTTTTGCCACATTTCAGGCTTCAAACATAAAGATATAAAACTGTATTTTTTGTGAAGAATCAACAACAAGTGGGACACAATCATGAAGTGGAACGACATTTATTGGATATTTCAAACTTTTTTAACAAATCAAAAACTGAAAAATTGGGCGTGCAAAATTATTCAGCCCCTTTACTTTCAGTGCAGCAAACTCTCTCCAGAAGTTCAGTGAGGATCTCTGAATGATCCAATGTTGACCTAAATGACTAATGATGATAAATACAATCCACCTGTGTGTTATCAAGTCTCCGTATAAATGCACCTGCACTGTGATAGTCTCAGAGGTCCGTTAAAAGCGCAGAGAGCATCATGAAGAACAAGGAACACACCAGGCAGGTCCGAGATACTGTTGTGAAGAAGTTTAAAGCCGGATTTGGATACAAAAAGATTTCCCAAGCTTTAAACATCCCAAGGAGCACTGTGCAAGCGATAATATTGAAATGGAAGGAGTATCAGACCACTGCAAATCTACCAAGACCTGGCCGTCCCTCTAAACTTTCAGCTCATACAAGGAAAAGACTGATCAGAGATGCAGCCAAGAGGCCCATGATCACTCTGGATGAACTGCAGAGATCTACAGCTGAGGTGGGAGACTCTGTCCATAGGACAACAATCAGTCGTATATTGCACAAATCTGGCCTTTATGGAAGAGTGGCAAGAAGAAAGCCATTTCTTAAAGATATCCATAAAAAGTGTTGTTTAAAGTTTGCCACAAGCCACCTGGGAGACACACCAAACATGTGGAAGAAGGTGCTCTGGTCAGATGAAACCAAAATTGAACTTTTTGGCAACAATGCAAAACGTTATGTTTGGCGTAAAAGCAACACAGCTCATCACCCTGAACATACCATCCCCACTGTCAAACATGGTGGTGGCAGCATCATGGTTTGGGCCTGCTTTTCTTCAGCAGGGACAGGGAAGATGGTTAAAATTGATGGGAAGATGGATGGAGCCAAATACAGGACCATTCTGGAAGAAAACCTGATGGAGTCTGCAAAAGACCTGAGACTGGGACGGAGATTTGTCTTCCAACAAGACAATGAACCAAAACATAAAGCAAAATCTACAATGGAATGGTTCAAAAATAAACATATCCAGGTGTTAGAATGGCCAAGTCAAAGTCCAGACCTGAATCCAATCGAGAATCTGTGGAAAGAACTGAAAACTGCTGTTCACAAATGCTCTCCATCCAACCTCACTGAGCTCGAGCTGTTTTGCAAGGAGGAATGGGAAAAAATGTCAGTCTCTCGATGTGCAAAACTGATAGAGACATACCCCAAGCGACTTACAGCTGTAATCGCAGCAAAAGGTAGCGCTACAAAGTATTAACTTAAGGGGGCTGAATAATTTTGCACGCCCAATTTTTCAGTTTTTGATTTGTTAAAAAGTTTGAAATATCCAATAAATGTTGTTCCACTTCATGATTGTGTCCCACTTGTTGTTGATTCTTCACAAAAAAATACAGTTTTATATCTTTATGTTTGAAGCCTGAAATGTGGCAAAAGGTCGCAAAGTTCAAGGGGGCCGAATACTTTCGCAAGGCACTGTATATATATATATATATCTCACAGCTGATGTCAGAGTTGGTTCTCTCTGCCTGGTTGTGTCTGTTAATGGAGTAGATCCTTCTCAGGGAGCCGGGTACCACAACCTATAGGAGATATCACCATAAAGCCATGAGTACTGCATTCTTACATTTTACATGTGTTTTACAATGTGTGATCATGTTTATTGATATGTATCATTCATGTGTATTGTGTATACAAAGTATATTACTATATGATATTACAGTGTGTGTGTGTGTTTGATTGTGGAGGGTATGTGTGTGATGCTCTGACCTCCACGTCTTCCTCCTCAGATGGCAGCGAGGGCTTCAGTTTCTCAGGGTGACGCAGCTTCTCCAGCAGATCCAAGATCAAATCCTGTCTCAGACACGGCTGTGTCAGAAACAGGTGCTGCAGGAAGAGAGAGAAACAGAGAGAGATAGGGAGAGAAAGAAAGAGAGAGGGGGGGGGGATATCAAGGAGAGAAAAAGGCGTACAGTGATTACAAGAGATGAATAGATGAGCCAAAGTTTCAACTTTATTTGTGGGCTAGTACATGAAGTCATAGGGCAGCCATTAATAGACACATACACTGAGTGTACATCGGCTGACCAGGTGAATCCAAGTGAAAGCTATGATCCCTTATTGATGTCAATTGTTAAATCCACTTCAATCAGTGTAGATGAAGGGGAGGAGACAGGTTAAAGAAGGATTTTTAGGCCTTGTGGCATGAACTGCAATGCTGCTGGGTTTTTCACGTTCAACAGTTTCCGGTGTGTTTCAGGAATGGCCCACCACCCAAAGGACATCCAGCCAACTTCACACAACTGTGGGAAGCATTGGAGTCAACATGGGCCAGCATCCCTGTGGAACTCTTTCGACACCTTTCCCTAAATAATTGAGGCTGTTCTGAGCGCAAAAAGGAGTGCAACTCAATATCAATACCATATTCTTAATGTTTGGTATACTGAGTGTATACAATAGGCCTACTAGTGATTGACATTAGCAGCAGCACAAAAGTATAGCAAGCCAAAGTCACCTAATAAGTAAAGTGCTCAGTGCATTTTCAGATCATCTCGTCAACAATATATCAACAACGTGCCGGCAAAACCAAAAAAACATCAACGTCAACAACATATTACGGTCGTCATCCTCAACATCATCATCATGTCTAGCCTACCTCCTTCTCTTCCCTGTATTGAAAAGGGCAATGGTCATAAGGGTGAAGGAGTGCTTGGACCTGTTAGTCTTAACAGTGGGGGATCTAAACTGGGAGCCAGAGGGTAGGACCTGGAACTCATGTTGTAGGGGGTGGGAACAGTCAGACAGGATGGATTCTTCCTTTCTCACCCCTTCTCTGTTGTACAGGTCAGACAGACTACTCTGCTGCACTCCTGTGATCTTACTGCCCACTTTCACTATTGTAGCTAGTGCATTTGAAGAAAAGTGAGGGAAGGAGAAAGAGAACCGGTGGGTGAGTGAGTGAGATCGAGCAGAGAAGAGAGACATTCTCTGTGTTTCTTGAGGTTTACTCACTGTCAGCATCTTTGAGGCACTGGGTCTCTTCTTAGTGTTCCTGATCAGCATTGCCTTGACAAAGTTATAGAAAATCGAGGACCTAACATGAAAGTGGTGGAAGAAATACTGTTGTTTTAACCAACTGCATATTACAGAATGTAGATTAATTGACAGAATTAAAGAATACAGGTATCATTACCACAGCCCAGGTGGATAGTAATGGTTTTACTGCATACCATTTGGCCTTTTCCTTTAGTTTAGGAGGTTGGTAGCCACTTTTGGACATGAGGAACAGCACCCTGAGAAAAGACCAGACTTTGATGTGAGGTTTGTGTGTCTGTCTGTCTGTGTGTCTGTTTTTGTGGGTGTGTGTCATCACAGGTCGACATTGTAACTAAGAATAAGTTCTTAATTGACTTACCTGTATAAATAAAGGTGAAATGAAATGTAAAAAAGTGGGTAAACGGCATGTGCGTAAACGTCAGGCATGAATGTACATACAACTGGAACATAAGGGGGTGTAGAAAGAGGAACGTCTTGATTCTTTCTGCGGGGAGTGTGAATGTAAGAAAGAATGTTGTGTGTGTGTGTGTGTTTGTGTGTGTGTGATTACCTTACCTTAGTGGGTGCACATCGAACAATGGGGGTTGCAGCTCAGCCAGCTCGATAGCAGTGATTCCTACAGACCACACGTCACACAGCTCGTTGTAACCCCCCTTTATCGCCACGGCAGCCACCTCTGGCGCCATCCTGGAAGACACGGGCAACCGCAACCGCTACCATTAACATCAAGACCATCTGACATCAGATACAACCTCAAGAAGAGCCAAAGGGAGGGGACTCATTTGACCTTCAACCTCACCAGTAAGGAGTCCCGATGAAGGACATCCGCCGTGCCAGAGTAGCCGTGATCTGTGCCGAAATCCCAAAGTCCGCTAAACAGCCAGATAAATGCGTCACTTGTTTAATGTGAGGACAGAAAATGTATGATTTCGATGTCATTATTTACTTCCTGATGAGTGTACTAGGGCTTCACAGTCACACACCTAGCTTCACCTCTCCAAGGTCATTCAGGAGGATGTTTGCACCCTGGACAACAGGAAGAAGAGACAAAAGCCATCATGACAGAGCAATGTGTACAGTATATGCTGTCTGGACAGCATGAAAACACAACAAACATTGCATCATAACTTAAAGCAAGCCTTGTCTCAGCCAGAACGACCCTTAGCGACAGACTAGCGTCCTGTCTAGGAGGTGTACTAGTACATCAAGTTGACTCATGCTACTGAAACAGGAGATAGACTCCTGCCCCCATGGGCCATTCATAACCGTTATAGAGGCATGACTCATCCCAGCACATTAGGGAGTCAAACCTGGTCATTTCACCTTTATGTCTCTGTGAATCTTCTTCTGGCCATGTAAGTAATCCAGACCCTGCAGGTAGACAGTTAGTACACTGTTACGTGTTGATATCAAAGCTGGAGATATCAAAACTATTACCTAAAACAGCCAAGTGACATGTTATCCATGCTATATTGTAATGTGTGATATGAGTGGTCTAACCTGCAACATCTCCCTGCAGACAAATGCAATCTGAAGCTCAGAGAGAGGTCCAGTCACTAGAGGGAGAGAAAAGAGGGTGTGAAGTAGGACACTGTTTTATAAACTCTGTTACAGTTGTAGATCGTAATCTGCTCCAGTTCACCCACACACACACACACACCCACACACATTACTCTGGAGGACAATGTGACAAATGTCATAAGAAGCACAGCAGTCGATAATGATGAGTAACTTATGATCACTCAAATTAAATCTATGAAAATCGGCGAATGCAGATGTTTTGGGCGGAGGTTTCTTTTCAGCGTAATGGTAAATGGTGATACACTCTTAGAAAAAAAGTGTTCCAAAAGGGATCTTCGGCTGTCCTCATAGAATAACCCTTTGTGGTTCCATGTAGAACTCTCTGTAGAAAGGGTTCTACATGGAGCCCAAAATAGTCTTCAAAAGGTCCTCCTACAGGGACAGCTGAAGAACCCTTTTAGGTTATAGATAGCACCTTTTTTTTTTACAAGAGTGTAGGTGACCTTTAAGAGTGTTGCTGTGTTTGAACTTTGTGCACGTCCTAACGTGACAAAACTTCCTGCCAGAGGTACTTCACAGAGTAAACCCTGCTGGTTGTGAGACTGATCTGTAGTCAAAGCCTGATCAAACAGCTTTATGTCTCTTTCATCCACACATACTATGGATCACCTCTCACCTTCTGTTAGTCTAACAATTTCACCTTCCTCCTCAGAGTTTTCTCAGTTAATACATCACAAATCAACCTAAGCTGACACACACACACACACACACACACACACACACACACACACACACACACACACACACACACACACACACACACACACACACACACACACACACACACACACACACACACACACACACACACACACACACACACACACACACACCATGGTAGACATCCTGGAGAGAGCCTCCTCCACAGAACTCCATGCAGATCGACAGCGTGTTGGCCCTGGAAACAGACATGCATGTCACACACACGCATCTGTCATATTAAAGGTTTATACTCCCAGTAACTTTATCATGATCACAACTGATAATATTCCCAGTTAGTCTGTATCATCCCATTCCAACTAGAGTATGATATGTGGCTGTGTGTGGCAGGGCCTGCTCAGTGCCCACTCACCGTATATAGCTGCCATAGTAGGCCACAATGTTGCGGTGCTTGCAGCTCTTCACTATGACGATCTCCTGCTGGATTACTGAGAAGTCCTCCTCTGTGTGGGAAAATGTCATATCATTTTATATCATGTTCCACACTGCAATGTATATGGATGCCAGATGATGTCACAATATAGCACCACAACATCATCTTGGTTTGTAACCAATTATTTTTGTGGAACGGTAACATTTGACAACGGCATTACCTCGGAAATCTGATACCAATGTGGATTGAAAGGTTTGTTTCTTTCAGACCTGGATTCAAATACTACTTGAAATCATTTCAAATACTATATTTGTGCTCAATTAAGCTTGCCTGTTGTAATGGAACCAATATAAATGTCTAGAATGACCAAACTCCACCCACCTGGTACTCCAGACAGGTTAAAGCAAACGCTCCAAGTATTTGAAAGATATGAAATAGTATTTGAACCAATGATGTATATAAACCCTGGATTGCTGATGCTATGTATTGGCCATTGAGAGGCTTCGAAGCCACCGGTCGGCTATATTGGCACTCCCCAGTAGGTGCTGTCCTCCATAGGAATGAATGGAATTCTACAGTATTTCAATTAAATGTTTCAAGGACAAAATTACATGTATTTAAGTATTTTTTTGTTGTTGTAGTGGGGACAGTAAGATTAGTAATCTCAAAAAATCATACTTTAAGGATAAAAAAGATATATAGATATTTTTTTTATTTGTATGTTTAGCTCACATAATATAATTTAAAGTATGCATTAAGGTGTCTGTAATAGAATAAACATGGTAAAATGAATATAGACATTAATAAATGGTTTTCTATAGATTCCAAAACATTTTTTACAACGGTGGAGGAGTACCAAGATGGAGGCATGGTGGCTTCAACACAGCGCCCCCTATTAGTCATCTAGTGTATATATAAATAATTGATTTGAGCCCATGTGTGGTCTCCAGTATCTGTAGTAATAGAGGGGGGTTATTTTACCTGGCTCCATCTTGATGACCTTGATGGCCGCCAGCTCCCCGTTCTGCTTGTTCCGAGCCTGAGTAACAGACAGCTGCATCAGTCAGTGGACTTGTTATGGAAGGGGAGTATAACCTGATTCACTGACCTCAGGACAGATCATGTTGTGTCTATGAGTTTATGCGACAATTACTTTCCATTGAAAAACTGTGTTCATTATCTGTTGAGAGTTGATATGGTGAAGCTTTTCTGTGGCGTTCACTGTTTTGTTTACTGTGCTAAAAAGATCTGTGGTCCGCTATGAGGAAACACCTAACAGGACAGTCCAGACTGTCCTATTTACTTCAGCATTGCCCAATCACACACCCGACATACACTAGAGAACACCAATGAGATGTTTGATGGTTGACACAACAACACTAAACATACAGTTGAAGTCAGAAGTATACATACACCTTAGCCAAATACATTTAAACTCATTTTTTCATAATTACTGACATTTAATCGTAGTAAAAATGCCCTGTCTTAGGTCAGTTAGGATCAGCACAGCTTTTATTTCTTTCATCACATTCTCAGTGGGTCAGAAGTTTACATACACTCAATTAGTATTTGGGAGCATTGCCTTTAAATTGTTTAACTTGGGTCAAACGTTTCGGGTAACCTTCAACAAGCTTCCCACAATAAGTTTGGTGAATTTTGACCCATTCCTCCTGACAGAGCTGGTGTAACTGAGTCAGGTTTGTAGGCCTCCTTGCTCGCACACACTTTTTCAGTTCTGCCCACAAATGTTCTATAGGATTGAGGTCAGGGCTTAGTGATTGCCACTCCAATACCTTGACTTTATTGTCCTTAAGCCATTTTGCCACCAAGCTTTAACTTCCTGACTGATGTCTTGAGATGTTGCTTCAATATATCCACATGATTTTCCCACCTCATGATGCCATCTATTTTGTGAAGTGCATCAGTCCCTCCTGCAGCAAAGCACCCCCACAACATGATGTTGCCACCCCCGTCCTCAACGGTTGGGATGGTGTTATTTGGCATGCAAGCCGCCCCCTTTTTCCTCCAAACATAACGATGGTCATTATGGCCAAACAGTTCTTTTTGGTTCATCAGACCAGAGGACATTTCTGCAAAAAGTATGATCTTTGTCCCCATGTGCAGTTGCAAACCATAGTCTGGCTTTTTTATGGTGGTTTTGGAGCAGGGGCTTCTTCCTTGCTGAGCGGCCTTTTAGGTTATGTTGACTCGTTTTACTGTGGATATAGATACTTTTGTACCTGTTTCCTCCAGCATCTTCACAATATCCTTTGCTGTTGTTCTGGGATTGATTTGCACTTTTCACACCAAAGTACGTTAATCTCTAGGAGACAGAACGCGTCTCCTTCCTGAGCGGTATGATGGCTGCGTGGTCCCATGGTGTTTATACTTGCGTACTATTGTTTGTACAGATGAACGTGGTACCTTCAGCCGATTTGGAAATTGATCACAAGGATGAACCAGACTTGTGGTGGTCTACAGTTTTTTCTGAGGTCTTGGCTGATTTCTTTTGATTTTCCCATTTAGGTCAAGCAAAGAGGCACTGAGTTTGAAGGTAGGCCTTGAAATACATCTACAGGTACACCTCCAATTGACTCAAAGTATGTCAGTTAGCGTATCAGAAGATTCTAAAGCCATGACATAATTTTCTAGATTTTTCCAAGCTGTTTAAAAGGCACAGTCAACGTAGTGTATGTAAAATTGTGACCCACTGGAATTGTGACACAGTGAATTATAAGTCAAATAATCTGTCTGTAAACAATTGTTTGAAAAATGACGTGTGTCATGCAAAAGGTAGATGTCCTAAACGAGTTGCCAAAACTATACTTTATTAACAAACTATAGAAATCTGTGGAGTGGTTGAAAAACAAGTTTTAATGACTCCAACCTAAGTGTATGTAAACTTCCGACTTCAACTGAAGCCCCTGGGTGTGCACAGTGGAAAGTAGGCAGACAATAGGGTGGGGTTAGCTGGCGGGGGGCTGGGTTGAGTGGAGAGAGATGGTCACTGAAGGAAAGCCACAAAACAAACAGTGCTCCTCTCACAGACCACTGGAAACATTGTGATCGAAGTCAGGCCGTTTCCATGGTGACGTCACTAACATTATTGACAGATTGACACCACACAGATGCAGACACTCACCAGCTCTTATACTCATGGAGGATAAATGTCTTAAGAAGCACAGCAGTCGATAATGATGAATGACTTATGATCCCTCAAATTAAATCTATAAAAATAGGCGAATGCAGAAGATGTTTTGGGCGGAGGAGTTTGTGTGTGTGTGTGTATGTGTGTGTGTGTGTGTGTATAGGTTAGGCTGATTTGTGATTTCTCTTTAACTGGGAAAATGTTGGGAAAGAGTAAGGGAGAAAGAATTCAGCCAAACAAAAAGTAAGAGGTCATCTACAGTTCTACTTTGTGATATACAATTCAGTCCCATTCAAAATCCTATTTTCATTAACCCCTTACCCTAACATTAACCTTAAGCCTAACCCTAACCCAAAAAACTTAACCCTAGCTCCTAAACTAACCCTAGCTACTAACCCTAACCCTAAACCTAATTCTAACCCTACACTAATTCTAACGTTAACCCTCTACTTCCTAGAAATAGCATTTGACCTTGTGGGGACCAACAAAATGTCCCCAGTTGGTTCAATTTTTTTTGTTTACTATTCTCGTGGGGACTTCTACAAGTCTAGTTAAACACATCCACACAAGTCCACACACACATAGACACACCCACACACACACTATTTCTTGTGAAGTGTAGATACTATAAATACCAATGACTCTCTCACTTCTTTATTTCCACTTTCTGGCCTGTTGTAAGGATTGCACCTGGCACAACATGTCAGTGCATTTTATTGGAAACTCAACCTTATCCTGTCCTTTCTAGTTTGGTACATGACGAGTCAATGCATTTGAGCCTGCGGGATAAATTCTATTGCATCGAGAACTTGAGATTGTGTAAGTAGTTCTTCTGAATGTCACATCAGTAGGATCCCTGCTTACAAACAAAACAAGTCTACTTCCATAGAGGGTAAATCCATTTGAATTGAACCACTTTTTGAAAGTATCCATACATGTTTGCCCATGGAAGTGGAAGTGGTCAGAAAGATACTTTTTGGACCTGAATTCCAAAACATTCAGGAGATAGAGGTGCTCAAATTTGGCATACCCCACCATACTATGAGTCATCCATGTCTTAATCACTGGAAAAGGTAAACGGTGGAATTTGATGTAATTTAAAAGCTTACTAACAAGGTTGTCAAACTATTTTAGAACTTCTTGGAAAATATTTTTTAAATGAAGATTATGACATAAATTTGTTTAGTGTCAATTATCGAAAAACACATGAACTCAGATTTGTTTCATATTTCCATATGTAGTAGCTACCATACATCATCTGAGTTTTTTTTGTTGATCCCACCATCGGTTGAGAAACAACATGCTCTTGAATACAGGGTGGGTATCATTTCAATCATTGAAAAAATGTTTCATAGAATGGACCTACCCCTTCAGACCACTGCAATTTAGCTGGTACACCATTGACATTTAAATATAATTTACATTTCTACTTCTAATTACTACCACAAAGATGGCCGCTGGTCCACCCATGGGTCGAATGTCAACTTAAATGTCTATTCTATCATCTATATTTCTAGGATTTCAATACTTTCCTATGGAGGATTGACGTAAGTCTATACAGTGCCTTGCGAAAGTATTCGGCCCCTTTAAGTTAATACTTTGTAGCGCCACCTTTTGCTGCGATTGCAGCTGTAAGTCGCTTGGGGTATGTCTCTATCAGTTTTGCACATCGAGAGACTGAATTCTTTTCCCATTCCTCCTTGCAAAACAGCTCGAGCTCAGTGAGGTTGGATGGAGAGCATTTGTGAACAGCAGTTTTCAGTTATTTCCACAGATTCTCGATTGGATTCAGGTCTGGACATTGACTTGGCCATTCTAACCTGGATATGTTTATTTTTGAACCATTCCATTGTAGATTTTGCTTTATGTTTTGGATCATTGTCTTGTTGGAAGACAAATCTCCGTCCCAGTGTCAGGTCTTTTGCTGACTCCATCAGGTTTGACAGTGGGGATGGTGTGTTCAGGGTGATGAGCTGTGTTGCTTTTACGCCAAACGTAACGTTTTGCATTGTTGCCAAAAAGTTCAATTTTGGTTTCATCTGACCAGAGCACCTTCTTCCACATGTTTGGTGTGTCTCCCAGGTGGCTTGTGGCAAACTTTAAACAACACTTTTTATGGATATCTTTAAGAAATGTCTTTCTTCTTGCCACTCTTCCATAAAGGCCAGATTTGTGCAATATACGACTGATTGTTGTCCTATGGACAGAGTCTCCCACCTCAGCTGTAGATCTCTGCAGTTCATCCAGAGTGATCATGGGCCTCTTGGCTGCATCTCTGATCAGTCTTCTCCTTGTATGAGCTGAAAGTTTAGAGGGACGGCCAGGTCTTGGTAGATTTGGAGTGGTCTGATACTCCTTCCATTTCAATATTATCACTTGCACAGTGCTCCTTGGGATGTTTAAAGCTTGGGAAATCTTTTTGTATCCAAATCCGGCTTTAAACTTCTTCACAACAGTATCTCGGACCTGCCTGGTGTGTTCCTTGTTCTTCATGATGCTCTCTGCGCTTTTAACGGACCTCTGAGACTATCACAGTGCAGGTGCATTTATACGGAGACTTGATTACACACAGGTGGATTGTATTTATCATCATTAGTCATTTAGGTCAACATTGGATCATTCAGAGATCCTCACTGAACTTCTGGAGAGAGTTTGTTGCACTGAAAGTAAAGGGGCTGAATAATTTTGCACGCCCAATTTTTCAGTTTTTGATTTGTTAAAAAAGTTTGAAATATCCAATAAATGTCGTTCCACTTCATGATTGTGTCCCACTTGTTGTTGATTCTTCACAAAAAAAAATACAGTTTTAAATCTTTATGTTTGAAGCCTGAAATGTGGCAAAAGGTCGCAAAGTCCAAGGGGGCCGAATACTTTCGCAAGGCACTGTATATATATTTAAAAAACTGTATTCTATGATGTGTGGACCTCCAACCATCTTTGTGGTACCATTTCAAAGTAGACATTTCTATTTTATTCCCATTTTAGTACATTTATCAGCCAAAACTCGACACCTACCCTGTATTCAGGAGCATGTTGTGCCTCAACTGATGGCGGGCACAACACAAACACCTCAGATGATGTTAAACAGGGTCTAAGCTACAACATATGCAAATATGAGAAGAAAAAAAAAGATTTACATGTTTTTTTAGATCATTTCCATTTAAGGTTATCAAAATATTAAATTGTTATAAAAACAGTTTTTTTTCAAGGAATTACAAAACCGTTGACAAACAAACCTGTTCATAAGATTTTAAATTAAATAAATCTCAACTGTTTATCTTTTCCAGTGATCACTGTCTCATGGTATGGTGGGGTATACAAAATAGGTCAACTTTGAGCACCTTTATTCTTGAATGTTTTGGCATTCAGGTCCAAAAAGTCACTTTTATGATGACTTCTACAATGGGCAAATACTGCATGTATGGAAGGTTTAGTTCAAGTCAAAAGGGGTGCTATTAAAAAGTGATTGAATTCAAATGGATTTAACCTAGATAGAGGATAGGAGTTGAAGTTGAAAAAAAGAGTCTTAGCTAAATGTGTACCCAAAAAAGTATTCTGCTTTCATAGAACAGTGTGCCGAAGCAGAAGTACAAAGTTACAAACGCATAAAACCCCACAGCTCTTTCAATTACTGAGCTTCATGTTGTAGCCCAGCAAGAACAACTTGCCACGATAATGAACATATGAGACATTGACAAACATCGGCAGTAGTCCAGGTATTTTTCTGGTGTTTATTTTTGTGTCCTTGACCGCCCCCACCTCAACCCCTCCAAACACTTAACGTAGACAGCATGCAAACCAAACATGTTCTTCCTCTTCCCCACATGCTAGTTAAATAAAGGTACAATTTTTAAAAATACAAAAATGCTCACTCAAGGCTGGCCTGTTTCCTTGACACTGTGGGTAAGCAAAGTGCCGCATCTGCAGGTCTCCATCAGTGTTCTGTCTGCTTGTTGAATCAACACATAGGCCTTTGAGAGTGGATAAGTGTGTGTGTGTGTCTATGTGTGTGTATGTGTGTCGGCTTGTGTGTATGTGCCTGTGGGTGAGTGTATTATTGTGAAAGCCCTTGTGGCTTCAGTGCTTTGAATGTGTATTTATTCACTTTGCACAAAAAAAACAGTTTGCAGACATTGCTACCATAAGTTGTTGAAAAAATGCAAAGTACTGTGAAAATAGAGCAGAATCTATCGATGGCCTCCGTTTCTCTCTGGAGAGGAAGTGAGCTCCATATCCCTCAGAC
The DNA here is from genome assembly GCF_023373465.1 of Oncorhynchus keta. NCBI lineage: Eukaryota > Metazoa > Chordata > Actinopteri > Salmoniformes > Salmonidae > Oncorhynchus > Oncorhynchus keta. The sequence goes on from NC_068421.1 coordinate 37,308,380, forward strand.
TTTGCATCAGTCAGATGTACAGTGGGCAAGCTCCTGAACACAGCAGCTGGCATACTCTGCCTATGCTCGTTCAGTAAGGCCACTCATGATATTGTAAAATCTTTGTCATTTTTCTACAATACCATTATTGACATTGTAGAGTGTATCAGGATCCTGGAAAGGGGTATACATTCCACATAAGATACACAATTTGCACCAAATGTTCCTATACTGTAGAATTAGCGTCCAGCACAGAGAAGGCACGTAGCAACTGAATGAAATGATCATGGCTGGTGCTGAATAGCACACTCATAATGTGCTGTTCAAACAGGTGCAAAGCACACTGCATTTCTGCAAAGTTCTGTGACCGGTGACAATATGACTTACTCAAGAAATAGAATGTGTCCTTGCAACTTGTACAAAACAAGTGTTACTGCAGGATACAGTTTGATATTGCCTCCCAACATCCATGCATATCAATGATTAAGCTTCTGTATTTGTTTTAATGGATGTGATGTTCCAACTCACTTACTGGTCACATCCTTTACGCACCTATCCTGATTCAAGGTTAACACATTGTGTATCTAATGTGTCTTTAGGACGGTGAATTCTCCAGTGCAGTGACAGTTTGTCTTGTTCCAACACAGTTACTGACTGAGAAGACATTCTGCCCATGAACAAAATTGCTACATACAAAGCCACAGTGTAACTGGCTGGGGTTGAGCTGTGAGAGGTAAACACAACTGACCTCATGGTAAGAGTATAGGACTTAGTTACCTGAAGAAAGACAACAGATCAACCTCTTTTCCCTGGTGAGCTATGAGCCAATCTTTCACTATTTGAGGAAACAGAACTGAGATAAAGCAAGAGTGATTCAAGTGTGCTTTAATGCTTTAATGTAATACACTTTAAGGTAGTACAAAGGGCCATATTCATTAACCCTAAGTGAAAGATGAAGAGACAAAGGAAACCTGTATATGAAAAAAGTTCATCTAAAATCTATTTTTTTCTAAAACCACTAAACAGGAATTACAAAAAAACAAAGTCTAAATTCCCTGAGAATGTGAATGAAATAATCCAACAAGGTTAATTTACTTGAGACATGATTTAGGCCTACATGAAATCAAACAATTGCCTGCCCCCACAAATACAATCTTAAATGGAAAATGTTACTGTTAATCAGACTATTGACATTTGAAACACAGGCCACCATTAGAAGCATGACAAAAAAAGTTAAAAGCACAACAACAAGGTAGCATAAAACTATCTGAAAATGTCCTTGCTGTGAGTTGTTTTAATCTCTGACCTTGTAAACTTCGCCATAGGTGCCTCCACCGACCCGGAGCAGAATCTCAAAGTCCTCCTGGGGATTCCGGGTGGAGATGTCCAGTGCAGCCCGGTTCTGGGAGTCCATTACTCCTGGGGCATGGCACAAACACACACAGACGCAAACTCCCTCCAATGACTGCTGTTCCTGCTGAGGCGAACAAACACCACACCACACTCTCTCTCACCTTCCTTCTTCACTCACCAGTTAAACCCCCCTCCCTCTGGTCTCTTTCTTCTCTCTCTGTTGCATGCTCAGTGAACCTCATTTACATTTACTCTGGTTTTATTTCCTGTTGGGTGTATGTCTGTGAAGGTATGAGTGTATGAAAGAGAGAAAGAGAGAGAGACAGAGAGAGAGAGAGAGAGGGAATGAGACTTAGTTTCACCATTGGCTTTTTTACATTATTTGTGTGTGTGTGTGTGTGTGTGTGTGTGTGTGTGTGTGTGTGTGTGTGTGTGTGTGTGTGTGTGTGTGTGTGTGTGTGTGTGTGTGTGTGTGTGTGTGTGTGTGTGTGTGTGTGTGTGTGTGTGCGTGCGTGCGTGCGTACAGCTGCGCTACTCGGTTTTCTGTGTGGGTTCTTTCTTGTCAACTTGGGCAAGCCTGCAGAGGTGTGAGCTACACATCTGCAACACTGCTCTCGTTTGGAGCCATTTATAATGGCCTGACTTCCTGTAGAGCAACAGTAGCATGTCGATACACATGAGAAACAAGAACAGTGTTAAACATTAAACCATTATTTGCCATGCTTCATTATCTAAAATATTACTTCCAATGAGGAAACTTGAAAAAAACATTCTGACGCATACTTAATTGATTGAATTCTCTGACTACCAAAGGACATAAGTCAAAGGCATCACATTGCTCCAGTATTGGTGATAAGAAATTAGTAAGAAATCAAAAGAGAGAAAACCTTTTCTGGACCTGCTGAGAGCACTAAAAACATTGTACAATAATATGCATATACTGTTGTTAGAATGACAGCAGGCTATATCGCATAATATTGTCAAATCAAATGTTGTCACATGCGCCAAATACAACGGGTGTAGACTTGACCGTGAAATGCTTACGAGCCCTCCCCAACTATGCAGAGTTAAAAATCATAATAATTAACACGAGGAATAAAATACACAAGAATGGAGCTATATACAGGAAGTATCAGTACCAGATCACTGTGGAGCTATATACAGGAAGTATCAGTACCAGATCACTGTGCAGGGTATTTGAGGTAGATATGGACACAAAGGCAGGGTTAAGTGACTATGCATCGGGATAGATCATAATATGAGTAAAATAAAGAACAGAGTAGCAGCAGCGTATGATGATGAGTCTGAAAGTGTGTGTGCGTGTCTGAGCATACAAGAAAGCCCAAAGTGTGTCTGTCAAAGGCCATAGCACACAAACACCCACTGTTGTTTGCCATAGGCATATAGCAAGCAACCACAGATAACCTTCATTAAAATATCGAAAGGGCAATTAAGGCCTATGGGATAGTACGGCTGATGATCAGGTTTGAAATGAGACTATTTGGCGTTAGTTGTGATATGCATATGACAGTGTGCACTAACTGATAATATAAATGTCACTTTATAATGGAGTTTCAAGGCAGAGAGATAAGGCAGAGAGATAAGGCAGAGAGATAAGTCGATGCCTATGTCATTTAAAGGTTTGGCCATAAAAGGAAGTAATGTCTTGCACTTGTGCAGTCTCCTAGAAACCACACATCAGCACTGAAAAAGAGATCACTGTTGCATTAAGCACAGGCTATATCACATACCACATGCACTAGCACAGTGTTCCCCAACTGGAAACCAATGGTTTTCTGAGCAAAAATAAATACACATTTGTATTATTTCAAATGTTCATTATTGGACATAAAATACTGTAAAAACATCAGGAAATCACCTCCAAATGATTTCCTTTTTGGAAATCTTTTCCCAGGTATTCCCACGCATAATAGAGACACTATAAGTGATTGTATACAAATGTAAGCAAGGATTGAAATGATTATGTTTTAGTCAAATATTATATATGTTTGGGATTCTTGCAGTCAAATTGCAGTCTACAAATCATTTGTAATGCTGTACCGGCCCCCTGAGCATCCCCTCAAGAAAAAATCTGTCCCCTGCTGGATCTAGCCCAACAGCAGTTTACCACCCTGCATCCCACTGCTGCTTTGCTTCTGAAGCTAAGCAGGTTTGGTCCTGGATGGGAGACCAGATGCTGCTGGTAGTGGTGTTGGGGGGCCAGTAGGAGGCACCCTTTCCACTGCTCAAAACAAAAATAATCCCAATACCCTGGGGCAGTGATTGGGGCCATTACCCTGTGTAGGATGCTGTATTTTGGATGGGATGTTAAATGGGTGTCCTGAATGGGTGTCTTGACTCTCTGTGGTCACTAAATAAATGTCCTGGTTAAATTCCTAACCTAATCATCCCCAGTTTACAATTGGCTCATTCATCCTGTAACTGTTCCCCTGTAAATTAGAATGTGTTCTCAGGTAAAATAAACAAATTAAAGTTGATTTGCTAATTAGCACAACACTGTAACTATAGAACATATTACAATGTGAGAGCAATACTAAATATACTGTTTTTACAGCAACCAATATATTTACCTTAATAGTTCATACTCCATCACAACAATAGGAGGCAGTCAATTTACCATGCAGCAGTCATTTTGTTTGGGTAGGAACCAGGAACCAAATTGGTTTCAGTCTAGTGGTAGTAAAACCATCACATTCAGGCTCCTCGGTGCATTCACGTCATTCGAAACGCTCGTCAATGATAATTATAGTGCATATATTTGGCCATTCGTCTATATGTTCACAAATGAAACATACTGATTTGTTGATCATATGCTGTCTCCAATGCATTTTCAGCGACATGTTCTGCAGTTTCTAACTAGTGGTCCGTCAGTAAACTAACTTCCTGTTTACGTCAAGTCACCACAGCCCTTTCCGTTCCAAGACATTTACGCTCCACTCACTCGCTTTTCCACTTCTCGGTCCACGTGCGGATTTCTTCAAATTTAGCTCCAAAAAGACCGCAGTACGAGTTTGGATCAAATGGCGTCTTCATTCGAGCAGATGAGAGCCAACGTGGGAAAGCTCTTACGAGGAATTGATAGGTATGCAGACTTGTTTGACAAATACTAGCTTAGCTAGCCCATTCAGTTTGCTTGCTGCTACTTCGTAATGCTAGCTACATTTGATTGTTTGACATTATATAGAAAGTTACAGTTAGCTGTTGGGGGTCATTTATTAGACATATCCAACATCTAACGACGTGTTTGTGTCACATATCTTTGTTTTACCCAATGCTACTTGTAAGCTAACGTTAGCTATTTAGGTACACAGGCTTTTACCAGTAAACTGTAACGTTAAGCTAACGGTATTTACCTAACACAACATAATTTGACAGTTGGTTGGTTGTAGCTTGATTGACTCTATGCATATTTTTGCTCAACTTGTTGTAGTTTGTTAGCTGTGTCGGCTATCTGTTGAACACACGCCCTTAATGTTACATCGTTTATGATCTCTTACAGATACAACCCAGAGAACCTTGCAACATTGGAACGCTACGTGGAAACACAAGTTAAAGAGAATGCATACGACCTAGAGGCCAATTTGGCTATCCTCAAATTGTGAGTCACCCTTCCTCTGACTGTCTGACTACTATCACATTTGTTAGGCTAGCACAAAATGGTTAACATATGTAGCTCGATTTGTCTGCTGGGTGGCAAGCAGCCCTTGATCATGAATCTCAATTCCATTACACATAAGTAATTGGATGAAGGCTTCTTCTGTATGGGCAAGTTTTGTTATCAACCCGGCAATCTGAACGTTAACACGGTTAGTGTTTCCACAATGCCAAAAGAAAACCGGCTACATCTGCAAGTCACCTTCAGCGTTCAGATGTTTGTAAAATGGCTTTTACGATATTAAATGACAACCAATGTCATTTGCTGGTCATTGTTCCCAAATGTGTTGTGGACATACATTTTTTATCAGTGGAGCTGTATGGGCTACCGGGTGGACACAACTGATCGCACATCAGCACAACTGCTGTTAGGCGCTTTCCGATTGCCAGGTTTACCGTACAAAATATTTAAACAGTCAGTGCATTTAGTCATTTTTACAAGAACAGTGGTAGACTGCCATATGGCTCAGCACATACTACATCATTCACACACACAAACACACAGGGCAGCTCAGAGAAGTCAACTCAGACCGATCCAGCTCCTGAACTCGATCAGTATCAGATATTGATTTAGAATGGAAAATTGTGTTTATGCAACACTTGTTTGTGCGTTGCATCAAAACGCACCAAATCGTTTCAAACTAATAGTATCGTACCTGTATCGGAGCCCATGTCTCTAGATGCGTATTGAATCGTGCTTGTAAGGGAGGGATGCACATCCCTACTATCTAGCATGCTCCGAACACCTGTATGTAACTAAAGAAGGCCGCCAGAAACGTGTTGTCAATGAAAAATGCTGTCGGCTGCATCTGTGATAAAGACTGTTAAAACTGTGTACAGTAAGTGTATATTTTGCATTTGTGAAATTATTTTGATGTGAAGGTAAAGAGCTTTATGTTTCTAGAACTGTATCGCAATTGAGAAATGATTGACATTTATATGGAGTATCTGGCTGCTTGGCTGACAGAGCCAGTCTACCTCTGAAAATAACATAAGGTACTTGGACCTTAAGGTGTACATTCTTGGGCTAGCAGAACACCACTCATGGCTATATCAATAACAGAGATGCTGTTCTTGTTCCTATAGGTACCAGTTCAACCCTGCTTACTTCCAGGTCACAGTGACGTCGCAAATTCTGCTCAAGGCCCTGACCAACCTACCACACACAGACTTTACTCTGTGCAAGTGCATGATTGACCAGACACACGTATCCTTTCGGTGCTCTGTATAATCTAGTATAAACCCTGCAACTAGTGCAGTTTGTCCCTTTCTGTACTCCCTGTCAACAACAACATTGACAATAATTTGTTCAAAAACAGACAATCATTTAGTCCTGGGCGGTATACCTTATTGAGTGGTATTGGTGTGGACGTTACTGTCTATTATGTGGCCAGTTGTTTGCTGTGTGTGTGGTGCCTTTCCTTGACAACAGTAAAGCAGCAGGAGGAGCGCCCCATAAGGCAGATCCTGTACCTGGGGAACCTCCTGGAGACCTGCCATTTCCAGTCCTTCTGGGTATGTACACAATACATATGTTGGTCTGTCTCTTTATTTCACCTGCTTTTTGCCCTGCTCATTTCACTTAACTTTCCAGTCATTGTCAGAGAATTTTGGGGATCGTATTCTAATAAGAAGGAATGGTTCCAAACAGAACATTGAGGTTAAACATGACTGTACATTGTGGCTCTAACTGGAGATTGACGGCTGTACGAATAGTCAACCCCTATCATGACTTTATTATGAAGTGTGACATCCAGTACTCCAAATGGTATGATTGTATGGTACTCATTCCTTTGTCTGTCACTCAGTCCAGCCTGGAGGAGAACAGGGAATTCATTGATGGCATCACAGGCTTTGAGGACTCAGTGCGCAAGTGTGAGTAGAACATATGGAAATCAAGTTAGCTGTTGACTGTATAATATTGCAATAAAAACTTGATAATAGCCTTTCTAACTGCTGCTCTCTCCACAGTTATCTGCCATGTGGTTGGAATCACATACCAGAACATAGAGCATCGACTTCTAGCTGAGATGCTGGGTGACCCCCTTGGTAAAGGCCATTCATTTATGATGTATATCTTTTGGAGTGTTGTCCTATTGATTTCCTTTCTTTCAGTGACTCAGTGTTACAGTGTTAATTATCTGTAAGTCAAATCCCATTTCCCCCTGTTCAGTTGACTTCCTGCTCCCCATTCAGACACACAGGTGAAGGTGTGGATGAGCAAGTACGGGTGGACGGAGAATGAGGAAGGGCAGATCTTCATCTTTAACCAGGAGGAGAGTGTCAAGCCCAAGAACATTGTGGAGAAGATTGACTTTGAGAGTGAGTGTTTCCTTGTCTTGTGTCCCAGTTTCTGTCTTGCTTGCTGGTATTCCAGTGAAGTGGCTTTTGTCTCATCTGTAGTCACTTTTAGAATTTCAAAGTTCAACTTCTTCCTTACACCCCCTCCTGTCAGTGTAGATTTAAGACTTTTCATGGAAAGACAATTTTGTTGACATTCTTTTCTCTCTTTCCCTTTTTCTCCTGCTCCCCTGTCTTCCTCTCCCTGTTTTCTCTCCTGTATTTTCCTTTGTTTCTGTCCCTCTTCCACAGGTGTATCCAGCATCATGGCTACATCTCAGTGATACCCAGACGCATCTGCACACTCAATGCACAATAAAAAAATCTGCCAGACAGCAGTTCATATTCCTCAAACCAACCTTTTACAATAAATGTTAATTATCCATTCAAAATCAGACCCGAAGTGTGCCGATCTTTTCACTGATTACATTGACCTAGTCTGATAACATTAAGTCCATTCCAGGAATTACTACCAAAGATAGGGACTGTCACTAAATTAACACAGTTGTCTGTATCACTAGGGCTGGGCGGTATACTGTTTTTTTTTTTGTGATCTACATGTATTGGTGCACGGGCCACTGGGTTTTTACTTTACCTTCTATACCGGTATTTTAATGTTTGGTTTGTTAAATGTGATACGCAGTGTGTAACATCCATTTTTATTTTTCTTAGCAAATTGTTCTTAAATCTTGTTAGCTGCTAATCGCTAGCTAATAAATGTACTGAGTAAGAGCAAGTGTAATTAGCTATACAGCCTGATAATACCAGTTATTGTGTAGACCTAAATCAGCATGTTTGTGCAACAGTGTCTTCTAAATTAGAGGTAAACGCAAAGCAAGAATATGTTGGCTACATAAAGTAGCCGCAAAGCTGTCAAGGCAAAGGGTGGCTATTGAAAGGAACTCCAATATAAAATATATTTTGATTTGTTTAATACTTTTTTGGTTACTACATGATTCCATATGTGTTATTTCATAGTTTTGATATCTTCACTATTATTCTACAATGTAGAAAAGAGTGAAAATAAAAACCCTTGAATGAGTAGGTGTTCTAAAACTTTTGACCGGTAGTGTATGTGCAAAAGTACTATCTCACAACTCGATGAAACCTTCACTCTTGTGCAGACATTTAGAAACAAAACATGCCAATTTGAAAAATAAGACACCAGAGTTTTTTTAGCGAGAATTAAGACTTATGTGTAGTAAGACATGTCTAAAAGCAACAGATATCATGAATAAGAAGGTGCTAGAAGAGTCTTTTATGGTGAGCTACCGAGTGGCTAAGACAGGCAAGCCCCATGCTATTGTGGAGGACTTAATTCTTCCTTCTGCGGTGGATATGGCTGGTGTCGTATAGTGTGTGGCAGGCTTACAATGATGGCAAAAAACAACAGTTGAGGGTGAGCTGACCCTGGTGCTAGAGGGGGTACGGGACTACAAAAAGTTTGGTAACCACTGGTCTAGGGTTTCTGGGATACTGGTGTTGATGTGAGCCATGACCAGCCTTTCAAAGCACGTCATGGCTGCAGACGTGAGTGCTACGGGTCGGATGTCATTTAGGCAGGTTACCTTAGTGTTCTTGGGCAGGGACTATGGTGGTCTGCTTGAAACATGTTGGTATTACAGACTCGGACAGGGAGAGGTTGAAAATGTCAGTGAAGACACTTGCCAGTTGGTCAGCGCATGCTCGCAGCACACGTCCTGGTACTCCGTCTGGCCCTGCGGCCTTGTGAATGTTGACCTGTTTAAAGGTCTTACTCACATCGGCTGCGGAGAGCGTGATCACACAGTCGTCCGGAACAGCTGATGCTCTCATGCACGTTTCAGTGTTACTTGCCTCGAAGCGAGCATAGAAGTAATTTAGCTCCTCTGGTAGCCTTGTGTCACTGGGCAGGTGTTGGCTGTGCTTCCCTTTGTAGTCTGTAATAGTTTGCAAGCCCTGCCACATTCAACGAGCGTTGAAGCCGGTGTAGTACAATTCGATCTTAGTCCTGTATTGAATCTTTGCCTGTTTGATGGTTTGTCGGAGGGCATAACAGGATTTCTTCTTGAAAGTGGCAGCTCTACCCTTTAGCTCAGTGCATTGCCTGTATGTAATCCATGGCTTCAGGTTGGGGTATGTACGTACAGTCACTGTAGGGATGACGTCATCAATGCACGTATTGATGAAGCCAGTGACTGATGTGGTGTATTCCTCAATGCCATCAGAAGAATCCCGGAACATATTCCAGTCTGTGCTAGCAAAACAGTCCTGTAGCTTAGCATCTGCTTCATCTAACCACTTTTTTTGGACCGAGTCACTGGTGCTTCCTGCTTTAATTTTTGCTTGTAAGCAGGAATCAGGAGGATAGAATTATGGTCAGATTTGCCAACTGGATGGCGAGGGAGAGCTCTGTACACGTCTCTGTGTGTGGAGTAAAAGTGGTCTAAGAGTTTTATTTTTTTTTCTTCCTCTGGTTGCACAGTAACATGCTGGTAGAAATTTGATAAAACCGATTTTAAGTGTCCTTGGATTAAAGTCCCTGGCCACTAGGAGCGCCTCTTCTGGATGAGCGTTTTCCTGTTTGCTTATGGTGGTATACAGCTCATTGAGTGCAGTCTTAGTGCCAGCATCGGTCTGTGGTGGTATGTGGACAGCTACGAAAAATACAGAAACTCTCTAGGTAGATAGTGTGGTCTACAGCTCATCATGAGATACACTACCTCAGGCAGGCAAAACCTCAAGACTTCTTTAGATATTGTGCACCAGCTGTTGTTTTCAAATCTACATAGACCGCCACCTCTTGTCTTACCAGAGGCTGCTGTTCTATCCTGCCGATACAGTGTAAAACCCGGAAGTTGTATGTTGTTCATGTCGTCATTCAGCCACGACTCGGTGAAACATACCGTTTTTAATATCCTGTTGGTAGTTTAATCTTGCTCGTAGGTCATCAATTTGAATTTTCCAATGATTGCATGTTTGCCAATAGAACAGATGGCATTGGGGGTTTACTCACTTGCCTACGAATTCTCAGAAGGCAGCCTGACCTCCGACCCCTTTTTCTCAGTCTTCTCTTCACGCGAATGACAAGGATTTGGGCCTGTTCCTGGGAAAGCAGTATATCCTTTACGTCGGATTCATTGGACTCGTTAAAGGAGAAAGCTTCTACCAGTTTGTGGTGATTAATCGCTGTTCTGATCTCCAGAAGTTATTTTCGGTCATAAGAGAAGGTAGCAGCAACATTATGTACAAAATAAGTTACAAACAACGCTAAAAAACAAAGTAACACAGTTGGTTTGGAGCACGTAAATCGTCAGCCATCCCCTCCGGTGCCATTGTGACCTGTGGAATGTTTGCCCTCTCAATGGCTGTGCGAAGTTGCTGTATATTGGCGGGAACTGGAACATATGGTCTGGTGAGTATGCAGGCCATGGAAGAGGTGGACATTTTTAGCTTCCAAGAATTGTGTACAGATCCTTGCGACATGGAGCAGTGCATTATCATGCTGAAACAAGGTGATGGCGGCAGACGAATGGCACGACAATGGGCCTCGGGATCTCAAAACGGTATCTCTGCATTCAAATTGCCATCAATAAAATTAAATTGTGTTTATTGTCTGGAGCTTATGCCTGCCCATATCATCACCCCACCTCCACCATAGGGCACTCTGTTCACAACGTTGACATGAGCAAACCGCTCACCCACACGACGCAGTACAAGCTTTCTGCCATCTGCCCAGTACAGTTGAAACTGCGATTCATCTTTGAAGAGCACACTTCTGTAGCATGCAAATGGAAATACAGTGAGCTTTTCCCCACTGATGTCGGTTTGATGCTGAACTGCAGTCAGGTCAAGACCGTGGTGAGGACAACGAGCACCCAGATGAGATTCAATGAGACGGTTTCTGACAGCTTATGCAGAAATGATTCCAACACCTCTGGTGGACTTTGTGCAGTCAGCATGGCAATTGCACACTCCCTCAACTTGAGACATCTGTGGCATTGTGTTGTGATAAAACTGCACATTTTAGAGTAGCCATGTATGGCCCCCAGCACAAGGTGCACCTGTGTAATGACCATGCTGTTTAATCAGCTTTTTGATATTCCACACCTGTCAAGTGGATGGATTATCTTGGCAAATGATCACTAACAGGGATGTAAATGAATGTGTGAGAGAAATAATTTGAGAGAAATAAGCTTTTTGTGCATATGGAACATTTCTGGTCACTTTTATTTCAGCTCATGAAACATGGGCCCAACACTTTACATGTTGCGTTTATATTTTTGTTCAATTTATATGACTTGGGTCATGCAACGATTTATGAATCATGAGAGTGCGCATGCAAGCGAGACTTTCGAAGGCTGCACAGGTGAGTTACAGTGCAGTAACGAGGGTGTGGCCAATGGCCATTTTGACAAGGTAAATCGTGACTACAAAGTCAGAAGACTCTAGAAAAGTTGGTACGGTAACTCCTGGATAATAATTGAAAAGTGGACAGAGCAAGTGTTTTAAAAGTTGAAGGGTTTCTCTGCATGCACACTATTTTAACTGCACAACAAACAGCATATCGGTTTTGTAAGGACATTCAGAAAGAATTGCGACGGTATGAGTGACAGGAATGAAAAGAAGACTCCGGTCGCAGAAATAAGTACAGCAGAGGCAACGACGGAAGATCTCGGAAGCTCGTTTAACTCCAAACGGTGGCTCTCGTCATTTACCGCTGACAAACCTACTCCAGTTCTTCAAAAACATGGTAACGGCGGTAATTCAATGGATGATGGGTTGTTCGTGGACTACGACTTTCCAATGGGAGATATGATTCTTCAACCCGCCATGGAATGGAGACGCCCAAAGGTAGCGCAGTATGACATTGTTATAACATAAACAAATAAAAAATAATTAATGAAAATACTTCATTTAAATGGAAACCTTTCTCTCTTACAAAATAAGTGTGTATTAATAAAACCATCCGACATACCATGTTATGTATAATTGCAATACACTGTGAGTGTGATATGTTTGCATTGACAACGGGTGGACGGAGGTCTCTAATGGACAGTTATTTTCAATGCATGACAAATGCAAGTTTTTGAGGGTGTGTCATATACTTCTCTTTCAGGTCGCATAGACGTGCTAAGAATCATGCATGTACTGACAACCACAATTTAAAAAAACACCCGCAGATTAGATTTGTGTGGGTAATGTTTGGTATAGAGTTTAGCTTTTGTAACTCAAATGTCAATGAAGTGGTGAGAAACTCGGACATTGGGGCAGTGATCTTCCAGCCTGGCCCTGATCCACAGGGTTGGGTATCAAGCTCCAGATTACTGAATCATAGGTGGGTGCTATTCATTATCAGATGGATCAGAAAACCAGCAGGCTCCAGACCTCGTAGGGTAAGAAAGAGTTGAATAGCCCTACTATTGGACAATGCTTTATGAGTTCAGGCCCTGGATTGAAGACTACTGCATTAGGGCAGGACTAGATCATAGTGATTTTAGCCTCAAGGCATAGCCAATTGTCAAGCTGTCATGAGAGCCAAGTCTGGTCGGCTGGTTTTAGTCATAAAGACACAAAGGTCTCCTTACCTACGTCGTACATGTTGTATTTGCTTTGTTTCTCTCCATTGAAGATGGAGTCTTAGGTCAACAATGCCTGTCACCGTGTATCTTTGCACTTTTATTTCAGTTTATTTATCAATGGGGAGGCCTAGTAGTGTTCAGTCAATCATAAATAAAAACAAACTGTAAAAAGCAACAGTTGTGAGTGAGGACAGGTGGGTTAAAGTCTCTACACTACTTTAGATCATGTAAACAGAGCGTGTCCCTGGTATGTTGTTATCCACTTCATCTTACCCAGTAAAGGGGACACTCAGCTAAAAGTTTGTTATTAAGAGGCCTGTTGTGTCTTGCTTTCTCTTCCCTCTCCCAGGATATCTGCCCTTCAGCACAGTTCATAGTGGATGGAGCCACACGTATGGACGTGTGTCAGGGAGTTCTGAGTAAGTAGAACAAATGCCGTATGTATGTTGCCCGAAGCAGTGGCTTTCCACCACCTGCCTCCTTACATATTAGGGTGTTATTCAATCTGCGTCGCACAAGTTCAGCGTTGCAGCGTGATTGCCTTTAAATGTCAATGTTCCCGCTTTTTAGTGGAGGCTGCGTTCAATGTAAACACTGCATAGGTCTGCTCAATCAGAAATTACCTTCAAATGTCTATTGTGGAATCTGCAATGCTTTACAGATTGAATAGAGCCCTTAGTCTTGTTTCCAACCATTGCAGTACCACAATAAGCTGGGGTACAGTTGATCTGTCTGTTTCCTTATTACCCAAAGTTTTCTCCCATTGATGGCAATGTTGTGTCTTTGGCATCATTAAAGTGAAGACTGTTATTTCATCAAATCAATTCTCAGTAATTATTATTATGTGATTAAACAAATCATGTAAATGTAATTAACTAGGAAGTCGGGGCACCAAGGAAAATCTTCAGATTGCAAAGTTATAATTTTCCATATATAACTCCTCAGATATTTTAATATCTGATCAATTAGTCTTCTAATTAATTAATTATGCTTTACCTCACGTTAGTCTCATTCAAAACAATGTAAATTGTTGGTTATCTGTACGAATCCAGCCTTTACTATGAATCATCCATACATCAATTGTCTTAATCATTTATTTACTAACTAAATAATCACAGAAATGGATAAACAAACAACACAGTAGATATGGTTACAAGGAAATGATAGGGGAGGTTCCCTAGTGGGCTAAACCGATATGACGGCTTGGTGGACAAAGGGAAGTGGGTTGGGACTGAGAAGGGCGGGAAAGACAAAAATGAGTCACTACACAGTTAATTATATTAATTCAAATGCTAATCCTTTGCACAAACGCTCACTCATTCGGGAATAATTGCAATCACTCTATATTTACGCTCAGTGTGTCGTCATGATCTCTGTTGGAACCGTCCGTCTTTCTGTTAGAAAGTTCATCCAAGCGTCTCTTCTGTTCTTGATTAGAATGGATACTTCAGAGTACCCTTCAAAAATGTTCTTATAGAATAGATGTTTCGGCAGTTGTCGATCTTCGCATGTCAGGTTGACATAATTTCTAGCTGCAGACTAGTAATTAGTATCGAAGATTTGCTCTTATTCTGTCGGGATCGATAGTCTGAGTTTAACCATTTCCACCCGTGTGGCCAATGCTCCACGTGGTATGGTTAGGAATTCAACAACCATTACAACCTTAGCTTATACTGAGGTTTTTTCTACTCAACCTTAGACCCCTTAGCTGACCGAGGTACGCATGGTCTGAAGAGGATTTCTTCAGGTGGGGTTTTTATTTGTAACAGTAGAAAAGGACTGTCCCATGAGCCAGATCATGTCTGTGCTCATGGGGGCGGGCCAATGACTGAGTTAAACTTTAAAGGGAATACAATTCTCTCACATTAACGGTTTAACATAGCATTATATCATTTCATAAATAGTTTCATCTTTACTCATTCATTTTATACAATAATTAGACGCAAACCTCAACAGAGGCACTTGTATAAACAGAGTTATGGTAATGTGGCTGTATTGTCTTTCATGAGGTCACAAACATGAAACAAAACGGACCAGGTCGTAGCTGGCTTCTCCACCGACCGTTTACACATTCTCCAAAACATGGATATTGTTCTGTGATGTAGAAGAAGTTCCTTTGTTCTGCTGTGAAACTCTCGCTCTCTATACTGCATGGCCAGGAGGAGAGCGTCTCCTCCAGGAATTGACAACCTGAGATAACAGAACCTGGGTGTAAGAAAGGAGAGCGAGGGGGATGCCACGCTCTATACCCAGAAAGGGCCACGTCATGACAGCAAAGTTCTACCCTAGAGCACAGAATGGCTTTGACATCATTCATGAATTGTATGTCTACTGTACAGTAAACGACAGGTGGTCATCATCAAATGACTAAACATGCTCTCCCTTGACTTACCCAGTGACGTAAATGCGATGTAATATACCTTTACCTGTCCCTCTGTCCTCCCCTGCTCTCTGTTGATTAGATGACTGCTGGTTCCTGTCTGCGGTGGCATCCCTCTCCCTGTATCGCCCGCTGTTGGAGCGGGTGGTGCCCAATGGGCAGAGCTTCCAGGAGGGTTACAACGGCAGCTTTTACTTCCAGGTCAGCCTCAGGACATTAAACACACCTAATTAGGCTGTACAGTATTTGTCAAGGGTTGTTGAATATGCACTCCTGTTTATAGGACATATGGGTGAATGACTATTTTAGTTGGAGTTTGTTGATGCCTATCCCTGAGATTAAAATGAAAACCTGTCTGTCTATAGTTCTGGCAGTACGGTGAGTGGGAGAAGGTGAAGGTTGATGACCTGCTGCCTACGCAAAAGGGCAAGCTGATCTACCTGTGCTCCTCAGAGAAAAGAGAGTTCTGGAGTGCTCTGTTGGAGAAGGCCTACGCCAAGTCAGTGTTTGTCTCTGCGATCTTTGGTGTTCTATGCATGCTGTTTTTTTTCTGCTATCCTGTCACACACACATTGTCTTTGTGGATGCAATGATTTGATATTTTAACTCCGAGTTGGTCTAGAACTGCATGTCTACGTCATTCTATCCTGTCAGTGTAATTACCTCCTGCGTGTGGCTTTAGTTGCGTAAGGCCGAAGTGGATAACACCAGGATGTACCAGTGTGTCCACTGCACTATGATGCTGCTCTGGCCTCCAATCTTACCTGTTGTGATTGACCCTCTCTGTCAGGCTGAAGGGAGGCTATCGGGCCCTGAACATGGGCTTCCCCCACGAGGCCATGGTGGACATGACAGGGGGCATAACAGAGGTGCTGACTGTGGCTTCTCTGCCCAAGGACCTGGCAGCCTTCCTCAAGCCCATTCTGGCCAAGGGAGCACTCATCAACTGTGCCAACTGCCAGGTGTGTGTAACATTACAGGGGACAAGGTGATGAAACGTAGGTGCCGAGCCTCCATCTTTCTGATGGAATAACCTTTCTACGTGTATTAGGATTCAAACCCACTCCTATAATTGTATCAGTGAGCAGAACACGGTAATTAAACCTTCTGTTCTACTTTGCTTAGACATTAACATATGTTGTGCGTGGATTCATTTTCCCACAGGGCCCCCTTGAGCAGAGGAATGAGTTTGGAATCCTGTTCAGGCATGCCTACTCTGTAACCGGGCTTGAAAATGTAAGACTAACCGCCTCTGTTGTCAAATTCACTCTCTGATTCATGACTGCACACCAAGGCCAAAAGTGTCCAAATGCCACCAGCCAAAACCTGCACACATTCAGTGGAGTTGGGTTTCCTGTGTTTGATAGTCAAATAGGTTTTCAGTTTGGGTGACTCTGTCTCTCTCACTTCTCCACTCAGGTGAAGACGAAGTATGAGACTGTGGAGCTGGTCCGTGTTCACAACCCCTGGGGAAAGATGGAGTGGGAGGGACCCTGGAGTGACATGAATGGGTTAGCTAGCTATTAACCCATTAATCATACCATTTATGTGTGTGTAGGGGGGGCAGGTTCCTCACAGTGTGTTTGTCTGTCCACAGGCCTGAGTGGAGTCATGTCCGTGAGGAGGAGCAGAAGCGTCTGGACAGGGTTCAGAAGGAGGACGGGGAGTTCTGGTAAGTGGACCTCTCTTCATAGACTCTCTCTTTGTGTATACTTCACCTGTTCTCATATATTAATAACATCTCTCTCTCCTCGCTCAGGATGGCAGTGTCGGACTTCCGTCAGAACTTTGAGTCGATGGAGGTGTGTCACCTGAGTGAGGAGACCCTGAGCGAGCCGGGCGCCACACAGAGGCCATGGAACTGCACGATGCATCATGGGAGCTGGGTTCCACACATCTCCGCCGGGGGCTCTCCCAAAGGGGGTGGGAAAAGTCACAATGCTACTGACACACACACCACAACTATGAAATAAAAATGAATTCAGCCATACATAATCAGAGAAGGAATAGATTGATATCCATGTGTGTGCCTTATTGAAACATACACACACAGATGATGTACAATACTAAATATGTATCTGTCCAGGCTGGTTCTGGCAGAACCCTCAGTTCCACTTGACCCTGCTGGAGGAGGACGATGACCCCAGTGACCCTGAGCTGACCTGTTCCTTCCTAGTGGCCCTCATGCAGAAGCACCAGAGACTCAGAGGAGTCCACCTGGGCATCGGCCTGGATATCTACAAGGTACACCAGCACATGACTGTATGCAGACATACACACGCAACAGGAAATACAGCCAGAGTAGATTTAAATGAGCCACACTAAATATGAGAGAAAAAAGAAGGGAGGAAGAAGTCCGGGAATATTTGAGTGTGGCATAATTTTTCTCAGTGTGGAAATGTGTATGTACCCTACCGTATCCACCCCTCTCTTCCCAGGCTGCCTCGGAGTGCTCTTACCTGTCCTCTTTGGACCTGAGCTTGCGCCGCCCACTCATCAGCACCCAGGGTTACGCCCAGCGAACGGAGGTGGTGATTCGTGGTCGCCTGGCGCCCGGCCATTATGTCATCATCCCCTCCACCGCGGATACCAATCAGCAGGGAGAGTTCATCCTGCGGGTGTTGACAGAAAAGGGCAACAATGCGACGTGAGTGGACCAGTCCATGACTGGATGTTGGAGGCAGAGATACCTATGATAATTGTTAGTTTCACGGCTCGGTCAAGAAAAGGCTCTCTAAATTACACTGAGTTTACAACATTTTAAGAACACCTGATCTTTCTTTAAATGCCTTTCAACGGGGTATGGTGGTAGGTGCCAGGCGCTCCGGTTTGATTGTGTCAAGAACTGCGTCACTGCTGGGTTTTTCACGCTCAACAATTTTCCCATGTGTATCAACACTGGTCCACCACCCAAAGGACATCCAGCCAACTTGACCTTGGGAAGCATTGAAGTCAACATGGGCCAGCATCCCTGTGGAACACTTTGGACACCTTGTAGAGTCCATGCCCGACAAATTGAGGCTGTTCTGAGGACCAAAGGGGATGTGACTCAATATTAGGAAAGTGTTCCTAATGCTTTATACACTCGGTGTGTAAGTTTATCCACCAATTAAAAGGTCTGTTTTTCAAGTTAAATCGTATGATTCTGTATTTTCTTTGTGTTTGCAGGCCAGCTGAGAAGCCCGGCACTGAAGTAAACTCCCCCACACAGGTAGAGGTCATTGCATTGATGTCCAAAGTATCCACAATCCAACACCTCCTGTTTCCATTAGTATGACTTTTCGTGATATGACTAAATGGATCATCCTGTGTGTTCCACTGTAGATCTCCCTCTCGCGGCTCTCCTTTCCACACCTGTCGGCTCTGCCCTCTCCTGAGGCCACACGACAGCTCTTTAAAAAGCACCGCAACAAGGTGAGAACACATGTAGTAGGTTCCATGTAAACTGTTCCATTCTAGCCTAAGATGTGCAATATTTACTTTCAAAACTTTTTTTCGAACCTCCCAACAGAAAGGAGAGTGTCGACCTTTGGAGCTTCTCAACCTGCTTACCGAGGCCATAAAAGGCGGAGGTAAGGGTTTGGCTCCAAAAATAGACCGCTATCGTCCCTCAAATGGGGGCTAAGACACACCTTCGATTACCATGTACACACTTCCCCTTTACAGCAGCTTGTTATAATGGCATCTGTCAACCAGTAGCCATTGCTTTGCCAACATGCACCTGGAAAATTCTGGAAAACTGTACGAATCTCTACTGATTTAGCAGTCTTCCATAAGCCATAACTACAGTGGGAACATTCAGGAAGTAGTGATGTCACTGCAGGAGGAAGTCTTAACTGTTCCAAACTGACGGTTTGTCTGTGTGGCTTCCTGCTCTTTTCCTGGGCTGTGGCCTGCAGTGCTGGCGGGGAGCGAGAAGAAGCTGGTCCTGGAGCACTGCAAGAGCTTTGTGGTCCTCACGGATGTATCCTTTCTCTTGGAGAAAAAAATACATGTATGGCTGAACCAGTCTGCATCAAGTCTCAACATGGCTGTTGGTCAGTAGTTTATATAGATCAATAAACATGTTAATATAGGTTAAATATATACCAGATTCTGGTGTAGCGGTCTAAGCGAACATATACCCCCTGGTCATAGGGATTCGAGTCTCTGTTTGAAGATCATAGCTCCCCCAAAAAAGGGCTATGTAGTAATGTGGAACGTTACACACTTGCCATGTATGTACATAGACATACAAAGGTAGGGTAACTTGTCCACCATGACCTCACTTGGTATGGTGATCTACCAAGACCTTAATTGTGCCATATGCATTTTTGATGGGCTGTTTCCTTGACTGCAGTGTCAACCCAGAGTCGGGGGTTAGCTCAGCTGGACTGGCAGGGGTTCCAGGCACTGTGGGACAAGATCAGGAAATGGACAGTAAGGTCTAAACCATACGAAGCCATCTGTCAGTGGAAGGTTTACAGTTTCAATCATTCTGTTCTTTCAATATGATAAGATTGGGCGGTAGTTTGATTGGCTAAAACATGCTTTGTCTTTGAAGTCTAATTATGATTGGCTAAAGGACATATAATAGTGATCCGTGACTTCTGACTCAATCATGTGACTGAGCTGATTCAATAATCATACGACCCCTTCGATGCATGCAAAGTGATTTGAGTTATATTTGTCTGAAAATATTATTCAGTCATGCTGGTCTTGATCTTCCACTTAACAGGATATATTCTTGACGTTTGATAAGAACAAATCCCAGTTGCTGGAGTACCCTGAAGTCTCACCTGCCTTGAAAGCTGCAGGTAGAACACACATGATCTAATGACAAGCTTCCATTGGTGCCTTTTAGGGGGCGCCAAAATGCCACTCTTCATGTTCAGTCCCTATTGGTCCACATGAACTTTATACCAACAGAATTTACAATGCTGAAATAGCAGGTTATGTGGTTGAACATGAGTTGATATGTATTCGTCTGGTCTGGTCTGGTCTAGGCATGGGGGTGGATGACTTCGTCCTGGAGCTGATAGGCCTGCGCTACACGGAGCCAGACATGACAATCAGTTACCCCGGTTTCCTTTACCTGCTGATGAAACTGGACAGCATGATTCGTAAGGGAGGGCATGGGTGTGGTCCAACAAGGACTGAAAATAGGAATTTAGGAAGACTGATTGATGTGGGATTTTAAATGATTGAAGATGTGCTACTGACAAGAAAGATTGAAATGTGTTACTTTTGGGGTGCACTTAGAATAAACGAATAATCATACAAGAGAAATTTGTATGTAAGGGTATTTGGTCTAATTCATCATGTTTGCTCCATTCACAGATAAATTTCAAGCCTATGACATTGTGGGAATGGGGACCATATCAGTTAGCTACAGACAGGTAAGAGCATACAGGACAGATGATCCAAACCTACTCTTTTTCTCACAGCCTAGTAAACATGCAGAATACGGCAGACTTAACGTGAATGAAAAGGCCGCTTTTGCACGTGATTACATATGTATAATGGCTTGAATAGCCATTTGAATTAAATATTGATTTATTGTCTCACCCTTTTTCTGATTTGTAGTGGCTCCACATGACGATGTACAACTGACCCACTCTCACTGGTTTTCATCCCCTCCGCCGGCTCAACTGGGTTTTGGTGCAGCATTGTTTTAAATGAAAAGTTACATATCTATTTTGCAATAAAGACTTTCAATTATTTGTGCCGAACATCAGATTTTAGCAACTAAGTGCATGCTGTAATTCTGTTTCACTTTCCGTTGACTGGGAATGTTTTGAAAAATGTATGTTCTGCTGAGAGACTTTAGTGTGTGTAAATATCCGCTTCAAATGCGGGATGATCTTGTTTTCTGAATAGTGAAAAAAAAAGCACATACCAGAACCAGTGGTACTGTGGCAAACGTTCAAGCAATTTCCTGTTGTGCCATTATTACACGAGTGTTAAATAAGTCCGACTGATTTCAGAAGCTAAAAATGTAGCTTGAAGTACAGCTGCTAATTTTGTAATCAACACACACACACCCCAGACTTATTAAACAATCTAAAATAACTGGAATTAGGATCAGTAAACATTGATATCAAAGGAGAACAGGTGTAGTTGCACACCTTTGAATGAAATGTCCTTTTCCCCATGTACTAGCTTCACCTGCAACAGGCTTTTTGAAAAATGAGATGCCAAATCTAGGTCTGTCATTACAATTAAATATAATTCATTAGAAAATGGATATGACGGTTTGATGTGTAATCATTTAACCTTGACATTGTACACACCACAATGATTTCTTATTGGAATGGAGTCCAATGCCCATGGGATTTCTGTATATCAGAAAACGATTAGGAATGTGGCACAATGTGGCAGTCATGAAAACATTAGAGGGCTACGGGGGCTTGCGATGATTCATATGGTATATCAGGCCTCGCTGATGATAATTGGCATGGACACACAGTTGGAGCGTGACCTACTTCATGTAGTGTCTGGTCATGTCAGCCAGATCCAGCATATCAAATTTGAATGGTAAATATAAGCCACTTTACACACGACAAGCTTTCAAACAAAATGATAGGCCCAAAGGGAATTTCATACGGTTTTGGTTTCGATGCACCTGCATGAAGGACTATTAGTTTGGGCACCAGTGAGGTGGCATAGGCTCTCCATGAAGGGACAACAAAAATCAGAGGTGGGTAACAACACCAATGGGCTCACTGGCTAAATGATTCACGGTGTAGCATGTCCTCATTACTATTACATAAAATGGGTGGTCTTGTTATAGTTATTGTTACTGGAAACACTTATCTCCCTCACTAGCTTTAAGCACCAACTGTCAGAGCAGCTCACAGATTACTGCACCTGTACATAGCCCACCTATAATTTAGCCCAAACAACTACCTCTTTCCCAGCTGTATTTAATTCATTAATTAATTTTGCTCCTTTGCACCCCATTATTTTTATTTCTACTTTGCACATTCTTCCATTGCAAAACTACCATTCCAGTGTTTTACTTGCTATATTGTATTTACTTTGCCACCATGGCCTTTTTTGCCTTTACCTCCCTTCTCACCTAATTTGCTCACATTGTATATTGACTTGCTTATACTGTATTATTGACTGTATGTATCTGTCGAACTGCTTTGCTTTATCTTGGCCAGGTCGCAATTGTAAATGAGAACTTGTTCTCAACTTGCCTACCTTGTTAAATAAAGATAAAATAAATAAATAGGCTCTGTCTGATTCGTGTCTTGCAAGAAGAAGCATTGTAGAATGTTGTAGATAGAAATGCCACGAATAAAGCTCATGCGATTCCATATTCTTACATGTAAGAGAGGCATGTTTGTTCAACATAGTGTATTTCTATCTGAACGTTCCAAAAGGTTGCATCCTGAAAGTGTCCCTGTGCAGAGTCATATATTTAGACAAATATATACCCCTGTGTAGTGTGTAGCTTGTGTTTAAAGTAACTATCCAGATTTCTATGAGTGAAATAGTTTCCTTTCAATCGTTTTTGTTATTAAGCATGTTAGCTTAATAACATGTTAGCAGCTTTTCTGTGTTGGAATGGAGTGGGCGTACCCCAACAGAATGAGACACAACTGGAGATACAAGTTTGAGGTGGGGTTTTTGAAGTGTTTTTCTCCAAGTTATGCTTTGGCCACATTAGTTTTAGATGAGTCAACAAAATTATTTGGATATGAGTTAATTAACATAATACTAACTTTTGAAAGGGACATTTTCACTGGACAGTTACTTTAATATTCTATGGATATTATAGAAGTAGTAGTTATCAGAACTATTCTAGTATTGCGCTCAAAATGTTACAGTTCGTAAATCTGTCTATACTGGCTACAAATCCATTTGTGCATTAAAAAAAAACATTGTATCGTTTCAAGGGGCCAGGATAAGTTGCATCTAAACGTTGATACAATGTTTCAATTATATATTTAGCAACATGCAAAGACTTCAATCTGCAATGATTTAGGTTACTTTACAAAGACATTAGGCTACATATCAGGCATAATACCTTTTTTAGAACATTACTTTTAGTAGGATATAGTCTACTACTAAATTATGTGCTCTCAGCCTTTTGGGGGGAAGGATTTCAACAGCTCATGAATAATAAGCAGACGACTGAATATTCATGACCTCGTTGGGCCTGGCAACCTACTCTAGTTTTGTAGGAGCGGCTATTTGCTTTCGACCACACCATTCTCTCCTCGGGTGGAGATTAAGCATTCTTTTAGCCAGTATTGGCAGTGTATAGACCGGATATTCCTGACGGAACGTTGAAAGCAAAGAGTTTCCGCAACTGGGTCACATTCCCAATTTCTCGTTCGAGAGTCTTAGATATACCGGTAGGTTATTAGCTATCTGACTATGGTAGATTATCACGCTTCTAATAATCAAGCATCGTCTGGAGGACCAGCCGTTTACATGGACCCAAGAGAACAAGAAAATGATTGGGACCGGGACCTGCTGCTGGACCCGGCCTGGGAGAAACAGCAAAGAAAGGTAAAATGGAAGGGAGAGGTCGGGGACTGAATTTGGGCCCTGATTGCCTAGCCGCTGCATCTATAAAACAACACGATTTTATACCGACTCAATGTAACGAACTTTCCTGTGTCCATATGGTGTATGTCAAACAAGAAATGGGCCAATAAACGCTTTCCACATGCGTCATTACGACAGCAACCTGTATTTTCTCAATCGACCGAGGACAGCGATAGTTTTTTTTATTGGAATGAAACATTGTATTACATCTAGTTCTGCCGCTTATGTTAGCCTGGCTTATTTTCCAGTCGATATTTCTGCCATTTTTCAAGATGGCCATAGGCATAATTTCGATGTGAGTCAAAAAATAGTATAAGAAATTGTGTCCTGAAAGTGTTAAGATGTTCTGGGTCGAAGCAGATAAAACACTGCTGTGCTCTCTTGTTTAAAAAAAACATCTACTTTCTGTCGCAATTGAAAATACAATATTTCCAGCTGAAAATAGTTTAAAGGTTTTAAGACTCGTCTTAATCCTTTTAATGCTCGCGCGCTTGCAACTATGATCAAACCTTGGAAATGTGGCGTGGGGATCATTTGAGGCAATGTTGCTTAACAGTCTGGAATGATTGAGGGTCTGTCGTGCTACACCTCGTTGTGAAAATGATTTGCCTTTTTAGTGGAGTGACGTCACTCGGAGTATTATATTTCAGCCCATCATTACTCAGCTTTTTAACTCACCACATTATTCATTCGACTAATTGATTTAGCCTAACCATGCGTTCAGCTTGACCCTCTCTGGATGTCGATCCTCTAAATAGGTTTGCCTATAAAGGAACGTTTCCTCACAGGAAGAAAAATAATCAATGATGAACAAATGACTCAGATGGCCTACAAACACAGGCAATAGGGGCTTCTTTCCTAAAGAATAACACCGGTTACTGAAGGATGTATAGCTTTTATAGATTACTGGGGATGCGTGACATTCATAGCCAGGACATTTATTACAGAAAAGTCAAGGAGGGGGAACCATGGGCAAATTCCTGTGGCGTTTTCACCGCTGTTGTGCCAGTTATTGCATGAAGTTAATACATGCCTCCCTCCAGTGATTCTGTACTTATTGTAGCCTATGTATTTAGGCCTACTGTATGTATGTGGAAATCAGACTCCAAGTGGACATCCAACACGCCACTGTTATTCTACCTAAAGGGTTTTTTCCAACACCAAAATGTCATCCTGCTCAGTCTAGTCCAGTTTAATACACTGGTTAAAGTGTAATACACTTCAGAGAGCTCCATTTCAGCTTGAGAACCATGTAATTAAGTCCAACCTAACGACAAAAATTAGCCACATGCCAAGACATGATGTAATACCCAACATTTTGTTGGAGGCCATTCTTTCTGTTTTAATTTCAATACTAGCAGGGCAATGTTGGAATCGGTGTCCATGCAAATGTATCGGGATGTCAGTTATCCAACCTACTTCAAAGCAAAGGACATTCAGCCACCAAATATGTGCAAAGGGTAAAAGCCACCCCAAACTCAATCACTGTCAGTCTGATGTGATGGCCAAACTTCTTCGTACACTGTTTGGATATGGTCTCGTCTCACATTCAGTTTAGCCGCTAAACTTTAGCGTATATTTAAGATCAGTGGGAATTTTTACTGCTCCTCATTTCCCTATATACACTGCACTATCAAAGTACCTGTCTGTTTGCATTACTGTGATTGTTGACGGTCTGTTACAACTCAGCCCCACAAAGAGAAATGCTCTTTCTCTCCTGACCAGACTCACCCATGCCACAGTGCCCTGACTTGCATAGATTACCACACAGCCAAGGTGGGCAGTGTTCTAAGTTTCTTCCCATTTCCCCAAGCTATTCATTTGACTGGCAGACTCAGTTAGTTCAGGGCTGGCTGCTTTGGTTTCTCACAAGTGGCCATGGTGTGTTTAAGGAATTGGGGCACTAAGCGCTGGACTAGTGGGAGTGGCTGATTTGTTATCCATGTTAAAAGAAACCGGTTGTTTCTCCTTTGTCGAGTGTGTGTTTGTGTGACTGGGGCTGATGAAGGGATAAGCAGGAAAGACTCAACTGTGAGTGTGGATATTCATATCTCCGCCCATAGCGAAACTACACCTGAGTTTCTATTGTGTTATCTGCATGAAGGCCTTCTAGCTGACCACTTTTGCAGCCTCTGGGTGTTAAGTGTCAAGTGGTCCCTCCCTGATCTCACGTCAGTTTTTGACCTGTCATCAGCCTGAGAGCAGTACTGCTGACCCTGGTCTGAAATCAGCTGAATGTAAAATGACCAGGTGGCGAGGGGACAGAGCAGAATGGAATGTAACCGCTCCCCCTCCCTCCCTCTTTTCTCTCTTTCTCCCACAGCAAGAGCATGCAGGGGAAACATTCCATTTGTGGCCCATTATAGCTGGGGGGGGGGGGTTCTGTTTTTTCTTTTACGTACCCCCAATGAAAAATATGCTGTTTTTTGCAGGATTGCAGATGTGGACAATGTGGCGCACTGGGAAAGTCCTCCAGGGCAGGCAGGGAGGTTGTGTGGCCACATATTGAGGGCTTGGCAAGGGGCGTCGTCCTACCATCTTTGGGTGCTCCCGTTTTTGAAGTGGTTGGGGTTTGGGGGCTATTTGTGTTTTTCTGTGTCAGCCATTCTCTCTGGTCTGTTTCCCCTCCCCTGTTTATGGGGCTACATTTTAGGGGAGTGAGGAGAGGTTCATAATGCCTTCACATGCTAGAAGCCATAGTTGGGTTCTTTTGAAATTGAGTCGCAACCCACACGCTATGATGGTGTGGCTCATGTTATTGACTTGTACTTCTTGTGTAGCCTCCTTATCAGTAGTACTAAAACTCTGTTTCTGTTGGGAGATTGTCTTCTGAGCTGGTGCGAACATGCCATAGGTATCAACCCCCAAATCTCATTTAGGATTGTTTAGAGCCAGGAGTCAAATATCTGCAATGTGCAGCTCTCCTACTTGAGTCTGTGATTTCTGTCTGTACATGTGAGACAGTGTTTGTATACACCAACTTGAAGCACTGCGTGTTTGTGTGTAGGTATGTCTGTGCTTATTGGACCAGGCCCTGTGCTTTTGTAGGCAATTGGGAGAAAGGAATGTGTGTTTGGGTGTGGTCTGTGAAGAAGGGGATGGCTGCATTATTATGGGGAGGGGGCTTTAGGAGAGATGTTATTTCTTCCACATAGCAGAGTAATGACTGTGGGCTTTGCCATGGGTTGGTGATAAACAGTATTCCGTTTAAATAAACAAAGTTCCCTCTCCTGTTGCATGTTCTGGCAATTTAGCCAGTCATCACTAGTAGATTGGTTTGTGCAAAGTAATTGCATGACCATTTTTTTTTGTCCCTTTTTTTGTCAGTCAGCAAAGGTGTGATGTGTGTCTGGCATATGTCTATTCTGATAAAAGCCTCACCGAGGCCTCTATGCAGGGAGTATTTTTGGCAGTGGTGGACCAGTCATTATTTAGTCTGTACCTGTGAGACAACCAAGCTTAGTGACACAGGGGAGCCAGACCACAGTGCTGCTCAGCAGGGCTTTTAGCAGGCCTAGAGCACAAGACTATCTGCTGCTATTAAAAGCACCACTACTGCAATCCACTGTCTAATCATTGCCTTGTCTGAGACTCTAATTCAATTGTAATGTAAATAGATACCGATCTAGGCATTTTATTTGTATGTATTCTAATGCAGGAGTGGGCTAAGTTAGCTTGCAGGCTATATAACCCATACATACTATGACAGGCACTTCATGTTTTGATTTAACCGACCTGGAAGACCAGGTGTGAATAATTTAGGCAATCACTGAACTGACCAATTAGCTCAGTTGGTCAGATGTGGTGCCTGTGGCACTCCAGGAACAGGGTTGCCTAGCCCTGCACTATGAAGTACTTTTAACCTGAACTACAGAAAACTATTTTGCTTTAGTGAGAAATGGCAGTCGCCAACAGTGGCTTTTAGTCACCAGTGCGTTTGTCTAGCTAACTCTACCACAACACTCATTGTGTCCTCAGCTTGACTAAAGTCAAACGCTTGAAATGCCATCCTCTAGTGCAGCCTGCCAGGTTTGACTTGATAGCATTTGTATCTCTGTCAATTGACCCATGTTACTGGTCTTGCCAAGTGGCACCACCACTGCAGCAGTAGATGTCCCCAATCTGTACTGGAAGTTAACCCTGGCCTGAACCCTACACAACATCTGTCCCATAAATCCACTGAAACCCCTTCAGGAAAGACTGTCTGGATAAAAGGCTGGTTCTGAGATTTCATATCATATCCAGTCAGTGTCAGGCCACAGGGAGACTCTGTTACTGGGAGCAGATGTGCAGAGAGACTACTTTGTACTTTACATTAAGATGTTGCTTCAGAGACACGTGCTGTGTATTTGTATGAGTCAACTGTTACAGGAAGCTGAAGGCTTTCATCTCTGCTATTGGAAAGGCTCCGCCACAGTTTAGCCTTGACATTTCGTCTGGTAGAATGCCTACTACAGCTACGCAGTCCACCTGAATTCACAATGAACCAGAGACCAGGTACTTTTTAAAGGTGATCTTTGACTGGGTCATCACTCCTGGGGCATGCTATCAATGGATGGCTCTATCCAAAGTGCCACATTAGTGATATAGTTCATGCAGTTACAGTCCACTGCTATACCATTTGGTAAAGATCTGCCTTTGGCCACGCCCTTTTAAAGTTGACTCGCAATTGAAATGTTTCTACCACTGACTCCATCCTCCCACTGACTTGTCATTGAGTTTTTAATGTATCTAGTGTTTGTTTAACCACAGGACTTGGTGTTTGAGCTGCATCAAACTCTGGTAGCAGGCTGCCCCCTGACATGATCTCACCCTTATCCCAGCTGGAGGAGAGGCAGCTGGATCAGGGGACTTAATAAAACATGGCTCTGGTGGAAGGGCTAAGGAGGATCAGGAAGGCATGGCCATAGACACACCGTATCGGTTAATCCTTTTGGTCAGTGGCTTTCCATAGCTGTGGAGAACACTGCTCAAGGGTAACTCAAGGGTAGTCCCAACGAGCTACTTCTCAGATCTGTTTGGACAGAAGTGATGCAGAGGGTTGGCTTATAAACTTCAGGTTTGATTGGTTTAACCGTCGCTCAGCAGGGTTTGTGTCGGGACCGGGTGGTCTGGATGGATGTGGTTTGATCTGATGAACCTGCTGGTGGTGCTCCTAGCAGCAAAACAGCCTTGAGTGAACAGGCTTAGCTGCCAGTCAACAGTACACATAAACACATACTGTTATCTCTGTATGATTAGTGGTAGGCTCCTCCTACCCTGTAGCCATAAGGGGAGGTCATAGAGAGAAGCAGCTCTTTGAAGCGTTTTCTCTGAGGCCCTCATTTCTATTGTGGCTTCTCGTTTTATTATTAAAGACTCTGGTGAGTGGGGCACAGTGTGAGGGAGGGTCTTGAAACTAAGCAAGTTGGGATGTTGTTAATTGCCCCCAGCCCTTGGAAAAGTGCAGAAACCTACCAACACACAGTGTTTGTCTGACTCTGAGCCCCAGGTGGTTGCATGCACGGCAAGTGCAATTTTAAATATTCCAGTGCGACCCAGCAGCTACTAGGCCAACCCAGAGTTATGTCGCCGTCTTTCAGTTCTAGGGTTTCACCCTGCACCCAGTCAGAGAGGGCACAGAGAGAACCAGCCACAGCAACACTTTCTCTCTCCTTGGCCCATTGTTTGCATATAATGTCTGCAGCGCCACTGAAAGACTCTTAAGTGTACAGAGCCCAGACAAAAGACTGTTTGTAAGAGGATTAGAGCGCGGCCCACGGAAATACACAGGCTTATTTTTAGTATTTAGGCTATATATTTTTATTTTTTGGCCAGCAGCCGGTTGGATTTTGACTTCATCACAAAACCAGTGCAGTTTAACATTTTGGCCATGTGGTCGGGTCCTCATGTGGGAGGCGCTCTTTCTAGTCGGGCATTTACAGGGGCGGACTGGCAGATCGTCAGGGAGGGAGAGAAATGCCTGGCTTTTTTTCCCAGTGTGTTGCAACACAAAGGCAGCTCCTCAGAGACTGTTGTTAGCACATAGACAACCGTATAAAGACCAGAAAAACACAGATACGCCGGACAGTTAATCTACTAGACTCATAAAGGTTGTCCTCTAACTTGAACGTTGAATCAATGCAAAACAAAGGGTGTTCATGCTACTTTGGGCACAGCCATCACGAACTCTCTAGTAGGAAGTGACAAGACTACTGGCTCTTCGCGTGCTGTAGATGCTCCCATTTAAACTCACCCAGTCCAATGGGCTTGTTTGTCCTAGTTCAGCCCAGTATATGACTCCTACTAGAGTCCATCTCAAGGGAGTAGCAGGAAAGGGGAAGGAAGGCTGTGGCTTCTGTGGTTTTCTGTTGATTCCTTATTCAACTCCAGTTGTAGAAGTAGCCCTCATTCAGATCTGTGTCTTTCAGTTCCACATGGTAGGAGAGATTTGGAGTCCTAAGCATAGCGTGAGACAGAACAAAGTGGGAGCTAATAGAGAGTGATGATTGTTGTTCACCAGAGGAGGAGGATTGCCCTTGAGGTGTCCCCGCCCCTTAACCAGGCCTTTTAGTGGCTAACCTGCAGGGTGAGAGATGAGGTAAGAACTTTGGGTGGTTTTTGTCTATCTCTGTCTGTAGTGTGACCTGCCTTTGACTGTGTGTCACTGGCCAGCTGACAGAGGGCCCTATCACAGCAGGCCCAGGGTGTGCATCATAAACGCAGCAAAAAAAGAAACGTCCTCTCACTGTCAACTGCGTTTATTTTCAGCAAACTTGTGTAAAAAAATTGTATGAACATATGATTCAAAAACAGACTAGAGGTCGACTGATTAATCGGAATGGCTGATTAATTAGAACCAATTTCAAGTTTTCTTAAGAATCGGAAATCGGTATTTTTAGACACCGATTTGGCCGTTTCTTAATTATTTTTTTTTACACCTAATTAGGCAAGTCAGTTAAGAACACATTCTTATTTTCAATGACTGCCTAGGAACGGTGGGTTAAATGCCTTGTTCAGGAGCAGAACGACAGATTTTAACCTTGTCAGCTCGAGGGTTCAATCTTGCAACCTTACGGTTAACTAGTCCAACGCTCTAACCACCTGCATCTCATTGCACTCCATGAGGAGCCTGCCTGTTACGCGAATGCAGTAAGAAGCCAAGGTAAGTTGCTAGCTAGAATTAAACTTACCTTTTTATTAATCAATCATAATCACTAGGTAACTTACTCATGGTTGATATTACTAGTTTATCTAGCGTGTCCTGTGTTGCATATAATCGATGCGGTGCGCATTCACAAAAAAAGTTGTCGTTGCTCCAAGGTGTACCTAACCATAAACATCAATGCCTTTCTTAAAATCAATACACAAGTATATACACTGCTCCAAAAAATAAAGAAACACTAAAATAACACATCCTAGATCTGAATGAATGAAATATTATTATTAAATACTTTTTTCTTTACATAGTTGAATGTGCTGACAACAAAATCACACATTTATCAATGGAAATCAAATTTATCAACCCACGGAGGTCTGGATTTGGAGTCACACTCAAAATTAAAGTGGAAAATCACATTACAGGCTGATCCAACTTTGATGTAATGTCCTTAAAACAAGTCAAAATGAGGCTCAGTAGTGTGTGTGGCCTCCACGTGCCTGTATGACCTCCCTACAACGCCTGGGCATGCTCCCGATGAGGTGGCGGATGGCCTCCTGAGGGATCTCCCCCCCAGACCTGGACTAAAGCATCCGCCAACTCCTGAACAGTCTGTGGCGTTGGTGGATGGAGCGAGACATGATGTCCCAGATGTGCTCAATTGGATTCAGGTCTGAGGAACGGGCGGGCCAGTCCATAGCATCAATGCCTTCCTCTTGCAGGAACTGCTGACACACTCCAGCCACATGAGGTCTAGCATTGTCTTGCATTAGGAGGAACCCAGGGCCAACCGCACCAGCATATGGTCTCACAAGGGGTCTGAGGATCTAATCTCGGTACCTAATGGCAGTCAGGCTACCTCTGGCGAGCACATGGAGGGCTGTGCGGCCCCCCAAAGAAATGCCACCCCACACCATGACTGACCCACCGCCAAACCGGTCATGCTGGAGGATGTTGCAGGCAGCAGAACGTTCTCCACGGCGTCTCCAGACTGTCACGTCTGAGGCGGAGGTAGCGGTCCTGCTGCTGGGTTGTTGCCCTCCTACGACCTCCTCAACGTCTCCTGATGTACTGGCCTTTCTCCTGGTTGCGCCTCCATGCTCTGGACACTACGCTGACAGACACAGCAAACCTTCTTGCCACGGCTCGCATTGATGTGCCATCCTGGATGAGCTGCACTACCTGAGCCACTTGTGTGGGTTGTAGACTCCGTCTCATGCTACCACTAGAGTGAAAGCACCGCCAGCATTAAAAAGTGACCAAAACATCAGCCAGGAAGCATAGGAACTGAGAAGTGGTCTGTGGTTATCACCTGCAGAACCACTCCTTTATTTGGGGTGTCTTGCTAATTGCCTATAATTTCCACCTGTTGTCTATTCCATTTGCACAATGAGATTTATGTGAGATTTATTGTCAATCAGTGTTGCTTCCTAAGTGGACAGTTTAATTTCACAGAAGTGTGATTGACTTGGAGTTACATTGTGTTGTTTAAGTGTTTCCTTTATTTTTTTGAGCAGTGTATTCATCCTCCATGTTGGAGTCAACAGAAATACGAAATTACATCATAAATATTCCCTTACCTTTGATGATCTTTCATCAGAATGCAGTGCAAAGAATCCTAGTTCCGCAATAAATCGTTGTTTTGTTCCATAATGTCCATTACTAGTGTCCAATTAGCTACTTTTGCTAGCACGTTTAGTTCACATGTCCAAAAGCTGGCGCGGGGTCCAGGCGAACTCGGATGAAAACTTCAAAAAGTTATATTCCAGGTCAAATAAACTGGTCAAACTAAGTAAAGAATCAATCTTCAGGATGTTATTATCATATATCCAATAACGTTCCAACCGGGTTATTTGTTTTTGTCTACAGAGTAATGGAACGCAAGGCAATATAATGACAACTGTGCATAACCAGGAACTGGCATTCTGCCAGACCAGTGACTCAAATAGCTGCCATCCGGTCCCACATCACACTAGAGGCTTCATTCCACGTTCTACTGACTGTTGACATCTAGTGGAAGGTGTAGGAAGTGCGAACAGATCCATATCTTATTTGGATGTGAATAGGCGATGGGTTAAATCAACCAGCCCCAGAATTTCCACTTCCTGTTTGGAAGTTTGCTTGCCCTATGAGTTCTGTTATACTCAGACTTAATTCAAACAGTTTTAGAAACTTCAGAGTGCTTTCTATCCAATAGTAATAATAATATGCATATATTAGCATCTGGGACAGAGTAGGAGGCAGTTCACTATGGGCATTCATCCAAAGTGAAAATGCTGCCCCCTATTCCTAAAGAGTTAATTTAAAATAAGTGTTCATTCAGTATTGTTGTAATTGTCAATCATTACAAATAAATAAAGATTGACCGATTTCAAATCGGCATCGGCTTTTTTTGGTCCTCCATTAATCGGTATCAGCGGTGAAAAATCATAATCGGTCGACCTCTAACAGAGACCTACACGTCTGTGGAACTTGTTCAGTTTGACTAACAGACATGGAATAATGTGTCCCAGACATGCTCAATGGGATTGAGATCCGGGGTCTTCGCTGGCCATGGCAAAACACTGACATTCCTGTCTTGCAGGAAATCACGCAGGGTACCGCATGAGGGAGGAAGTCTTCCACAACTGATATCAGCTGATGTACGAAGGGCTATATAAATAAAATTTGATTGATTGATTCCCTGTAACACACAGCATTGAGATTGCCTGCAATGACAACAAGCTCAGTCCGATGATGCTGTGACACACCGCCCCAGACCATGACGGTCCCTCCACCTCCAAATCGATCCTGCTCCAGAGTACAGGCCTCGGTGCAACGTTCATTCCTTCGACGATAAACGCAAATCCGGCCATCTCCCCTGGTGAGACAACTGCAAACTCGTCAGTGAAGAGCACTTTTTGCCAGTCCCGTCAAGTCCAGCGACGGTCGGTTTGTGCCCATCAGTGACGTTGTTACCGGTGATGTCTGGTGAGGACCTGCCTTTACAACAGGCCTGCAAGCCCTCAGTCCAGCCTCTGTCCCCAATAGGCTGAGAGTCTGAGCACTGATGGAGGGATTGTGCGTTCCTGGTGTAACTCGGGCAATTGTTGCCTTTACTACAGGTGTGATGTTCAGATGTTGTTAGACGTGTTCTGCCACTGCGACGACGATCAGCTGTCCGCCCTGTCTCCCTGTAGTGCTGTCTTAGGCTTCTCACAGTACGGACATTGAAATGTATTGCCCTGGCCACATCTGCACTCCTCATGCCTCCTTTGCAGCATTCATAAGGCATGTTCACGCAGATGAGCAGGGACCCTGGGCATCTTTCTTTTGGTGTTTTTCAGAGTCAGCAGAAAGGTCTCTTTAGTGTCCTGTGACCTTAATTGCCTACCGTCTGTAAGCTGTTAGTGTCTTAACGACCGTTCCACAGGTGCATGTTCATTAATTGTTTATGGTTTATTGAACAAGCATGGGAAACAGTGTTTTAAACCCTTTACAATGAAGATCTGCGAAATTCTTTGGATTTTTACGAATTATCTTTGAAAGACAGGGTCCTGAAAAAGGGACGTTTCCTTTTAGATATGTTTCCCCCCAGTGAATCCTTCCTCTCCTACACTCGCTGGGGAATCACCCAACTGCCTGCATCTGTTCTCCTTCCTCAGAGCCGTGCAGGCCAGGGAAGTGCACCAGACAATCTCTCGGACAAATCGAATCAAAGCCCCCAAAGGCATTCTTAAACGAGAGCGATTTTAACAAAGAGCGCTCTGTACAGGGGCCCTCCACTGCAGCAGTGTACTGGAAAGCCTAACGACCTGCAGCAGCGTAGCCCCAGACAGACAGATGTGTGAATAAACGCCTCAGTGTGCAAGCGTTCACACCACCCATGAGAAGAACAGTGTGTGGTGTTCTGTGGTCACAGTGTAATACGTTGGATACTTGTCATAGATTTCATGCTGTGCTTGTTTGCCACGTGGTACCACTCTTCTTTTAATTGTTGTTGGTATGATCTTGATCAGTCTCTCTGAGCTGTACACATCTAAGTCTTTGGCATTGCTCTACTACCATGCTCTTTATGGACTAGGCCTAGTGATATCCCCCACCTGCATGTATGGTGGTACCCCCTGGCTTAGCACCCCAGGCCTACTGACTCTGACTGACCCCCCCCCCCAAATCTGAGACGGGCTCATTGAATCAAATACTCTTTACCCCCGCCCCTCCACCCGGTCTAAGTGTGTACTAGAGGTCGACCGATTATGATTTTCCAACACGATACCGATTATTGGAGGGCCCAAAAAAAGCTGATACCGATTTAAATCGGAAGATTAAAAAATAATAATAATAAAGGTTTTATTTTTTTGTAACGACAATTACAACAATATTGAATGAACACTTATTTTAACTTAATATAATACATCAATAAAATAAATTTAGCCTCAAATAAATAATGAAACATGTTCAATTTGGTTTAAATAATGCAAAAACAAAGTGTTGGAGAAGAAAGTTCCTTGCTCAGAACATGAGAACATATGAAAGCTGGTGGTTCCTTTTAACATGAGTCTTCAATATTCCCAGGTAAGAAGTTTTAGGTTGTAGTTATTATAGGACTATTTCTCTCTATACAATTTGTATTTCATTAACCTTTGACTATTGGATGTTCTTATTGGCACTTTAGTGTTGCAAGTGTAACAGTATAGGTTCTGTCCCTGTCCTCGCTCCTACCTGGGCTCGAACCAGGGAACACAACGACAACAGCCACCCTCGAAGCAGCGTTACCCATCGCGCCACAAAAGCTGTGGCTCTTGCAGAGCAAGGGGAACAACCACTCCAAGTTTCAGAGCGAGTGACGTTTGAAACGGTATTAGCGTGCACCCTGCTAACTAGCTAGCCATTTCACATCGGTTACACCAGCCTAATCTCGGGAGTTGATGGGCTTGAAGTCAAACAGCTGCTGGCAAACACACAAATGCTGTTTGAATGAATGCTTACGAGCCTGCTGGTGCCTACCATCGCTCAGTCAGACTGCTCTATCAAATCATAGACTTAGTTATAACATGATAACACACAAATACGAGCCTTAGGTCATTAAAATGGTAGAATCCGGAAACTATCATCTCGAAAACAAGACGTTTATTATTTCGGTGAAATATGGAACCGTTCTGGATTTTATTTAACGGGTGGCATCCATAAGTCTAAATATTGCTGTTACATTGCACAACCTTCAATGTTATGTCATAATTACGTAAAATTCTGGCAAAATAGGCAGCCCAAACTGTTGCATATACACTGACACAATTTTACCTGGTTAATATTGCCTGCTAACCTGGATTTCTTTTAGCTAAATATGCAGGTTTAAAAATATATACTTCTGCGTATTGATTTTAAGAAAGGCATTGATGTTTATGGTTAGGTACACATTGGAGCAATCGATTATATGGACACGCTAGATAAACTAGTAATATCATAAATCATGTGTAGTTACCTACTGATTATGATTGATTAATTTATTGTTTTTATAAGGTAAGTGTAATGCTAGCTAGCAACTTACCTTAGTTTCTTACTGCATTCGCGTAACAGGCAGTTTCCTCGGAGTGCAATGAGAGGCAGGTGGTTAGAGCGTTGGACTAGTTAACTGTAATGTTGCAAGATTGAATCCCCCGAGCTGACAAGGTAAAAATCTGTCGTTCTGCCCCTGAACGAGGCAGTTAAACCCACCTAGGCCGTCATTGAAAATAAGAATGTGTTCTTAACTGACTTGCCTAGTTAAATAAAGATTAAATAAAGGTGTAAAATAATAAATAAATAAATTATGGGCCAAATCGGTGTCCAAAAATACAATTTTCCGATTGTTATGAAAACCTGAAATCGGCCCTAATTAATCGGCCATTCCGATTAATCGGTCGACCTCTACATTGCAAAACCTTCAATGTTGATACCTAGGTGTGTGGTTAGACTGAACTCTCCTTCCAGACTCACATTAAGCATCTCCAATCCAAAATTAAATCTAGACTCGGCTCCCTATTTCGCAACAAATCAACCTTCACTCATGCTACCAAACATGCCCTCGTAAAACTGTCTATCCTTCCTTGACTTCGGCAATGTCATTTGCAAAATAGCCTCCCAACACTCTGCTCAGACTGCATTCAATTTGCTATCACAGTGCTGTCCGTTTTGTCACCAAAGCCCCATATACTACCATCACTGCGACCTGTATGCTCTCGTTGGCTGGCCCTCGCTTCATTTTCTTCGCCAAACCCACTGGCTCCAGGTCATCTATAAGTCTTTGCTAGGTAAAGCCCAGCCTTACCTCAGCACTCTGGTCACCATAGGAACACCCACCCGTAGCACGCACTACAGCAGGTATATTTCACTGGACATCGCCAAAGCCATCTCCTCCTTTGGCCGCCTTCCAGTTCTCTGCTGCCAATGACTGGAACGAATTGCAAAATTTACTGAAGCTGGAGACCCATATCTCCCTCACTAACTTTAAGCACCAGCTGTCAGAGCAGATCACTGCACCTGTACATAGCCCATTTTGTAAATGGATCATCCAACTACCTCATCCCCATACTGTTATTTCTTTTTTGGGGTCCTTTGTACCCCAGTATCTCTACTTGCACATCTATCACGCCAGTGTTTTAATTGCTAAATTGTAACTATTTCGCCACTATGGCCTGTTTATTGCCTTACCTCCCTTATCTTACCTCATTTGCACTCACTGTACATATACTTTTTTTCTATTGTGTTATTGACTTTTAGGTAGGTTTGTTTATTCCACGTGTAACTCTGTGTGGCACTGCTTTGCTTTATCTTGACATGGTCGCAGTTGTAAATGAGAACTTGTTCTTAACTAGCCTACCTAGTTAAATAAAGGTGAAATAAAAATATTTATAATAGTTCAATTCTGGCTAATTTATTACAGTCTTTGTTAGGAAGAAATGGTCTTCACACAGTTTGAGCCAGACAGCCCAAACTTGCATATACCCTGACTCTGCTAGTACTGAACACAAGAGAAGTGACACAATTTCCCTAGTTAATATTGCCTGGGAACATGAATTTCATAACTAAATATGCAGGTTTAAAAATATATTCTTGTGTATTGATTTCAAGAAAGGCATTGATGTTTATAGTTAGGTACATTAGTGCAACGACAGTGCTTTTTTTGGGGAATGCGCTTTGTTAAATCATCACCCCTTTGGTGAAGTAGGCTGTGATTCAATGATAAATTAACAGGCACCTCATTGATTATTTGCAACGCAGGACAAGCTAGTTAAACTAGAAATATCATCAACCATGTGTAGTTTAACTAGTGATTATGTTAAGATTGATTGTTTTTATAAGTTAAG
This sequence comes from Oncorhynchus keta, assembly GCF_023373465.1. NCBI lineage: Eukaryota > Metazoa > Chordata > Actinopteri > Salmoniformes > Salmonidae > Oncorhynchus > Oncorhynchus keta. The sequence continues at coordinate 37,346,675 of NC_068421.1, forward strand.
TTTAATGCTAGCTAGCAACTTACCTTGGCTCCTTACTGCACTCGTATAACAGGTGGTCAGCCTGCCACGCAGTCTCCTTGTGGAGTGCAATGTAATCGGCCATAATCAGTATCCAAAAATGCCGATTACCGATTATGAAAACTTGAAATCGACCCTAATTAATTGGCCTTGCTAATTTTTAATCGGTCGACCAGCAGTACGTGTGATGCAGTGGATAACCCCGGGGAGGGGTGGTAGATGGGGAGGCTGGTGAACTGGTTCGCAGTCAGTCAGTGATGTGGGCTGTGGTCGAGCCAGAGATCCTGTGCCGGGTGGGTTCTGAAGGGGCTCGGTCTGCCCCCCCTCCCCCTGCATGGCTACAGAGGGGCTGAGCTCAAGGGCTCCCTTCCACTCTCACTACATCACCTGTCACACCCCCTGACTGCAGAGGAGGGTTGTGTTGTCTGGTGAGGTGTTCTCCCCCTCCTAGTATTCATAATGTTTGGGATGGGTGTTTCTGTTGGATGTTGACATGTTGGGTGAGTTATGTGATTCTGCTCTCATCTATGTATGGGTCTAATTAGGCAATGGCCATTTGGACAATAGTTAAGCAAGAATCTTGGCACTGTAGAACTGCTTTGCTTTGTCTTGGCCAGGTCGCAATTGTAAATGAGAACTTGTTCTCAACTTGCCTACCTGGTTAAATAAAGGTAAAATTAAATAAAAAATAGTGTGTGTGTCTAACTGTTTTTATATGCCTGTGTTTTGGCATCCATTTTGAGTGTGTGAGTGAGATCCTGCTGTGTGTGTGTGTCAGACATGTAGGGCTGTGAGTCATAAAGGGCCAGGTTGGTTGTGGAATGGTTGGAGGTTGGGGGGGGCGGGGTGTTTCACGTTCACACACATTAGATCAAACACATCAGGGACAGAAATGTTGTGAAAGGATGTGGGATTGTCACTTCAAGATGCTAGCCAATTTTGGAACAAATGTTTCAGTCTGAGAAATGTCCCCCCCAAGGTGTTTAAAAAGAAATCGCTGTGGTGTGTCTGTGCAGGGGGTGGTGCACTTGGTGGTAAGCTGTTACATCATCGCCACAGTGACAGGCAGTTAAATGCGTTGCCTTATAAGGCAACGAGTGCGAGAGGCAGACAACGACAGGAAGAGGCAGTTAATGTGACAATGCTGTCTACTGGGCCAGCCTTCCTTTCTCGTTTGGTCACATTTTCTCATGCTCCCTCTTTCCCTCTCTCTCCTCCACATTGGATTTTGTTCCTGCCTTTCAAAGGTTTTCTACAAATACCCCTCCCCTTCCCCTCTGTCACATTCTGGTTTTCGTCCTTGATCTTTAAACCTTTGCCTGACTTAATGTTAATGAGAAAGGTATATATGATTGATTATTCCACTGCCAGAAGGCTTTGGTCTGAACGTGTTTTTGGTGATTTCAAACGAGCATTCACAAGATGAAACATTTTAGTTGAGTAGTGTCACGACTCTTTAATTTAGAGGCCTAGGCTATGTTTCATAAAATGGGCTGTGGAATCCCATCGAGCATTCATAGTTTCAGATCTTGCAGACCAGACTGACTATCACTATTAAATAGATGATTCCAGGCTGTGCTATTGCGGAGGCTGTTTTAGACATCTCCTCTGACTCTGAGAACCTCCGTGGAGGAGGTCACAGATTTAGAACAGATGAGGTGCAGGCTATTGAGGCCAGATACACACCTGCCACAGTGGGAATGTTTGGAATAAAGCAGAAATGTCACACTCCCCTTTCTCTCTTTCTCTCACCAATGCTCTGAAACGAATCCCAGGAATGATTACCTAAGCATGTTCAGCTGGGCACAAATGCCAGGGTTCCCACCAAACATTTCTGCTTGTTCTTACATCGAAATGGAGTTGGAGTCATGTTGCCTTTGTTTTAGGACAGTGCTTATTCCAGGTACACCCATTTTGATTTGAGGAAATGACTATCTTCCCCCATAATCCTCTGTCTTTGACCAAATGACTCATTGGTACTCCAGTTCAATGTTGAGATGTCTGGGACAAGGGCAGCATCAAGTTCACAGTAACATGTTAAAAATGTGCTGTCGCTTGGCCACACACACTGAGAAGAATTTCTGTGTAGGTGTCAAGCAGACAGCTCACCCCCCACAATCTTGGCCAGCTTTACTGATGGTGTGGGTTGCTGGAGTGGTCATGTGGGCCTATGCAGAGGTGGTTTTACCAACCGAGCACCCTGTTTGGTTGCAGTGAGTCTGCGGATTAAGTTTGAAATACCTCATGCCTGGCTGAGTAAAGTGAGAACTACCGGTTTGAGGAACGTCCTACTCATAGTTTGAGTAAGACGTCTACATGGGTTGATTCCCACGCATGTGGTTGCTACTCAGATGACCACAGTTGCCTTGTTTAGAGTGCTTATGGTTGCTGTATTCGCCCCTCAGCTGTGCTTCACTGTCCTGCACTTCTTGTTTCTCTTTGTAATGGCTTCCCCTTTCAATGGCCAGGCGGAAAAGGTCAGCAGCCACTCTGGTTGGACTGCTTTTTGCTCTGGTAAGCCACTACAGAGAAGGAGATGCTCTGGTAAGACACTACAGAGAAGGAGATGCTCTGGCTTTAGTACAAATGATATCAGAAAATAACACATTTACACGGTCTCATTCATAACGTTACTCAAATAGTGTTGTTTTCTGCTAATTAAAAAAATGCCTTGAATAAACAACTCAATTCTCATAGATTTGATTAGCAAAAAATTCTCTAGTTTGAGTGACGGATGGAACCACACCCTTAAGTTGTCTCCCATCCTCCCATCATTGTCTAGACCACAGTAGGGGAAACCTGCATAGCTGGATACATTATGTGGGAAGGCTGTGTCATCATTATGGTGACCAGCCCCGTTTTGATGCTGTCCTCCATCACTGCTTACTCAGAGGCTGCAGGGAATTCAGACTGACCTAAGCAATATCAAAGCACCTGTTGGGTGACTCCTCACAGTACACATCCTCCCTGTTTGGCAGCATTTGACAGCTTTTTCTCCAACCCAGCACAGACATGCATAACCCTAAAATGATGCAATTAGTTCACCAAGGGTTAATGATAACTGCCAATACCTCTCTGGGGCTGCCAGATTGTGACTAACTCACAGAGCCTTGTAATGACATCAGCTTATTTTGTTATTGCCTGAACTGCTGCTTTGTTATTAAAGGTCAAAACGTGGAAAGCAAATGCACGTCTTTGGGGGCGGCCCGAAGTCGGGCATATGTAACTTACTCAAAGGTCTCGCAGTGCAACCGCAAACTCACTGAAGGTCATTTCTAATGTCAAGCAATTTCTTTACATGCCTTAATGGTCAACTTCCATTTTGATACTCTGATGGTACATAATTGACATGCATGCAGTTTTATGACTACTAACTTATACAGAAGAGTAGAAACGGGTGAAGAATACTTACCATAAATCATGGTCTATCAGAATGTGTGTGCCACAGACTATGGTCTGTCTGCATACCTCCATTGTGTGGGATTCAATGGTTGTGTTTCCAGGCGTTGGCCTCGAACTGGGAGGAGACTGAAAGGGATCCTTATCTCATGTTTGATGCCCCACAATGCCATTTTAAGAATCAGGATAGGGCACAATCCTTAAGAGCTCGCCTCTGCGCAGGGGAGGAGAATTTGGGACGGAAGGAAACACTTTAATTGAAATTTCCATTTATTTCCGGACCTGTCATGCCGACTACATTCAACATGTGAACCCTGCTGCAGTATCTCTCTGACCTGTGATTTATTTTGGCATTATACCCCATATATTTATAGGTGTCCATGTCTATGTTTGAATTGGAAAGGCCCAGTCTTCCCCTAAGCCAACTGCCAAAATGCTGTCTGGAGCACTCTATTTAGTGTGCACACTCTTATCTCCTTTCCTGGCAGGATTGGGTGCGTTTACATTTGGCATTTTCTCTGAAAGTGATCGGGATCCATGAGTGGCCGTGAGAGCATTTCCTTGGCAAACACGTCAGTAGTAGTGTAAAGGTTGCTATTCGTTATGAAACCGTGAACAGACATGACTATCCCCATCTTATCTTGGAGTGAGCTCAGTTATTTACGGCACATTTTAGATGCACCAATGTGGAGTAACACGCTAAGATTGATTTAGATTTTTCTGGTTTCTAAGTTTGTTAGCTGTGGCGGTGTTGCACTGATAAATTACTATCATTCCTAATGATTCATATGAAGACAAGACAGTCTACATCCAGGAAGGAGATTAAAGGATGGGCAGCTGATTAGCCAAGTCGAAGTGTTTGTGAACGGGTGGTGTGAGGCGGGTAGCAATGCAGTGCGATGTCAAATACAGAGTTAGGGCGCCTAAGGTTGCTGATTTCTAGTGGCTGCAAGAGCTGTGGAGCCCAGTTTTATCTGCCCACTGACTCGGTCTCTTGAAGATCCAATGCTGCCATTTTTAAAAATCTTTCTAGCGCGGGGGTTACTAGCGGAACACCTCCACAACATTCTGCTGAAAAGGCAGCAGGTGAAATTCTAAAATATATTTTTTTATACTTTCACACAAGTCCAACACAGCAAATTAAAGATATTCCTTTGTTAATCTACCCTTCATGTCCGATTTAAAAAAAAAGCACAACATATGATTATGTTAGATCACCGCCAAGTCGAAAGAACACAGCCATTTTTCCAGACAAAGATAGGAGTCACAAAAAGCAGAAATATAGATAAAATGAATCACTGACCTTTGATCTTCATCAGATGACACTCATAGGACATCATGTTACACAATACATGTATGTTTTGTTCGATAATGTGCATGTTTATATCCAAAAATCTGTTTACACTGGCGCCTTACGTGCAGTAATGTTTCGATTCCAAAACATACGCTGATTTTAGCAGAAATACTCATAATAAACATTGATAAAAGATACTAGTGTTATTCACATAATTAAAGATGGACTTCTCCTTAATGCAACCACTGTCAGATTTCAAAGAAATTTTACGGAAAAAGCATAATCTGAGAATGGTGCTCAGATCTCAAAACAGCCAGAGGAATAGCCGCCATTTTGGAATCAACAAAGTTAGAAACAACACCATAAATATACACTTGCCTTTAATGATCTTCAGAAGGCACTCCCAGGAATCCCAGTTTGACAATAAATGACTGATTTGTTCCAAATATTCACATGTTGTTAGCGTGTTCAGCCCAGTAATTCATCTTCATGAGGCGCAAGCATTTCATCCAGACGACAACTCGAAAAGTTCCGTTACAGTGCTTTAGAAACAAGTCAAACAATGTATGGAATCAATCGTTAGGATGTTTTTAACATAAAACATCAATAATGTTCCAACCGGAGAATTCCTTTGTCTTCAGAAAAGGCACTGGAATGAGAGGTAACTCTGTCTGGAGCGCGTGTCATGAGACCGAGGCACTATGCCAGACCACTGACTCAAACAGGTCCCATGAGCCCCTCCTTTATAGTAGAATCCTCTTTCAACTTTCAAAAGACAGTTGACATCTAGTGGAAGCCCTAGGAAGTGCAACCTCATCCATATCTCAATGTGTACTCGGTAGGCAAAGCTTTGAAAAACTACAAACCTCAGATGTCCCACTTCCACAATTTTTCTCAGGTTTTCGCCTGCCATATGAGTTCTGTTATACTCAGTCATCATTCAAACAGTTTTAGAAACTTCAGTGTTTTCTATCCAATACTAATAATAATATGCATATATCGGCATCTGGGACAGAGTAGGAGGCAGTTCACTATGGGCACACTATTCATCCAAAAGTGAAAATGCTGCCCCTTACCCCAAAAAGGTTCAAATGTATTTCTAGGTAACAATTAAAGCTACAATATAACTTTTTGGGTGACCACACCAAATTCACAAAGAAATGTGAGTTGTAGATCATTCATTGAAAGCAAGTCTAAGAAGCAGTAGATATTTTCTGTGTGCTATTTCTATGCCTTCTGATAAGTTTTCTTTTAGTTTTTGCATCTTTTGGTTTTGTACACCAGCTTTCATCTTTGGTTATGGACAATACACTACAGTTGAAAAGTTTGGGGTCACTTAGAAATGTCCTTGTTTTCCATGAAAACACATGAAATTAGTTGCAAAATAAGTAGGAAATATAGTCAAGACATTGACAAGGTCATAAATAATTATTTTTAATTGAAATAATAGTCCTTCAAACTTTGCTTTTGTCAAAGAGTCCTCAATATGCAGCAATTACAGCCTTGCAGACCTTTGGCATTCTAGTTGTCAATTTGTTGAGGTAATCTGAAGAGATTTCACCCCATGCTCCCTGAAGCACCTCCACACAAGTTGGATTGGCTTGATGGGCACTTCCATTATAGACAGAATACAATATGAGACGCTGACCACTCCATTATAGACAGAATACCAGCTCAATAGGGTTGAGAACCGGTGACTGCTGACCACTCCATTATAGACAGAATACCAGCTCAATAGGGTTGAGATCCGGTGACTGTGCTGACCACTCCATTATAGACAGAATACCAGCTCAATAGGGTTGAGATCCGGTGACTGTGCTGACCACTCCATTATAGACAGAATACCAGCTCATTATAGGGTTGAGATCCGGTGACTGTGCTGACCACTCCATTATAGACAGAATACCAGCTCAATAGGGTTGAGATCCGACCACTCCATTATAGACAGACTGTGTTGGCCACTCCTTTATAGACAGAGTACCAGCTCAATGAGATCCGGTGACTGTGCTGACTGCTTCCTCCCTAAATAGTTATTGCATAGTTTGGAGCTATGCTTTGGGTCGTTGTCCTGTTGTAGGAGGAAATTGGCTCCAATTAAGCGCCGTCCAGAGGGTATAGAATGGCGTTGCAAAATAGAGTGATGGCCTTCCTTCTTCCAGATCCCTTTTACCCTGTACAATTATCCCACTTTACCACCACCAAAGCACCCCCAGACCATCACATTGCCTCCACCATGCTTGACAGATGGCGTCAAGCATTCCTCCAGCATCTATCAATTTTTTCTGCGTCTCATGAATGTTCTTTGATCTCTACACCTTAAACTTATATTAATCTGTCCATAACACTCCCCCCCCCCAATCTTTCTCTGTCCAGTGTCTGTTCTTTTGCCCATCTTAATCTTTTATTTTTATTGGCCAGTCTGAGATGGCTTTTTCTTTGCAATTCTTCCTAGAAGGCCAGCATCCCGGAGTTGCCATTTCACTGTTGATGTTGAGACGTGTGTTTTGCGAGTACTATGAGTACTATTTAATGAAGCTGCTGGATTAGCTAACACAACGTGCCATTGGAACACCGGAGTGATGGTTGCTGATAATGGGCCTCTGTACACCTATGTAGATATTCCATAAATCGGCCGTTTCCAGCTCCAATAGTCATTTACAACATGAACAATGTCTACACTGTATTTCTAATCAATTTGATGTTATTTTAATGGACAAAGAATTTTCTTTCAAAAACAAGGACATTTTTAAGTGACCCCCAACTTTTGGGCAGCAGGGATGGCAGGTAGCCTAGTGGTCAGTGTTGGGCCCGTAACTGTAAAGGTTGCTGGATCGAATCCCCGAGCTGACAAGGTAAAAAATCTGTCGTTCTGCCCCTGAACAAGGCAGTTGTTCCCACTGTTCCCCGGTAGGCTGTCATTGTAAATAAGAATTTGTCTATTTAAATAAAGGTTCAATTAAAAAATATATATATATTTCACAGCTGTTTAGATGAACAATTAGAATGTCTGCAACCAGGAAGTAGTTGAGTGATTCCTACATAGTGCATCTTTAAGTACCTTACTGTGATTGTTTCCAATTTTAAAATAGGAAAGGAGCAATTTCTCAAGCAAGAATTGATAGGAGTGGTCTGAGTGGGGAGGGGACAACTAGCTGTTATTGGCAGAGAGGTTTGGAACTGTCTTATTGGTCTATTAACTAATTTACCACCTGGTGGTGTCACTGGGCAGGCCATAACTCCATCCCACCAAAACTGAAATTTCAGACTGTCTTTTCGAACAGCTCTTACACTAAAAGGGCATTTAATTTTTTTTACAGGATTATTCTAAACTTATCATGTGGAAATGTATATAAAACACAAGAAAATTGTTTTTGACTGCACTGGGCCTTAAATTACAGTGGCTCTTTTTTTGTAGGTAGCGTTCATCTATGGCAACACTTATAACAGTGGTGAAAGTATTTAGTTTTTAATATTATTATTTTTTTTACCACAGTTCAGTCGCGAGGTCCCTGTCTGTTCACGCCTCTGACGCCTTGGCCCTCTCTGGCCTCACTGTTTCTTTCCGTGTTCTTGCCCAAAACACCATGACCCAAACCAGCCGCACCTCAGAAGTTTGCTCTCACTAGACATAGTTGGCATTCCTGACATCATGCTAATTGAGATGACAGTCATTCCTTCGACGGCTCTCTGGACTCTCCCTCCACTTCGCTGGTTTAACCCAGCCTCTCAGCTGAGCTAAACTGGAGCGCAGATCTATGGAGCGGTGCACATCTGGAAGATTCCCTCGCAGGCCACTGCCACAGTCCCAGCCTCTCATTAAACACTCATCCTCTCACTGAGCAGGGAAGGAGTGGGGAGGCTAGAGTGGGCCGACATATTTCCTGTGTCAGCTGAGCTGCCTGTGGCCTACATACTTTACCCAGCCATGCCCCGGGCTGCTGCTGAATGGATACTACTAGGCCTGTTCTCCTCACTGTGACCGCTGCCCGGTGTCTCTTTAAGTCTTAAGTGTTTTTAAAAATAAAATTTAAAAACACTTTTCACCCCGATTTCGTGGTATCCAATTGTTGTATCGATGAGACAAGATGGTAATGACTAACAACTCCCGTACGGGCTCGGGAGAGACTACGGTCAAAAGCCATGCATCCTCTGAAACACAACCCAACTAAGCCACACTGCTTCTTAACACAGTGCGCCTCCAGCCGCACCAATGTGTCGGCGGAAACACCGTGCACCTGGTTACCTTGGTTAGCGCGCACTGCGCCCGGCCCGCCACAGGAGTCGCTGGTGCGCGATATCCCTACCGGCCAAACCCACCTTAACCCGGACGAAGCTAGGCCAATTGTGCGTCGCCTCCCGGTCGCGGACGGCTGCGACAGAGCCTAGGCGCAAACCCAGAGTCTCTGGTGGCACAGCTTGCGCTGCGATGCAGTGGCGTAGACCAGTGCCCCACCCGGGAGGCCTTACAGTCATCCTTTTAAGGTAGCTGAGAGATTCTCCTAGGACTGCCTTCTCGGCCCAACTAAATCCTAGACCAGTAACTAGAATTACAGCATGTACGTCAAGTGTGTGTTTGTGTCCGTGGTCAGATAAAGTTGTGTAATTTGGTATGTGTATTGAACATGGGAGCTGCAGGTGTTTAAGACTCAACTATTGTCACAACGTATAGGCTAATTGTCAGTTGACATTAAGTAACAGTCCGTTCTGAGAGCACTACTATTGACACACAACAGTCCACATTTGCACAATGGTGTGTCCTTACTGTCCTTAGTGTTGACTTGCTGGTCTGTAGGCTGTGGCCCTATACTGCTGTAGCTGTACCCCTCCTCCCAGCCTGGCTCATTCCCCAGGTCTTGCCTTGTAACAGGATCTGGCCATAGGCAGGTCACTGAAAGGGTTAACCGAGTGGTGGAGCCCCGTCAGTGAAACCCAACCCAGCCTCTCACAAAGACAGGAAGCTACATAAATAAATCAACAAATAAACAGCGCTTCCCTCTGCTGGAAGTTTCTACGGTGCAAAGTCCAAAACACTGTGGCAAGAGACTTCTAAAGAAAGGCCAGTAACGGCACAGGACTGCAGCACTAATACTTGTAGGTCATTACTTCTCTTTAGGCAGTGCTTCCTCTAGTTGAGTCAACCTCACCTGGGGACAACTCTCCTGCCCACCATTGCTGTGCAGAACAGACTGTGTCCCACTCCCAATTCTCTCCTTCCTCCCAAAGTGTGCACTTGTTCACTTCCCTTCTCGGATTTGAAAGAAAAGGCCTGTTTATAAGAAATTACGGGTAACTCCCACCAGCTCATGCCTCTACCAATCCAACACTTTTATGCTTTGTGGGGTGTAGTGAACTAGTCTGCACCTCAGGAGGCAAGAGAGGTGTATTGGGACACAATCTGAGACTCTTCCCCACTAGAGGTGTAGCCTACAGCCATTACATAACATGAGGTGGAGGTCATGTGTGGGTCACTGTCATGTTGGATGGCTTTGACACTCATGTTACATTGTACCTTCATGCATCATATTCACACCTCAACCAAATCGCTTTCCCCCTTTTCCTCTCCTCCTCCTCTGTTTTACTGGGCGACCATAAGAAAGCACACTAGAGATGTCAGGATAAACTCTATCAGACCTGTTTATCAGCTTCTGTTTACAGCAGTTTGCCCTAAATGGTCATTACTACTGACAAACTGAAACAACACTTTCTCACTGGTTAAGAATCTGCACTCGGACGAGTTCCTCTCTTAGTGATGGCTTGTCAGCACACGAAGTGTGTGTGCTTTTTATTTATTTTTATGATCACTTGTCCAGACCTGACGGGGTAATGAGAGCAGAGCGACAACGGTACCAGGACATGCTCTTTTAAAGGCTTCTGTAATAGATGGGGCTGAGCCAGGGAGGGAGCAAAGTCGCAGGGAACAGCCCAGGGCTTCTGTAATATAGGGGCCGGATCAGGGAGGGAGCCAGTCATAGGGAACAGCCCAGGGATATACTACTCCACCATTTAATTAATCTCTACCAGAAAGTCTGTGTTGAAAATGGTTGAGGATGAGTACTCACTACTGATGGTAGACTCTGGCCATGCATGAGTTTGGACTGGAGACCGGCTTTATGTAGGTAGAGTCATAGATGGTAAAGGCCTACAGCAATAAAAACATGACGACCATCAACGAATCCAATTCCCTCATGGTTGCTTTGTGTCTTGCTGTATTACATTTAGGGAATTGAGCAGTGAGTCCATGATAAAAGCATGGACGACGGTGGTGGAGTGGTGCGTCACTGTCTATGGTGGAGCTGACCTTGAGAGAGTGCTGACTTTGTTCAAACAGCTGTTTATGCATTCGGCTGGAGAGTGGTTCTGTCTGGGGAAACCGAACCCTGGCAGCGCTTTTGCATTTTAGTGTAACCACACCTCACCCCTCTGGATGTGCTGATGCTCTGCACGCTTCCCTCGCTACACTACATGAGCAAAAGTATGTGGACACCTGCTCTCATTTGAAAATCATGGGCGGGGCAGCAGGTAGCCTAGTGGTTAGAGCGTTGGCCTCGTAACCGAAAGGTTGCAAGGTCGAATCCCCGAGCTGACGATGTACAAATCTGTTGTTCTGCCCTTGAACAAGGCAGATAACCCACTGTTCCTAGACCAGTTAACCCACTGTTTATAGACCAGTTAACCCACTGTTCCTAGGCCGTCATTGAAAATAAGAATTTGTTCTGACTTGCCTAGTTAAATAAAGGTCAAATAAAATTAAAATAATATGGAGATGGTCCTCCCCTTTGCTGCTCGAACAGTCGGCGGTATCAATTAATTCCAAAGGTGTTCGATGGGGTTGAGGTCAGGTCTCTGTGCAGGTCAGTCATGGTCTTCCACACTGATCTCGACAAACCATTTCTGTATTGACCTTGTTTTGTGCACGAGGGCGTTGTCATGCTGAAACAGGTGAGGGCCTTCCCAAAACTTTTTCCACCAATTTGGAAGCACAGAGTCATATACAATGTCATTGTATGCTGTAGCGTTAAGATTTCCCTTCACTGGAACGAAGGGGCCTAGCCTGAACCATGAAAACAGCACCAGACCATTATTCCTCCTCCACAAAACTTTAGAGTTGGCACTAAGTGTTGGAGCAGGTAGCGTTCTCCTGGCAAACCCAGACTTGTCCGTCGGCCTGCCAGATGGTGAAGCGTGATTCATCACTCCAGAGAACTCGTTTCCACTCCAGAGTCCAATGGTGGCGAGCTTTACACCACTCCAGCCGACTATTGGCAATGTACATGGGGATATTAGGCTTGTGTGCAGCTACTCTACCATGGAAACCCATTTCACGAAGCTCCCCGACGAACAGTTATTGTGCTGAAATTGCTTCCAGAGGCTGTTTGGAACTTTGTAATGAGTGTTGCAAACGAGGACATTTTTTTTTACGGGCTTCGGCACTCGGTGGTCCCGTTCTGGGGGGTGATCCTAGATCAGCACTCCAACATTGCTTTATGCGTATGGGCCCTGGTCATTCTCCCATACATGCATGGCTCGGGGTAGTCAGTTGCCAAACTCCCTTGAACTTGATGGAAGTGGTGTCGGATAACCAAGCTTCCTCCTGCTCAAAGTGTGTGTTTGTGTGCTCTTGTCAGGAAAATACCATTTAAGTCCTAGCAGTCAACTAGTGAAATAGGCTGGCGTGTGGTGCTGGTGGACAGGCACAATGAGCTACCTGTTGCTGTGTGTTTTGAACAGTGTGGTTATCATGCGACTACTGCGTGAGACAAAGGGCATCTCACAGAACGCTAGTGCCTTGGCCACCAGGCAGACCTAACTAATTGAGCTGTAGCCTAAGAATAGGTGGCTTTGTGTCGGCCAAGGCTTTGCTGACTGACTCCCAGACCTGGCTGCTACCTTCCTGTACTCACTCAGAGGTGGACGACACAGGAGCTCATACAGCAGCAGTCATCATAATGATAACTTTATAATCAGTAGCATGTGAGCTTCCTCTGTTCACTGGTTTCCTCACCTTTGTGACAGTTGAGAACACACAGTATCACCCCCCTCCCCGGTCCATGTCCCTGACTGGGCCCGTCAGCCGTTGTCCCTTAGGCCATATTGATTTCTCCCATATAAACACACGGCAGGGCATAGCTGCTAGCAGACGTTCCACTGATTTACCAGCTTCTCTTCCAGAGCTAAGCTGGCCCTGCTGCTGTATGTTGGTGCCCGTCTTGTTTTCTGACTGGGAGACAGTGCGTTACTGACTGAGAGCGATGAGAGTGCACTCATCAGTGAGGGATTTTATTACAGCAGGCAATGCTGTCATGGGGAAGGCACGGCGGTTGTGCAATAATATTGTGTGCGAGCCTACCTCATTCTTTCTAGGTGCAGCCAGCCAGCCACACCTTTACCTGTTTAGTGTGTCACAAAAGCAGATGTTTGACTAGGGTGCTGCGTGCTGCGTCAGGGAAAGTGTCAGAAGGAAGAAATGTGTGTGTAGGTAGGCTATGTGGGTTGTCGGTTCTTGCGTCTCCCTTGCATTCCTGCTCGGGGAGTGCTGCTGGTGGTGGGTCGGTCGGTTGGCAGGCAGAGACTGGAGTTGTTTGTCTCCTTGTTGGATAGCCCAGGTTTTAGACATCCATCTACATGACCCTTAACCCCTGTGAGGTTCAGCCCTGACGCAAAGACCGAAGGTGACCTTTGCTGTGGTCAAACTGAGCAGAACACAGCAGAACTCTGAGTTATTTTGATCCTCGTTAGCCAGCTGGTGGGAATACCATACCACCCCGAAAGTAGCTTTTGGAGAGAGAAAACGTGGTTTTTATCTCCAAGAATATTGACACTGTTTCCTCCTGGCTGTTGCCCTGTGTGTCTGTCTAGGTCGTTGTTTGTAGACCGAGAGCAGAGAATTCTGTAATCCACTTGACCTGTGTTTTACTAGGATCTGTCTTGAGTGGCAATGATCCTGCTCTGTTCTTCAACACCACAAGAATAGTGTCATCTAGTTGTTAGTACTGCGCACACTCAACCAACACATACCTGGCCATAGAAGGGCAAACTATTTGACTAGTTGAGTCAACGTTTGTTGCTGAACTCTGTTATCACAAGGAAGTAGAGAACAATATATATATATTTTTCAATTGGTGGTATTGTATCATGTAGGCTATTGGTGTCTAGCTAGAGTAAATAGAATGCGACTTGGTTATCTCTATGGTCAAGTTAGTTTTTGTTGTCTTGGTAATTATCAACCGTGTTGATTTTTAGCCATTTTGTTTTTGTATTTTAATGGTACTGTGCTATGCCACATCCCTGCTCAGTTGGAGGCCGATGGCTTGCTGCAACGTGGGGGAGCATTGTTGGCAGGGGATGTTTGTGTCAGCCCTCCTCCCCTGTGCCTGTGGGTCTCGCTCAGGCAGGGGAGTGGGGGGCTGGGAGGCAGGGAGCGGGCTGACGGGACTCATTATATACATGCTGCTCAATGGGCCCTTTGTCTGGCAGCCCTTCGGAATGGGGGAGAGCCAGGGCCAGCACCATGTCATAATGTTGTCATACCGCAACACACCGTAACACCTTGACGGGCCATGCCTATCCTGCTGGGAGGGAGGGTTGACTGATCCCAACTTTGAGTTGGGGAAACGAGGCTTTTGGGGAGAAGGTGAAAGGGTGGGGCGGGCAGAAAGGAGTGTTCAAGCGGTAGCTCAGATGGGTTGAAATGGTGCCATGTTGGGTCTCGTTGACTCTGGACAAGAGGAGCAAGGGTTAGTTGTCCCCTATCGCTACTGTTTGACCCACTCAGGAATCGGTGTGTTTTACTGGTGTTGGTGTGTATTACAGAAGCTATGTTCCAGTCTACTACACACACGGGGCCAAGAACCACAAGTGGTCCTCTTCTGATGCCATTTCTGACTGATAAAGAATAGCCCAGTCTGAAAGGAACATCGTTTAGCTCACGTTTCAGTTGTCTTCTCTGTGGGATTTTTTTCCTTCCTTAAAAAAAAAAAAAAAAAAAAAAGTAATTTGGGGAGAGCATTTTTAACCCTCCACTAATGAATAGTGTGTGCAACAAGTTTTCAAAATAAGTACATTCAAAACACGTGTTTTCCACTGACTGTTTGTCACTACAAAGTGCCTCGTGACCTAATGTAGGGGGGATAAAACATGAATATTTATTGTGGGTGCCGGTCTAGTTTTTAGTCATGTGTACAGTTTGCCTGATTCCCGGATCTGTTTGCTATCAAGTCAACTCCTTGTCATGCGAGCCCTTTAATGTTTGGCATGACAATGAGTTAACATGGTGGTACAAACAGAGGTGTGACCAGGATAGCGTACACCACAGTATATCAACCTTACAGCTCACTCACCTATCGCCTAAAGCACTCGGTTAAATACTTACTGTTAGTTGAAGAGATTCATAAAGAGGCTCGAAGTATGAGTGCTGAAATAGGATCAGTTTTGCCTTTTTAAAATCCTAATGAATATGATTATATGGACAGGAGGACCTGATCCTAAATCAGCACTTCTACTCAGAATTATGTCAACCTACTGTCTGAGGAACTTCAGCCACCCCCCCCCCCTCCTATTTTTTCCTGTGTCTGTCTTTAATTATATTACTAGGTAAGTTGACTGAGAATGCATTGACCTGGGTAATATTTATAGGGGAGAGGAGCGTGGATGAATGAGCCAATTTTTGTTCGACCAGAAGAGTGCCTCTTAGCGCTCCAACTCCACTCTGTGCCCTCTCTGACCTCACTTCCTGTCTCTCTCCAGACGTTCACGGCCTGGTGCAACTCCCACCTGAGGAAAGCAGGCACGCAGATCGAGAACATCGAGGAGGACTTCAGGGATGGCCTCAAACTCATGCTCCTGCTGGAGGTCATCTCAGGTGAGCCAGCCCGTCAACTAGATCGTCATTACACATACCAAGCTCGACTACCACAGCTAATCTACTTTACTGCACTCAGCACCAATATACTGTTGCTTGGGCTTTGGTCAAAAGTGGTCAAAAGTAGTGTACTATGTAGGGATTAGTGTACCATTTGGGTAGACTGAGTGCAGTGCCAGAAACAGACTCTCTAAAGTACTAGTTCTTGTTCTTTTGATACCTTTTCATCTAAGCTGTCTGGTCGTAGGCCATGGCTTTGGCCCTGTAGATGTTGTCTGTTTTGACGAGCAGCCCTGTGAAGGGTGATACTGTGACTTTAAAAGGAGCTGTGCCTGTCTGTTTTGCTGAGCCAGTGGAAAGGGCTGTTTTTGTCATGGGACTCTGGGCTCACTGCATTTTGTTTGCCTGTTTGTGTCCATGTGTGTTCATCCACAGGGGAACGGTTACCTAAGCCCGAGAGAGGCAAGATGAGGGTCCACAAGATCAACAACGTTAACAAAGCGCTGGACTACATCGCCAGCAAGGGGGTCAAGCTGGTGTCCATTGGCGCAGAGGGTCAGTTTAGCTACCACACACACACACACACACACACACACACACACACACACACACACACACACAGAGAGAGCACAACTCCAAAGCTCACAGAATCCTGCCAAATACATCTCCCACTTGGGAGCAAAGGCATTTGGCTGGAGAGGGAGGGAGCTCTGGGGGAGGGGCCCTTCACAAGGCCAGTAAATCAGGAGGAGGAACGGCTGTGCGCGCCCGACTCTGACGGTGCGACAGTGACCTTTCTGCTCCAGCTATCATGACAAACGGCCCCGCCAGCCTCCACTCCTCATTCCTTACTGCATGATACACACAGCCCATTTGACATCGCTCCAGTTTAGCCCTCTAGCCCCCACCACCCAGACCAGCAGCCTACCACCCTACACCACCAAAGGACAAATGGCGAGACCGAGGCAGGCAGAGAGGGGGATATAAACTAAGTGACTGATACAATGTTGAAGCTTTGGATGTTCACAGGGGGACAGGCAAAACCATTGTCTCTTATCTGTTCAAAGCCACCACAACAACTTGGGACATTGCTTGAATGCATTATGCATGCCTCACCCAGACAGATTTGTATTTGCACTGTAAATGACATATATTTGAAGTTCACAAACGTATGCAGAACTAATCCCAAATCTGTTTGTGCTATTATGACAAGTTGTTGACGTGACAGAACAAACAGATCTGGGTTCAGGCTAATTCATAACGGAGTTGATATTTTATTGTATTTATGAGTGATATCCCCTTTTTCTCTTAGAAATTGTGGATGGCAACGCCAAGATGACCTTGGGCATGATCTGGACGATCATCCTCCGCTTCGCCATCCAGGACATCTCCGTGGAAGGTCAGTCTCTTTCCTTTCAAATCTCTCTCTTCTCCTTCACCCCCCTTCACCACTAGGCAGCTAAGGTTGATTTAGAAAACAAAACTTTACTTTATGTTCTTCCTCAAAAAACAATTGAGGAAGAACCTGGGGGATGTCACTGTCCTTAAATCATATTCATTGATCCATTGCTGCTCTGTTCTTATGCCACTAACCGAGCAGGCATTTTCCTCTTCTTTCACACACACACACACACACACACACACACACACACACACACACACACTCCTACTCTTACTCAAAACAGCTGTTGCTGAGGAGATTCCACAGGTTAATGCAACTGGGTCTCTCAGATACAATACACACCCACACACACTTAAAAACAACTCACCTGCTCTGTTCTGCTGAGACCACAGGAGGTTGAGTGCGCCTTGCCAAGTGAATAAAATTCTGGCCTACTACATGCCTGCTCTGCTCTCACTGGCACTTGACTAAGACAGAAAATGGCAGGAGAGATCGTTCACCCTGGCTTCCCCAGCTCCGCAGCACTCCTCTGTGACCGGGAGAGAAGTTCAACACGTTAGCCATCTATAATGTACACTCCAACTCTATTTCCAACCTATTCCTATAGGGCTCCTGGTAGTGCACTATATAGGGAATAGGGTGCCATTTGGACATACCATAAACTCCTCAAATTCACATTTGGACTTCGAAGCCAGTTCCTCTGCCTTTTTTCATTGTTCCCCTCTAATCAGGACCTGATTTAGACCTGGGACACCAGGTGGGTGCAATGAATTATCAGAGAGAACAGATCCAGCAGTACTCTGGACCTCCCGGGTTAGGACTTGAATATCCCTGCCATAGACTTATCGAAACTCCTTCTCCCCTTTCCAGAGACCTCTGCCAAGGAGGGCCTGCTCCTGTGGTGCCAGAGGAAGACTGCGCCCTACAAAAACGTCAACGTGCAGAACTTCCACATCAGGTAGCCTACGTGTACACACACACACACACACACACACACACACACACACACACACACACACATGCACAGCCTTGACAGCAGCTAGATGTCATGCCTGACAACAGAACTTGAGACCGGAACTGGCTATAGTATTTCTCCACAGACATTTTTTGACCTCTGAAAAATTCCACAGTAGTAAAGCCTGTTCAAACATTGCATCACTCACACACTCCAGGAAACTCTACCAGCACTTCTAGAAAGACTGCCCCCTGCTGTTGAAAAGGAGGATAGACTTTAGAAGTCTGTGCGTATCCTATGGATGTGCAGCATAGAACTGTCCCTTTTTTTGTATTTTATTATTATTTAAAAAATGTGCCACCCCCTCTTTTTCTCCCCAATTGCGTTATATCCAATTACCATCTTGGCTCATCGCTGCAACTCCCCAACGGGCTCGGGGGAGGCGAAGGTTGAGTCATGCATCCTCCGAAACATGACCCGCCAAACCACGCTCCTTAACACCCGCACGCTTAACCCGGAAGCCAGCCACACCAATGTGTCGGAGGAAACACCGTCAAACTGTCTACCGAAGTCAGCCTGCAGGTGTCCGGCCCTCTACCAGGAGTCGCTAGAGCGCGATGAGCCATGTAAAGCCCCACCTGGTCAACCCCCCCTTCCCCTAACCTGAACGACGCTGTGCACCGCCCTATGGGACTCCTGTTCACAACACAGCCTGGGATCGAACCTTAGTCTGTAGTGATGAGATGCAGTGCCGTCGACTCTCTCTGATCTCTCTCTGATCTCTCATCTCTCTCTGCTCTCTCATCTCTCTCTTCTCTCTCTCTCTCTCTCTTCTCTCTCTTCTCTCTCTGCTCTCTCTGCTCTCTCTGCTCTCTCTGCTCTCTCTGCTCTCTCTGCTCCCTCTGCTCTCTCTGCTCCCTCTGATCCCTCTGATCCCTCTGATCCCTCTGATCCCTCTGATCCCTCTGATCCCTCTGATCTCTCTGCTCTCTCATCTCTCTCATCTCTCTCTGATCTCTCTCATCTCTTCCCTCTCTCTCTCATATTGACAGCTGGAAGGATGGCCTTGCCTTCAACGCTCTGATCCACAGACACAGGCCAGAGCTCATTGACTACGACAAGCTAAGGAAGGTGAGTGGTTCAGCACACACCTCGCTTTGATTGCATGACATGTCCGTGGCTTGTTTTCTCACCCTCTGATTGGTTGCTCAGGATGACCCCTTGACCAACCTGAACAATGCCTTTGAGGTGGCTGAGAAGTACCTGGACATCCCCAAGATGATGGATGCTGAAGGTATGCACAGGGCACAGTTACGTGTGTGTGTGTGTGTGTGTGTGTGTGTGTGTGTAGTGTTTCTGCATATTCATACTGTATTCATTCATCTGACTACTCTTGCATCCCAAGACTCCAGTGTGCAGGTGGATGTGTTGTGACATCACGGCTGCTGTGGTCACCCTTACACACAGACCGTTAGGCTCAGCCCCCCTCCTCCCTCTCCCTCCCTTCATCCTTCTCACTGTTTTTTCTGTTGGATTGTCCCTCCCCTATTTCCCTTGTCTGTGTGATCACAATTCTATCCTCCAGTTTGTATAACTGTCCCTGTGTCTCCCTCTGTGTATAACTGTCTCTGTGTCTCCCTCTGTGTATAACTGTCTCTGTGTCTCCCTCTGTGTATAACTGTCTCTGTGTCTCCCTCTGTGTATAACTGTCTCTGTGTCTCCCTCTGTGTATAACTGTCTCTGTGTCTCCCTCTGTGTATAACTGTCTCTGTGTCTCCCTCTGTGTATAACTGTCTCTGTGTCTCCCTCTGTGTATAACTGTCTCTGTGTCTCCCTCTGTGTATAACTGTCTCTGTGTATAACTGTCTCTGTGTATAACTGTCTCTGTGTATAACTGTCTCTGTGTATAACTGTCTCTGTGTCTGTCTCTGTGTATAACTGTCTCTGTGTCTGTCTCTGTGTATAACTGTCTCTGTGTCTGTCTCTGTGTATAACTGTCTCTGTGTCTGTCTCTGTGTATAACTGTCTCTGTGTCTGTCTCTGTGTATAACTGTCTCTGTGTCTCCCTCTGTGTATAACTGTCTCTGTGTATAACTGTCTCTGTGTCTCCCTCTGTGTATAACTGTCTCTGTGTCTCCCTCTGTGTATAACTGTCTCTGTGTCTCCCTCTGTGTATAACTGTCTCTCTGTCTCCCTCTGTGTATAACTGTCTCTGTCTCTGTGTATAACTGTCCCTGTCTATGTGTCTCCCTCTGTGTATAACTGTCTCTGTCTCTGTGTATAACTGTCTCTGTGTCTCCCTCTGTGTATAACTGTCTCTGTGTCTCCCTCTGTGTATAACTGTCTCTGTGTCTCCCTCTGTGTATAACTGTCTCTGTGTCTCCCTCTGTGTATAACTGTCTCTGTGTATAACTGTCTCTGTGTCTAACTGTCTCTGTGTCTGTCTCTGTGTCTAACTGTCTCTGTGTCTGTCTCTGTGTATAACTGTCTCTGTGTCTCCCCTGTGTATAACTGTCTGTCTGTGTGATATTCTATCCTCCAGTTTGTATCCTCTGTGTCTCCCTCTGTGTATAACTGTCTCTCTGTCTCCCTCTGTGTATAACTGTCCCTGTCTGTGTGTATAACTGTCCCTGTCTATGTGTCTCCCTCTGTGTATAACTGTCCCTGTCTGTGTGTATAACTGTCTCTTCCTGTGTGTCTCCCTCTGTGTATAACTGTGGTTTCCCTACAGACATTGTGAACACTGCCCGTCCAGATGAGAAAGCCATAATGACCTATGTGTCCAGTTTCTACCATGCCTTCTCTGGAGCCCAGAAGGTACCCCTTACCCCTGTCCCACCTGGTCCTGTCCTCCACATCTACCCCACCCTCTTCTCTCCTTTCCAGCATGGCTTTCTCCTGCAGCATTGGTGTCGGCCTCACCGGGAGCTGGTTTTGGACTCTTCCTCACACTACACACACTAAGTCTTAGTCTCTTAATGTCTTGCTGGTAATAACAGGGCCCTCTTGCTCTTGTGTAGTGCCTGTCTATGTATAGTGATTCACTTGGAGTGGATCAGGCCCCGGGGGCCCTTCGTAGTTAAATGGATCATATACAATCAGGCCTGGGTCAGTTTGTGTCTGAGCAGAGGGTAGGCTAGATCAGGCCTGGGTCAGTTTGTGTCTGAGCAGAGGGTAGGCTAGATCAGAGGGTCTCTTGAGAACTCTTCCTAGATGTTTTGTGTGTTTTTGATTTCACCCTCCACCACAACGCCTCTGGCTCTCTCTCTCTGTCTGCTGGATTCATCCTCTTATTCCTCTCCTCTCACTTTCCTCTCCTCCTTACCGTTCTCTTCCTTTTCTCTCTCTCCTCCTTTCACTCTTCTCTTTTCCCCGCTCTTCCTCTCCCTGTGGACTGAGAACAGGAAGCCTGCTGACGGGCATGGTTTTTAATGTCGCTGTAATTAGATTTTTATTCATTAAGAAGTTGTTTATGTGCTCCAGTCTCAGGAGAGGTGTTGCCTTGACTACAGAACACCACAGTAAGCTGCTAGTGGGCCCGTGCTGGTTAACATACAATCCTTTGGGCAATCATTTGTTCATTTTGGAAAACAATCATTAATCCAGAAACAGCATGGACATTGGTTACACTGTGTACCCTTCTCTTCAGTTTTAGGACCAGGGGGACCTTCTCTGTTATTACCAGCTTGACAGTTTAAATATTATAATCCAAATGGTGTGTGTACCAACCTCCACATTGTGGCCCCGGCAGACCCCTCCTGTCTCCCGAGGTGGTCTCTCTCTCTCTCCATCTCTGTTACGCTTTTTCTCTCTTTCATTGTAACCCCACAGTGACAACCCCCCTCCACACACACAGTGCATCATTGGAGGCCCCAGAGTAGGGGGCAGCAGCAATGGAGTCCGGCGTCTACTCCATTCACTACACCCCACCCCTCATCTCACCCCCCCACCTCACTGTGTGGCGGGACCCTCTGGCTTTGGGTAGCTTGGCTTCACCACTTCTCTCTCCCTCTCTCTCTCTCTCTCTCTCTCTCCCTCCGCTCACTGCCTGGCCATGGTTGTGTAGACATCGTGGGCACGCTGAGGCCTGACGAGAAGGCCATCATGACCTATGTCTCCTGCTTCTATCACGCCTTCTCTGGCGCCCAGAAGGTGAGCACCGCCACTACTACCTTTAACCCCTGACCTCTGTGACACCAGCCAGGGTCACTGGCAATGTCACACTGGCCAAGGATTCTCACTGACGCTTTGGGCTCACACTACACCTCTACGAAACAACAAGAAACGCTCCTCCTTCCTCTGTAACTTCCCTGTTTCAACTCTTCCCCCGTAGATCGATCATTAGCAGTGTTTCCCATAGCTACAGTTGAGGCGTTACTCTAACAAACCAGTTAAGTGACTGAAAGGAGCTTCAACTGATCTGTGGGAAGCGCTGTTAACGACGGTTCAGATGGTAACACTGCAACGGTTTCAATGTGCATAGTGTTTTTCTGTGGTTTTACTCCGTACTGTGTTAGACGTTCCAAGGCATAATATAGTTTCTTACTGTTTCTTTATTTCAGTGGTTTAACTTTAAGTCCCTAAACACACCAGCTGACGTGGACAAAAGCGGTACAGGACCAGACTGAATGCTCCCATTGTATAGGAGAAGCATGTAGCTTTCTGAGGCACAGAGTGTGAAGTTGGCACACACAGTACATGGAACTAACCATTGATAGCTGTAGCATGCTGCGTTAGCACATACCCTTACTACTTTACAGCCATCCAATGGATTTACTTATGTGCACGGCATTTAAATAAAGTGTAAGTCACGGCAAGTGTGTGGTTTTTGTGTGTTCACTCAGTTTACGGAGTTGTTCATAGCTAAAGTGAGATCTTCCACTCCGTCTAGTTAAAAGTCAAACTCCAGTTGCGTAAGGCCAGCACACGGCACATAGTACCTTCAGTTTGAGCTTGCACTGCATTTGTCTTTGACTGGTAGACAGCTGATCTGAATTGTACATTTGACCCCACTCTGGTAAAAGCCACACACATTTGTGCACATGCTCCTTGACGTTGGCGACCTAATCCATAACAAGCAACCTGTGTATTTGCACTGCTGACGATTCTCATCTGTGATAGGCTGAGACTGCAGCCAATAGGATCTGCAAGGTGCTGGCTGTCAACCAGGAGAATGAGCACCTGATGGAGGACTACGAGAAGCTGGCCAGTGATGTGAGTAGTACACCACTCTGTCTGTACCTCCCTCCCTCCTCACCACACGTCTACTGTCTGTACCTCCTTCCCTCCCTCCTCACCACACGTCGTCTGTCTGTACCTCCTTCCCTCCCTCCTCACCACACGTCGTCTGTCTGTACCTCCCTCCCTCCCTCCTCACCACACGTCGTCTGTCTGTACCTCCCTCCCTCCCTCCTCACCACACGTCGTCTGTCTGTACCTCCTTCCCTCCCTCCTCACCACACGTCGTCTGTCTGTACCTCCCTCCCTCCCTCCTCACCACACGTCGTCTGTCTGTACCTCCTTCCCTCCCTCCTCACCACACGTCGTCTGTCTGTACCTCCCTCCCTCCCTCCTCACCACACGTCGTCTGTCTGTACCTCCCTCCCTCCCTCCTCACCACACGTCGTCTGTCTGTACCTCCCTCCCTCCTCACCACACGTCGTCTGTCTGTACCTCCCTCCCTCCCTCCCTCCTCACCACACGTCGTCTGTCTGTACCTCCCTCCCTCCTCACCTCCGTCCCGTACCTCCCTCCCTCCTCCTCACCACACGTCGTCTGTGTCTGTCACCTCCCTCCCTCCCTCCTCACCACACGTCGTCTGTACGTACCTCCCTCCCTCCCTCCTCACCACACGTCGTCTGTACGTACCTCCCTCCCTCCCTCCTCACCACACATCGTCTGTACATCCCTCCCTCCCTCCCTCCCTCCTCACCACACGTCTACTCTGCCCTAGCTGTTGGAGTGGATCCGCCGGACCATCCCGTGGCTGGAGAACCGGGCTCCAGAGAAGACCATGGCCGAGATGCAGCAGAAGCTGGAGGACTTCCGGGGCTACCGCCGTGTCCACAAGCCCCCCAAGGTGCAGGAGAAGTGTCAGCTGGAGATCAACTTCAACACCCTGCAGACCAAGCTGAGGCTGAGCAACAGGCCCGCCTTCATGCCCTCCGAGGGACGCATGGTGTCGGTGAGTGGGACTGGCGGACAGACGCAGATGTACCAAGTTGTACCAATGATGCCATCCATATCTATTGGACAATTGTCCATTGGACAATTCACATGTCCATCCTAAAACTCCTCTGTGTTTTTATCATTATTCTTTACATCATTATAATAGTTAACGCTATTGTCCCACAATGGGAAATTGGCTTGCGACAGTTTAAAAAGGCATGACAACATGACTTCTAACACCAAATACATCTATAAACAAATAGCACTAGAGAGAGTAATGCTGTTATACAGTGTAGTGTTCTTTCTAGTGTATGGTGGATCAGTGTCCTCTCTCTCTCTGGCTGCAGGATATCAACGGGTCGTGGCACAACCTGGAGGGGGCGGAGAAGGGCTACGAGGAGTGGATGCTCAACGAGATTCGTCGCCTGGAGAGACTGGACCACTTGGCTGAGAAGTTCCGTCAGAAAGCCACCATCCACGAGTCCTGGACCGATGGTATTGAGACACTAGTTACTGTACAGACAACACTGCCCCTTTCCCTCACTCTACCTTAGGGTCACAAAATTCCAGTGGCTTTTCCAGAACTCTATTCTGGAGGATTCTGGATTTCCTGCTTGTTCCCTGCTGATTCTGGGAATCTTCCAACTGGGATTTCTGGAGAACATTAGAATTTGTGGAAAATTACAGGAACTTTGCAACCGTACTGTACCTAGACACTTGTTGATTGCTTTATCCATGTTGATAATATATTGAAGAAGTAAGGGTTTTGAGTGAGTTGGTTTGGATATCCGTCTTTAACCCCCCTTCCCCAGGTAAGGAGGCCATGCTGACCCAGAAGGACTATGAGACAGCCAGCCTGTCGGAGGTCAAGGCTCTGCTGAGGAAACACGAGGCGTTTGAGTCTGACCTGGCCGCCCACCAGGACCGCGTGGAGCAGATCGCTGCCATCGCACAAGAACTCAAGTAAGAGAGCTGGAGGGATTTGAGGAGTCTATGGAGGGGGGAGTGAGGATGGAAGAGATGAATGGCAAAATAATCCAGGAGAATACAAGGATGGAGATTGTGGTCAGGTTGATTAGGACTCGTGTAAAGATAATAATTCTACGTATGTGTTCCCTGTGCCTCAGTGAGCTGGACTACTACGACTCTCCTAGTGTGAACGCCCGCTGTCAGAAGATCTGTGAGCAGTGGGACGCTCTGGGGTCTCTCACCCAGAGCCGCAGGGAGTCTCTGGAGGTACTCCCCCGACCAGCCACCTTTCACACACTCCCATCCCATCTACGCATACATGACACACTTCTACGGTCATGACAAGGACACGTTTAAACTTCAAAAATGTGTAGACACACAGACTTTCTACCAGGGTTCCCTTACCCCACTTCTGTCTCTCATGTTCAATCCCTGTCAGATTGTAGTGTTCCCAGCAGGTACCTGACCCCAGTCTCTCCCCCCACAGAGGACAGAGAAGCAGCTGGAGTCCATTGACGAGCTGTACCTGGAGTACGCCAAGAGGGCGGCGCCCTTCAACAACTGGATGGAGGGGGCCATGGAGGACCTGCAGGACATGTTCATCGTTCACAACATCGAAGAGATCCAGGTAAAAGACATGGGGACACCGTCACCAACCGTTTACTGCTTTACGTCCCCAGAGGGTTTCCACTACCACAATGTATCATCATACTGGGTAACGAACGTTTGGAATGACTGGAAATCGACCGGTACAATAGCAATGCTACCGTACCTGTGGACTTCCAGTCATTGCGCTAACACTACTTAGCTTTGGCTTGTGAAAATACTGGTAACGTCCTTCACGCTGCACGTATGGTATCCACGGGTTCATCTGACTGATATGGGTACGTACTGTGATACCACGCAGGTTTCTCTTTTCATCTGTCCATTCCCTCTGTCCACCTCATTTCCCATCCTTCTGCTTTGTTTCTATCTCCCTAATTTTTTCTCTCTCTCCCTTCCCCGCCTCTCTCTTACAGGGCCTAATCACAGCCCATGAGCAGTTCAAGTCTACCCTCCCAGAGGCCAACAAGGAGCGGGAGGCCATCCAGGCCATTCAGGCGGAGGTGCAGAAGATTGCCCAGTACAACGGCATCAAGCTGAGCGGGGGCAACCCCTACACCACCATCACACCCAAGAGTATTGACGACAAGTGGCACAAGGTGTGTGTGTTCAATGTGTACCTGTGGCTGTATGTTGATATACTCTGTGACGTGCGCTTTTGCCAGTTTTAATTGAATCTAAATCATCCTATTTTTACCTTGTGGTTGTTAATAACCTACCTGAAACAGGCTCCTGAGTGAGCCTCAGCCTTGTGGCGTTGCTGCTGCTATGGGAATGTGTGTTGTGCTGACTGGCGCCCCCATCTGGTGTGTGTTTGTAGGTGGAACAGCTGGTGCCCCAGCGTGACCGGGCCCTGCAGGAGGAGCTGGCCAAGCAGCAGTCTAACGACCACCTGCGCCGCAAGTTTGCCACCCAGGCAAACATCGTCGGGCCCTGGATACAGACCAAAATGGAGGTACAGCAAAGGCACAGACCCATACTACATAAGATTGACCCAGCCCTCTTACAGTCATTAGCTCTATTGACTCTGTGCCTCCTGGGTTGTGTTCATAATGGCAGTCAACAGAAAATGTTTTGTAACTTAAAACTAAATTGAGCAACCCTTCCTGTTTTCTTCCGTTTGGTGCCTAGTGAATACACGCCGGCCCTGGCCTTTTGGTGATCTGATCTCTCTGTGTGTGTGTGTGTGTGTGTATAGGAGATTGGGCGGATATCCATTGAGATGAATGGAACTCTGGAGGACCAGCTGGTGAACCTGAGAGAGTATGAGCAGAGCATCATAGAGTACAAGCCCAACATCGACCAGCT
The DNA here is from genome assembly GCF_023373465.1 of Oncorhynchus keta. NCBI lineage: Eukaryota > Metazoa > Chordata > Actinopteri > Salmoniformes > Salmonidae > Oncorhynchus > Oncorhynchus keta. Next base: position 37,373,649 of record NC_068421.1, read on the forward strand.
GGAGGGAGACCATCAGCTCATCCAGGAGGCCCTCATCTTTGACAACAAATACACCGCCTACACCATGGAGGTAGCTACACACAACACTGACTTTTCTCTGCTGCCCAAATGGCCCCCTATTCCCTTTATAGTGTGCTACTTTTGACCAGGGCTGGTAATAAAAGTAGTGCACTATGTAGGGAGTAGGGGCCATTTGAGCTGCTACTCTGCTCTGTCTGTTGGTTATTTTCTATCTGATATAGGTCACTATTTTTCACCTTTTATTTTCTGATTTTCATCATCTGTTCTATTTTAATTTTTTAGTGACCTGTTTATTTTACTAGGTGGGTCAGTTGAGAACAAATTCTTATTTACAATGACAGCCTGGAGGTTTTTTTCTTTCCTCCCTCTATTAGATCTATGTTTGTCCGTTCGTCTCTGTTCTACATGTTACACTTGTTACCATCTCTCGTCCTTACTCAGTACGGTTTCTTCTGGTTAACCTTCAACATATATTCTCTCTCTCCATCTTTCCCTGCATCCCAGCACCTGCGGGTGGGCTGGGAGCAGCTCCTCACCACCATCGCCCGCACCATCAACGAGATCGAGAACCAGATCCTGACCCGCGACGCCAAGGGCATCAGCCAGGAGCAGCTGCATGAGTACCGCACTTCCTTCAACCACTTTGACAAGGTCAGGGGTCATCATGCGGGATCATGCGAGAGGGTGGGCTTCTCAGGGCTTCTTTTTGTGTATAATACGTTTTTTTTATTTTTTTATTTTTTGTCTGTGAGAAGGCTGTGATTGCCACCAGCTTTTGCAGTTGTGTCTTACTGGAAGAGGGGTTTACTCTTAACTCCTGTATGTGCAGATTCTTAAGTCTTATGCCTAGTACTTAAGTCCACCCTCTTATTTCAGAAGGGAAACTCCGGTGGGAGTAAGGCATGGACTAGACTTGTGAGGATGAACCTGTTTGTTGACATTCACAGGTGGAACTAGTATTGTATCACCATGGGTTTGAGAGGGCTGGCGCTGTGTAGGGTGGAGCTGAGTGCACTGGGTTCACCTCACCCATCCCACAACACCATACCTCATCACTTCACCTCAGTCTTTATGTATGCCGTGTTTGGATCAGCATCAAGACACAGGCTGCGTCCCAAATGTGACCATATTCCCTATATAGTGCAGTGCTTTGACCAGGGCCCATATGGCTGTTACTCTGAGGTCCAGACTACTGCTGGTTTTCTGTTCTACCTGAGAATTAATCCACACACCTGGTGCCCCAGGTCTAAATCAGTCCCTGATTAGAGGGGAACAGTGTCATTTCTTTTATAAAGCAGTGGAACTGCCTTCAGAGTTGAATATCAGGGTTCTAGGGAATAGAGTGCCATTTGGAACACAGCTGTCCTGTCACTAGCACTATGGGCATCTTCCAGGACTTGTCATTTACATAAGTGTGTGTGTGTGTGTGTGTGTGTGTGTGTGTGTGTGTGTGTGTGTAGACAGACAAGGCGGTTAAACAGTGCTTGTGTATCGCGGATGTGTTCCTAAGCACTTACAGAACATTACCTTCGCTCTCCTTTGGGAGACACTGGCCCCTCATGGTCACTGGTGTGCCTGTCATCGTGTCTAGGATCACGGATGTCTTTCCCCATAAGCTGTTGTCATTGTGTAACATCTAACATCCGTTTGTCTGTGTCTGTCTGTCCATCACCCTCATCTTGCATGCCATGATCCCATCACCTGACCACTCCCACCTGGCATCCTTCTGTGCTTGGTCCAACCTGGTGTCCATCATTGCGGTGTGTGCTGTAATTGGCTGGTGGTGACCTCACAGGACCACAGCGGGGCCCTGATGGCTGAGGAGTTCAAGGCGTGCCTGATCAGCCTGGGCTACGATGTGGAGAACAACAAAGCGGTAAGGAGCACGTACCAGCTGGGTTGGGAGCGGAGCAGAGAGTTACCCGTCTAAACTGCTCTCTTCCTGGCTCTTTCCTTGCCTGTGCTGTCATTCACCCTCATTTCACCCACTGGCCTCCAGCCTCCGCCTCGGCTCCGACACTGCTGGGTTTTTTTTTTTTTTTTTTTTTTTTACCTTGATTTGACTCGTCTCTCTTATGTTGTTTTTTCTTTTCTTTTTTCACTCCCCTCACATTACTCCCCTCTGCACCTCCCCTCCTGTGTTCCTCCTCTTCCCATGCTTCGATCTGCTCATGTCTTCCTCCTCACTTAATTTTCTGTCCTCTCCAAATTCACACTCCCTCTATTGCTCTTCTTTTCCTTCCATATCTGTTCCTCTCCATCTCTCGGCCCCTGGGAACAGAAGCGCACAGGGCAGATGGACATGGACAATTACCGCGCTCTGCTCGTTGCGACTGGAAACAGCCTGGTACTGCCTGCCGCTTCTCTCTCTCTCTCTCTTCTCTGTCTTTTTCTCTCTCTCTCTCCTCGGTCTTTTTCTCCCTCCATCTTGAGTTTAGAGTAAGACCCTTACTGTTGTAGCTACCATGACATGGTAAGTTTAATGTGTAGTAACTGTCTCTTTTAACACAATCCCTCTTAACAACCCTGCCCCTAAGCAGATATTAACACAATCTTTATCGTCAACTCAAATGGACAAGTTGTATGTTTAATTAGTGGTAATATTGCTCAGAGGTTGGTCATTGGTCAATGATGCCCTCGATTTACTATTTTTGTCTGGGTTAAACTGTTCTTCCTGTGGTGGTTTCCAGGGCGATGCCGAGTTTGCCCGCATCATGGGTATAGTGGACCCCAACAACAGCGGAGCTGTCACCTTCCAGGCCTTCATAGACTTCATGTCCCGGGAGACCACGGACACCGACACAGCCGACCAGGTCATCGCCTCCTTCAAGATCTTGGCTGCAGACAAGGTGGGGGTGGAATGGTATTGGGCTTTGTGTGTGTGTGTGTGTGTGTGTGTGTGTGTGAGAGAGATGCAGCTACCTGAGACAGCTGAAGTAGACAAACAATTATTACACAACTATCACTCCGTTATTCACCGTCCCTCCCGCTCTTCCCATCTCCCCATCTCTCTGTCAGAACTTCATCACGGCTGAGGAGCTGAGGCGTGAGCTGCCTCCAGACCAGGCAGAGTACTGCATCGCCCGCATGGCGCCTTACTCGGGCCCCGACGCGAAGCCTGGAGCTCTCGACTACATGTCCTTCTCTACCGCCCTCTACGGGGAGAGTGACCTCTAGGAGCACACCACAGGGGGGAGGGATGGGGACGGGATGAGGTTTGGGTTGAAAGCGGGGTACATAGAGGCTTGCCAGGCCCAATGCAGAGCAGATGCACTCCACCCCTCTAGAGATAGCCTGCAGTCACTGAGAGCAGTAGGAGGAGAGAAGAGGGGAGTGAGTCTGCAGCCAATGGATTGATTGGCTCTGTAGAAGAGGGAGGGGCTGCAGTTGGAGAGTCCTGGGAAGTGATTGGTGGACAGCTCTACTGCTCTCTCTAATTTCTGGTCCCGCAGTGCCCCTGAGTGCAGGTTTTCATCTCAAACTCGTTGGCTGTTACAAGCGTTTAATGAGTGCAACTTTGTTCACAGAACTAGAATCAAATGCACATCATGTTATGGGGTGAAAACAAGCAACCACAGGTGCGCTTCTGGGTCAGAATGGAATGAGGACACTGCTCTGTAGTGCAAGTCCCATCTTCACCCTACCCTCTGCCTTGGGGACGGGGTACAAGATATTCTGATTCTTATACAACATTTTTTGTTTGTTTATTTTATCTTGCTGGGAGGGGGGGTGTATTAGAACACAGAGATATATAAAGGGGAGGGGGTAGGGGGTTGAACAGAGAATAATGACATGTACCCGTACCACATTTTGCTGGATAATTGGAACTTGGATTGCTAACCTCAACTCTTTCCTTTTCCTGTTTGTTTGTTTCTTTTCTCCAGCAAATGTGAGTAATTGGGTTCAGTGCTGTACATACTTATTTTTTCAGTACGCAACACAGTCAGAATACTCATCGCAGGCTTGTAGGGCAAAACAAGTGGCATTTTTAAAAGGAAAAACAACAAATGGCAGTTTGACACATTGAGTACCGTAGATAGGTTTGAGTTACTGTGAGTCTCCATTTGGGTAAAGTTTTATTTTTGTTATTTCTTTTCAACGGTCAAATATGGAATCCTGTCGGATTGAAGATGGTGACAATTTAGTTGGAGGAGGAATATGTGAGGCCTTTATAGCTTCTATGTAAACATCACATGACACTTGACACAAACATGTTGGCATTTATGAAACTTTGCTTTTGTGGTATATCACTTTGACATGGAGGCATATAAGATGCTCTTGTTCACCCAATCTATTCATTTATTATAGTTTCAACTGAAGAACATATGAAAGAATCAGGTCATGTAAAGCTTACATGGACAAAGTGAAGGCCCACCGCTATCCTCAGTTGAATTGTTTCTGTAGGGACACCACTTTAGAGAGTTCCCTGAGGAAGTTGGAAACAATGGGAGTACTAAAAATGTGCCTGTTCGTGGCTACAGCCCTGTCTCTCACTCTTTCATCCCTCCATCTCCTTGTCTGTCTTCTCTCTGCAGCAGGACAGGCAGGGGGACCCAGTGTAAAGGAGGGCAAAGGGAGGGGGCCAGAGTCTTAATCAACATTCCATTATGTCTTAAATAAAAAGGAAATGACTGACTACCAATCTATGCAATCGTCTATATCCAATATCACAGAGTTCAGAGAGATGGCAGGAATTGATTTGAAGAAATTGACTAAATTAAGTGCAAGACGTTTTGTTTTATTTCTTTAATATTTGTAAATGAGAGGGGTTGAGGAGCTTAAGGGGAAGCGAGTAAGAGGGACTGGAGGAAAATAAGAATTGGGCCAAAAGTTTGTACTTTCACATGCCTGGTTGGAAAGCATCGAACTTTGGAATTGTGATTTCTTCATTTTTGTGCTCTTTAATATCAAACCTTATCTGCTGTACTGGAAACTGCAAAACGGCCTTCTGTCTAAAAGTGAATTTCACAAGCACACATAAAGTTTCCTTATAAAATACTATGACTTGGTTGTCTTTTTTCCCCTTCTCTATTTTCTCTCTTCTAAATATTTCTACATAGCCTATCCATCCTTTGTAATACATGTTATTGTTAGTAATATATGATTCTGGACAGTTAATGGGTCTAATCATCTATGGGCTGCTTAGTCTTCATGGTTATGTCCACGTGAGGGAGACGTAGCCTAGTAGTAGACAGACCACCAGGAGTAGACAGTTCTTACCTCAGCGAATATGCCTATTAACGTTTATAAAACACTAGTAGATGTCAATAAAAAGACGTTTGCTATAACTACTTTTCATACACTAGTCCACTGTGAACAAGTTGGCCTAGAATGGTTCGTTCCTGTTGTGCAGCAGTTACGCACACGTTATTGTCGAACAGAAGGAGGCTGGCTACTTGGGGATAAAGCCAATGTAGGAATCTGACAGGGGAGATCTAGATGCTCAAATTGTCTGCACTCAAATCCAGGAGGACCGAGAACCACATTTTACAATTATAACTATTCCTGATTATTCATCACTTGCCACCGGTTTTGCGGAAAAGCGTAATAATTTGGGAACTACCCGTTTTGTCGTGCTACATGTGAAGAGATCTTCCGCTTACCAACTAAATGGCCTGCTGAAAGTGAAAGTAAAGAATATAAATAGCTGTCCTTTAACCTTTTTTCGCGTTAACAGCTCTACCAAAGGCTGGCTTGCCTGGCGATTTACGCACCGCGCTTTGCCACAAAGACCGAAGCCGGTGCAACAACTAGCGGAGCCACGCGCCTAGGCTGTGGCAATGGGACGTAGGCTGGTGCTCACTTTCACCTGTCGCGTGCTGCTCATCTTGTTGCGTTTAAAGTTTATAGTTTTGCGCTCACGTGTTATATTACATTGTGCTCGAGCTGAGTGAAGTAGACTGTAATAGACAGAAAGCAGTGGTTGCCATCTTAAGCAGTGCTGAAAGAAATCCTTTTCAGGTTGGCTACATCCACGAATTAAGGGCATATACCTGTTTTCTTGAGTCATAGTCATAGTGACGATTTAATCTTGTCTCCAAAATGGTTATGGTCAGTACTAGAGTATGACAAACTGATCCAAGATAAGTGAGTAGGGACCATATTTACCTCCAAGCCATGGAGTGGAATCTGAAGTCTATAAAGCCAATGTTCCCTAAAGAGGAGGCAGTGTATGGAGTACACAAACCCTGGCCAACTAGCCCTGACCACAGGCTAGAAATTTGCCTCGAGGCAAATATTTAAGCTGTTATTTTCACAATCCTTGACTTTCGTCACTGGCCTACTCACAATACCCCATAACGTCAAAGTGGAATTATGTTTTTAGACATGTTTACAATGTAATAAAAAATGAAAAGCTGAAATGTCTCGTCTAACTATTCAACCCTTTTGTTATGGCCTAAATAAGTTCAGGAGTAAACATTTGCTTATCAAGTCACTTAAGTTGCATGGACACACTCTCTGCAATAATGGATTTTTGAATACCAGGGACGTTGTCCAATGCCTCGCAAAGAATGGCACCTATTGGTAGATGGGTATAAAAAAAAAGCAGACACTGAATATCCCTTTGAGCATGGTGAAGTTGTTAATTACACTTTGGGTTACATATCAATACACCCCGACACTAGAACAGATACAGGCGTCCTTCCTAAAGCAGTTGCCGGAGAGGAAATTAACAACTCAGGGTTTTCACCAGAGATTAATGGCTGCGATAGAACTGAGGACGGATCAACAACATTGTAGTTACTCCACAATACTAGCTTAAATGACAGAGTGAAAAGAATGAAGCCTGTATAGAAAATATATCAAAACATGCATCCTGTTTGCAATAAGCCACTAAAGTAAAACTGCAAAAAATGTGGCAAAAAAAATTATCTTAATGTCCTGAATACAACATGTAATGTTTGGGGCACATCCAACATATCACTGAATACCACACTTCATATTTGGCAGCATCAGGTGGCAGCGTCATGTTATGGGTATGCTTGTCATGGGCAAGAACTAGGGAGTTTTTAGGATAAATAGAAATGGAATAGAGTTAAGCACATTGAAAATCCTAGAGGAAAACTTACTTCCGTCTCTTTTCCAACAGACAGTTGGAGACAAATTCACCTTTCAGCAGGACAATAACACAAGGCCAAATATACACTGGAGTTGCTTACCAAGACTACATTGAATGTTCCTGAGTGGCCTAGTTACAGTTTTGACTTATATCGTCTAGAAAATCTATGGCAAGACATGAAAATGGCTGTATAGCAATGATCAACAACTAACTTGACAAAGCTTGAATCATTTTAAAAAGAGTAATGTGCAAATATTGTACAACCCAGGTGTGCAAAGCCCTTAGAGACTTATCCAGATAGACTCACAGCTGTAATCACTGCAGAAGGTGATTCTGACATGTATTGACTCAGGGGTGTGAATTCTTGTGTAAATGAGTTATTCCTGTATTTCATTTTCAATACATTTGCAATAATGTCTAAAAACATGTTTGCACTTTGTCATTATCTGGTATTGTCTGTAGATGGATGAGGGGAAAAATCAATTTAATCCATTTTGAATTCAGGCTGTAACACAACAAAATATGGTCACGGGGTATGAATACTTTCCGAAGGCACTGTATGTGTTTGAGTGTGTCAATACAGTACATGTGTTTGTAGGTTTCACTCTGTTTAGTTACCATGCCAATTTTGAAGTGTGAGAGAAGGTGTACTTGTACACGACTTGGCTGTGAAAGTGCACCTGTTTAGCATGTCAGCATGTGTGTGTGTGTGTGCAGTGTTTTGTTGTTTTTATTCTACAGGCTCATGACAGATTGCACACACAGCCTGTTTGTCTGTTCAGCCGTCCTGCCATGCCATAGAGATGAATGGAGAAGAACTCTTCACGAGTGACTGACTGATTCACTGCTCTCTCTACTTTTACTCCACATATGACAGAGATGACGAAAAAACATGTGCAAGTCTTTCAGCAGCATTGCACAGTCTTAGCCAAAACATCCTATTTCGTCACCCTACGGTGACCCTCTTCAGATATATCTATATTTTCATATGCACTTATAAAATTGGGTCAATCTAACACCCGGTTGCCTAAAACCGTGCCCCCTTGTTCGTCCACGCTGCACTGCTCAACACAAAACACGGACACTAATTGTAGCCGGGAACACATTGTACACATTGTAACACTGCACCTGAACAGAGAAGACCACTCAAGGCTACCAGCTATACTTTGCACTGGGACACCCCTCCTCTCTGCCTGCCTACCTGCCTGCCAGTCTATTCAGTGGTACTGAACACAGTGAATTCCTAGTTATAAAGTTATCTCCCCTGTCCTCCAGCCACAATGAGGACACTACCTCTATCTCAGAGACCTCCAACATGCACACACATATTCAATGTATATGCTTTTCTCCCCAAGGAATCAATGGATTAAATAATGCCCTAGCAGCACAGGCAGTCCTTTTAGCACTAGAGCACCAGTGAAATGCACACCATGGCAGAGTGTGAGGGAGAGCAGGAGACAAAGAGGTATTGAAGATAGAGCCTGGAGGATGGCTGGGGCTTGGGGAGGGGTGGGGGGGAAGAGGCCATTGTCCGGGTCCAGGTCTGAGTGGGATTGGGAGAGGGAAGGTTAACGACAAGAGAGGGACCCGTGTGTGAGCGCATGTATGATACCTAGCTCTTAGTGAGATGTCTGGCACTGGGCAGCATCAAATCAAATGTTATTTGTCACATACACATGGTTAGCAGATGTTAATGCGAGTGTAGCAAAATGCTTGTGCTTCTAGTTCCAACAATGCAGTGATAACCAACAAGTAATCTAACTAACAATTCCAAAACTACTGTCTTATACACGGTGTAAGAGGATAAAGAATATGTACATAAGGATATATGAATGAGTGATGGTACAGGGCAGCATACAGTAGATGGTATCGAGTACACTATATACATATGAGATGAGTATGTAGACAAAGTAAACAAAGTGGCATAGTTAAAGTGGCTAGTGATAAATGTATTACATAAGGATGCAGTCGATGATATAGAGTACAGTATATACGTATGCATATGAGATGAATAATGTAGGGTAAGTAACATTATATAAGGTAGCATTGTTTAAAGTGGCTAGTGATATATTTACATAATTTCCCATCAATTCCCATTATTAAAGTGGCTGGAGTTGGGTCAGTGTCAATGTCAGTGTGTTGGCAGCAGCCACTCAATGTTAGTGGTGGCTGTTTAACAGTCTGATGGCCTTGAGATAGAAGCTGTTTTTCAGTCTCTTGGTCCCAGCTTTGATGCACCTGTACTGACCTCGCCTTCTGGATGATAGCGGGGTGAACAGGCAGTGGCTCGGGTGGTTGATGTCCTTGATGATCTTTATGGCCTTCCTGTAACATCGGGTGGTGTAGGTGTCCTGGAGGGCAGGTAGTTTGCCCCGGTGATGCGTTGTGCAGACCTCACTACCCTCTGGAGAGCCTTACGGTTGAGGGCGGAGCAGTTGCCGTACCAGGCGGTGATACAGCCCGCCAGGATGCTCTCGATTGTGCATCTGTAGAAGTTTGTGAGTGCTTTTGGTGACAAGCCAAATTTCTTCAGCCTCCTGAGGTTGAAGAGGCGCTGCTGCGCCTTCTTCACGACGCTGTCAGTGTGAGTGGACCAATTCAGTTTGTCTGTGATGTGTATGCCGAGGAACTTAAAACTTGCTACCCTCTCCACTACTGTTCCATCAATGTGGATAGGGGGGTGTTCCCTCTGCTGTTTCCTGAAGTCCACAATCATCTCCTTAGTTTTGTTGACGTTGAGTGTGAGGTTATTTTCCTGACACCACACTCCGAGGGCCCTCACCTCCTTCCTGTAGGCCGTCTCGTCGTTGTTGGTAATCAAGCCTACCACTGTTGTGTCGTCCGCAAACTTGATGATTGAGTTGGAGGCGTGCGTGGCCACGCAGTCGTGGGTGAACAGGGAGTACAGGAGAGGGCTCAGAACGCACCCTTGTGGGGCCCCCGTGTTGAGGATCAGCGGGGAGGAGATGTTGTTGCCTACCCTCACCACCTGGGGGCGGCCCGTCAGGAAGTCCAGTACCCAGTTGCACAGGGCGGGGTCGAGACCCAGGGTCTCGAGCTTGATGACGAGCTTGGAGGGTACTATGGTGTTGAATGCCGAGCTGTAGTCGATGAACAGCATTCTCACATAGGTATTCCTCTTGTCCAGGTGGGTTAGGGCAGTGTGGTTGATATCGCATCGTCTGTGGACCTATTTGGGCGGTAAGCAAATTGGAGTGGGTCTAGGGTGTCAGGTAGGGTGGAGGTGATATGGTCCTTGACTAGTCTCTCAAAGCACTTCATGATGACGGAAGTGAGTGCTACGGGGCGGTAGTCGTTTAGCTCAGTTACCTTAGCTTTCTTGGGAACAGGAACAATGGTGGCCCTCTTGAAGCATGTGGGAACAGCAGACTGGTATAGGGATTGATTGAATATGTCCGTAAACACACCGGCCAGCTGGTCTGCGCATGCTCTGAGGGCGCGGCTGGGGATGCCGTCTGGGCCTACAGCCTTGCAAGGGTTAACACGTTTAAATGTCTTACTCACCTCGGCTGCAGTGAAGGAGAGACCGCATGTTTTCGTTGCAGGCACTGTATTGTCCTCAAAGCGGGCAAAAAAGTTATCTAGTCTGCCTGGGAACAAGACATCCTGTGTTAGCAATTTAGCAGAAGCCTGTGGGCTGTGTTCCAAGTACCCCTCTCTCTCTCTCTGCTCTCGTCTCTCCTCCTCCCACCTCACCAGAATGTTGATGTAAAAAAAGACACATGGTGTGTCAATAGAAGTTTATCAAATGAAGTCAAGGCCTCGGGCATTCCACTAACGATTAGTGACACCACTGTGCCTATGAATTAGGCTGGAAAAAGCTGCAGTGCACCCGATACTATAGCAAGGATACAGGGAAAGCCCGCGGACAGCAATCCTGTTCTGCAACAAGAGACTTGCTCTCATGATGGCGATAAGTGTCCTTCTCTAGGATGGTGTGTGTCATGTATTCAAGTAGTGAATTAAAGACAGATAAGAGAATTTAGAGGTCATGCATGTGTGTTTTATGGTCCAGTATTAGAGTATTAGCACAATATTCAGATGACACAGAGCAGAAATGTTCCAGCTTCTTCCCTCTGCATGCAGGCCTGTAAAATACAGTACTTTACTCCAGCCATGACGATGAGCTGCAGATTGAGTCCACAGTTGACAGGCAGGGCGGTGAGGCGGGCCTGAAGGGTCTGGAACCGTCCCCTCAGTTTGGCCTGTTTATTTACAGAGCAGTTAGCTAGCGAAACCAGCTCTCGCAGGTACAGGAGCAGGTGAAGACCAAGATAAACACACACAAACACACTTACCAACTAATTTCCCCTTTTTCTGTTTTAAATGTTCACATACTTTGACCATGTGTTGACTGCTGCAGTGCCTCTCATATTTCACGCGCTCCCTCATCTTTTCCTGGCGTGACACTGAAACACTGTTCCTGTGCCAGACAAGCAGCAGACTGAGCATTAACAAGCCAAAGCACCAACAAATCCCTCTCTCTGACCATGTCTATCCACACCCATACACACTACAAACATGTATTTACCCGTGTTCTGATTGGTCACACAACCTCAGTGCGAGTCCTACCCTGCTCTTTTTCCATCTAATCTCTCTGATACAGTATGCTGGGGGTCAAAGTGTGTCATATCAGAGTACAGGTCAGCAGGTTGTAATTGCATTGTGCTGCCTGTGTTGCTGCTTGTCTCCAGCCGTTTCTCTTCACAGAAAACGTTGCCCCGGGGCTATGCGCTGGAATACCACAGGGGGCGCCACAGGACTGAATGTGGCAGCAATGGATGCTTTTACAAATCCCTGTATTCCTTCCAGAGAGCCTAGTACATGGCACCACGAGCACACTGTGCAGGTAAGTACCCTTTAGTGAGCGTAATCTGGTGTACATTCTATGAAAGTAAGTCATAGATGCCTCCATTTACACACACATATTCATACTATACACATCGATACATACCATCTATCATTCATCATATGTACCAGGGATTGGCAACTGAATGTATTATAAGGTACTGCAGTTGCGCGTGGGTCTGCGTCTCTCCCCCTCCCACATTGCAAGTTAATTTTGTGCAGTTTAAAGCAAATTTGTTTCAAATCTACTCATTTTGCCATGTGGCAGAGAGGAAATTTAGTCGTTTTACAGCTAATTTCCTGCAATTCTCCACATTTTGTCATAGGGTGGAGAGAAATGTTTGCAGTTTTTAATATAATATCTGAGTGAGACTGACTAACAAAATCAATGGGTGCCCACCGGCTGGTAATTTGACCATGATAAAAAGTTTAGACAGCTGGCCGCTTAACTAATTTAGCAATCTGAAAAAAAAGTGCTGACATTGACTGACTACCAGTCATTGGAGGCTGCAGAGGGGAGGACTGCTCATAACAATGACTGAAATGGAGTGTAATGGCTTTAAGAAGGTGAATAGAATGCTATCAAACACATGAAAAGCCCCCCAAAAACATGTTTGATACCATTCCATTGACTCCATTCCAGCCGTTATTATGAGCCGTCCTCCCCTCAGCAGCCTCCACTGCTATCACTGACTGACATAACAAGAGAAAAACGGTGATGCACAACCACATTTTGAAATTGCACCTTGTGTATTCTATTATATTCTATATTTTTGGTTGTTGTGGAAATAGATCAGAGGGCCGCCAGTTGATCATCCCTGATATATACAGTACACACAATCTATACACACTTCCGCTTGAATGATAAATTATGCCAACGGAAGTAGTCAAGGTAATTGCTGGACCTCCCACATTTTATGCTCGCTTCGAGGCAAGCAATACTGAAGAATGCATGAGAGCACCAGCTGTCCCGGACGACTGTGTAAACACGCTCTCCGTAGCCGGTGTGAGCAAGACCTTTAAACGGGTCAAAGCTGTGGGGCCAGACGGATTACCAGGACGTGTACTCAAAGCATGCGTGGACCAACTGGCAAGTGTCTTCACTGACATTTTCAACCTCTCCCTGGCCAAATCTGTATTACCTACATGTTTCAAACAGACCACCATAGTCCCTGTGCCCAAGAAGCGAAGGTAACCTGCCTAAATGATTACCGCCCCATAGCACTCACGTCGGTAACCATGAAGTGTTTTGAAAGGCTGGTCATGGCTCACATCAACAGCATCCTCCCAGACACCCTAGACCCACTTCAATTCACATACCTCCCCAACAGATCCACAGATGACGCAATCTCAATCACACTCCACACTGCCCTTTCACACCTGGACAAAAGGAACACCTATGTGAGAATGCTGTTCATTGACTACAACTCAGCATTCAACACCATGGCGCCCACAAAGCTCATCACTAAGCTAAGGACCCTGGGACTAAACACCTCCCTCTGCAACTGGATCCTGGACTTCCTGATGGGCTGCCCCCAGGTGGTAAGGGTAGGCAACAACACATCTGCCACGCTGATCCTCAACATTGGGGCCTCTCAGGGGTGCATGCTTAGTCCCCTCCTGTACTCTCTGTTCACCCACAACACCATCATTAAGTTTGCTGACGATCACCAACAATGATGAGATGGCCTATAGGGAGGAGGTCAGAGACCTGGCAGTGTGGTGCCTGGACAACAACCTCTCAATGTGAGCAAGACAAAGGAGCTAATCATGGACTACAGGAAAAGGAGGGCCGAACAGGCCCCCATTAACATTGATGGGACTGAAGTGGAGCAGGTCTAGAGTTTCAAGTTCCTTGGTGTCCACATCACCAACAAATCATGGTCCAAACACACCAAGACTGTTGTGAAGAGGGCACAACAACACCTTTTCCCCCCAGGAGCCTGAAAAGATTTGGCATGGGTCCCCAGATCACAAAGTTTTACAGCTGCACCATCGAGAGCATCCTGACCGGTTGCATCACTGCCTGGTATGGCAACTGCTCGGCATCTGACCGTAAGGCACTACAGAGGGTAGTGTGAAAGGCCCAATACATCACTGGGGCCAAGCATCCTGACATCCAGGACCTCAATACTAGGCAGTGTCAGAAGAAGGCCCAAAAAATGGTCAAAGACTCCAGTCACCCAAGTCATAGATACCGCACGGCAAGCGGTACCGGAGCGCCAAGTCTAGGACCAAAAGGCTCCTTAACAGCTTCTACCTCCAAGCCATAAGACAGCTGAACAATTAATCCACCCGGACTATTTACATTGACTTATTTTCTATGCATAGTCACTTTACAAGTTACCTCGACTAACCTGTATCCCCACACATTGATCAGTACTCCCTGTATATAGCCTTGTTATTGTTATGTAAATGTATTGTATTACTTGTTTTTTACTTTAGTTTATTTAGTAAATATTTTATTAACTCTATTTCTTGAACTGCATTGTAAGCAAGTATTTCACAGTAAAGTCTACACCTGTTGGATTCGGCGCATGTGACAAATAACATGTGATTTGATTTTAATGACAAAGCAAACACAGGTTTTTAGATTTTTTTGGGAAATGTATAAAAAATAAAATATTGCATTTTACATAAGCAAATGCGATTGTACATGAAGGCAGGGTAAAGTGACTAGGCATCAGATAGATAATAAGAGTAAAATAAAGAACAGAGGAGCAGCAGCATACACTCAGATATTTCTCAGATAGAGTTCAGTGTGTCAAATCAGAGGGCCTGTTGTCCGGACCTCTGGCAGCCTCTATGGGGGTGCCACAGGGTTCAATTCTCGGGCCGACTCTTTTCTCTGTATATATCAATGATGTCACTCTTACTGCTGGTGAGTCTCTCATCCACCTCTATGCAGACGACACCATTCTGTATACTTCTGGCCCTTCTTTTGACACTGTGTTAACAAACCTCCAAACAAGCTTCAACGCCACACAACACTCCTTCCGTGGCCTCCGTGCTAGTGAAATGAAATGCATGCTCTTCAACCGATCGCTGCCCACACGCGCCCGCCCGACTAGCATCACTAATCTGGACGGTTCCGACTTAGAATATGTGGACAACTATTAATACCTAGGTGTCTGGCTAGACTGTAAACTCTCCTTCCAGACTCACATTAAGCATCTCCAATCCAAAGTTAAATCTAGAATCGGCTTCCTATTTCGCAACAAAGCCTCCTTCATTCATGCTGCCAAACATACCCTCGTAAAACTGACTATCCTACTGATCCTTGACTTCGGCGATGTAATTTACAAAATAGCCTCCAACACTCTACTCAGCAAATTGGATACACTCTATCACAGTGCCATCCGTTTTGTCACCAAAGCCCCATATACTACCCACCACTGCAACCTGTATGCTCTCGTTGGCTTGTCCTCGCTACATATTCATTGCCAAACCCACTGTCTCCAGGTCATCTATAAGTCTTTGCCAGGTAAAGCTCCGCCTTATCTCAGCTCACTGGTCACCATAGCAACACCCACCCGTAGCACACCCTCCAGCAGGTATATTTCACTGGTCATCCCCAAAGCCAACACCTCCTTGGCTGCCTTTCCTTCCAGTTCTCTGCTGCCAATGACTGGAACGAATTGCAAAAATCACTGAAGTTGGAGATTTATATCTCCCTCACTAACTTTAAGCGTCAGCTGTCAGAGCAGCTTACCGATCGCTGCAGCTGTACACAGCCCATCTGTAAATAGCCCATCCAACCAACCAACTGCCTACCTCATCCCCATATATGTTTTTGTTTTCCGGACTCGGGAGAGGCGAAGGTCGAGAACCATGCGTCCTCTGAAACACAACCCAATCACTGCACCGCACTGCTTCTTGACACAACGCACATCCAACCCGGAAGCCAGCCGCACCAATGTGTCGGAGGAAACGCCGTACACCTAGTGACCTGATCAGCATGCACTGCGCCCGGCCCGCCACAGGAGTCGCTAGTGCGCGATGAGACAAGGATATCCCTGCCGGCCAAACCCTCTCTAACCCGGACAACGCTGGGCCAATTGTGCGCCGCCCCATGGGCCTCCCGGTCGCTGCCGGCTGCCGCAGAACCTGGGCTCGAACCCAGAATCTCTGGTGGCACAGCCTTAGACTACTGCGCCACCCGGGAGGCAAAGAAGTATTTTTAAGCCTTGAGACAATTGAGACATGGAGTGTGTATGTGTGCCATTCAGAGGATGAATGGACAACACAAAAGATTGACGTGCTTTTGAGCAGTGTATGGTAGTAGGTGCCCGGTGCACCGGTTGTATCAAGAACTGCAATGCTGCTGGGTTTTTCATGCTCAACAGTTTCCCGTATGTATCAAGAATGGTCGACCACCCAAAGGACATTTAGACAACTTGACACAACTGTGGGAAGCATTGGAGTCAACATGGGCCAGCATCCCTGTGGAACTCTTTCGACACCTTTTAGAGTCCATGTGTAACGGCTCTCGTTTGAAGGATTGGACCAAAGCGCAGCGTGGAAAGTGTTCATGATTTTTATTATCAAAAACACTTAAACAAAAGAACAACGCAAAAACGAAAGCGAACAGTTCTGTCAGGTACAGACACAAAACAGAAAATAACATCCCACAAAACCCAAACGGAAAATGACAACTTATATATGATCCCCAATCAGAGACAGTCACACCCTGACCTAACCAAACATAGAGAATAAATAAGGATCTCTCCATGCCCCGATGAATTGAGGCTGTTCTAAGGGGGAAAAAGAGGGTGTTTAGGATTTTACCATTTAGTAATGATCTATTATCTAATTATAATTATTTATATATGGTATACAATTCAGTCTATGACAGTGAGAAACCAATAAAACCTTCTACTACTACTACTTTAACATTTTTTTCAAGTTTTAGTATAGATACAGTATGTATTGTAGATAGGGAGATAGAGGAGAGGGAACAGTGAGTATTGAGTGGCAGGACGGAGATTGAACCACTGCCTCCAGGGGCAGAAGTGGTCTGGGAGCCACAGCACTACAACTAGACCAGCCCCCTGCATCGTACTAAAGTTTTCATAGTGCAATGCGATGGTTTTATTGATGACCTTCTTCAGCATCCTGGTTCCATAACATTATTTAATGGACATTTCCGTCCATTTTCACTGTATTTTCTCTTAGCTTCATATACGTCTCTGACTAACAATGCCACTGACACCCCAGTGAGCAAAATTGGTTCAAAGACGTCTATTCAAGGTCTTCTCAACCACAAATACCGATTATTTTTCCTCCTGCCAATGGCGAATGATGACAAAGATGATAACAAATGACAAAAGGGAGCAAACCATTGGGTTAATGCATTGTGATGTATGATCATAGCAACTAAATGGTTGGAGAGGAGTCTATGAGTTACGGCTGCAGACGTAGATCATTCCCATGGTTGTTGTTGCCCCCTTCAGGAACCAGCTGCCAGACTGCAGCCTGGAGGAGCCCCACAGCAATCAGCCTGACAGGAGCTACAGATCTCTACCAGGTCAGATCATCAAACTGCACTGCACTATACCTGGATAGATCAACAATGACCTTTCTCATTTTTACTAGCCTGGTCCCAGATCTGTTTGTTCTTTCTGCCAACTCCTATAGTCATTGGCAGACATTACAAGGTATTCTAGGACCAGGCTAACACTAAGACTGTACATTTGATTGATATTTTCTATACTGAGTACTGTGGGTACTGTGTCAATGAGCTGTGGTGAACAGCATGTGGAGTCCTGTCTAGTTTACATCATAGCGGGTGGGCTTTCCTCATTCTGAGAGTCACAAAGAAAGAGTTCCTGCAGAGTCTGGTGAGAGCCAGACAGTCTGGAATACTCAGCCCTCACAGCTCAGTCTGCATACCACATGGAACAAAAATGTGAAGTGTTGGTCCCATGTTTCATGAGTTGAAATTAAAGATCACAGAAATGTTCCATATGCACAAAAAGCCCATTTCCCCCAAATGTTGTGCAACAATTTGTTTAGTGAGTATTTCTCCTTTGCCAAGATAATCCATCCACCTGACAAGTGTGGCATATCAAGAAGCTGATTAAATAGCATGATCATTACACAGGTGCACCTTGTGCTGGTGACAATAAAAAGGTCCCTCTAAAATGTGCAGTTTTGTCACACAACACAATGCCACAGATGTCTCAAGTTTTGATGGAGTGTGCAATTGACATGCTGGTGGTAAGAATGTCCACCAGAGCTGTTGCCTGAGAATTTAATGTTAATTTCTCTACTATATGCCTCCTCCAACTTCGTTTTAGAGAATTTTGGCAGTACGTCCAACCGGCCTCACAACCGCAGACTACGTGTAAATCCATAGATTACGGCCTAATGAATTTATTTAAATTGACTGATTTCCTTATATGAACTGTAACTCAGTAAAATTGTTGAAATTGTTGCATTTACATTTTTGTTCAGTGTAATTAAACCCACTGGACTTACTCCTTCTACCATCTGTTTATGTCTTGACTGCATCCCTCTCTTTCTTACTACAGGTCAGTCTGCATTCCCCTCTATACTCGTGTCTATCTTTCCAGTTCATCCCTCTCTTTCTCACCCTTACATCTCTCCTCCCTCTCGTGGCCACTTAAATTCTATATACCTCTTTTCCAATCTATCGCTACATCTGTCAGTTTTTCACTCAGTTCATTTATACTCACAACTCTCTCCTTCACTCAACCTCTTCTGTTTTACATATCTGCCCATCTGTAATTCCCTGTTTCTCTCACCCCTCTCTCTCCAAATCCCTCCTCTATTCCCTGTTTCTCTCACCCCTCTCTCTCCAAATCCCTCCTCTATTCCCTGTTTCTCTCACCCCTCTCTCTCCAAATCCCTCCTCTATTCCCTGTTTCTCTCACCCCTCTCTCTCCAAATCCCTCCTCTATTCCCTGTTTCTCTCACCCCTCTCTCTCCAAATCCCTCCTCTATTCCCTGTTTCTCTCACCCCTCTCTCTCCAAATCCCTCCTCTATTCCCTGTTTCTCTCACCCCTCTCTCTCCAAATCCCTCCTCTATTCCCTGTTTCTCTCACCCCTCTCTCTCCAAATCCCTCCTCTATTCCCTGTTTCTCTCACCCCTCTCTCTCCAAATCCCTCCTCTATTCCCTGTTTCTCTCACCACTCTCTCTCCAAATCCTTCCTATATTCCCTGTTTCTCTCACCCCTCTCTCTCCAAATCCCTCCTCTATTCCCTGTTTCTCTCACCCCTCTCTCTCCAAATCCCTCCTCTATTCCCTGTTTCTCTCACCCCTCTCTCTCCAAATCCCTCCTCTATTCCCTGTTTCTCTCACCACTCTCTCTCCAAATCCTTCCTATATTCCCTGTTTCTCTCACCCCTCTCTCTCCAAATCCCTCCTCTATTCCCTGTTTCTCTCACCCCTCTCTCTCCAAATCCCTCCTCTATTCCCTGTTTCTCTCATCCCTCTCTCTCCAAATCCCTCATCTATTCCCTGTTTCTCTCAAAGACATCTTTTTCATGCCAATAGTCTTCCTGTTTATAAATAACTGGTTTGCTCTTTTCGTCTCGACACAGAAATTGGAACATGGTTATATGACTGACAAGCAGCATTGCTTCAGCTAAGGTTCAGAAATGGAGTGCTTGTGTGAAATTCATTATTTTATCCTGACTGCAGGTATCTCATCAGTATAGATTCACTGACTAGTCAGACTCTGTGGTTCTGTAAAAAACACAGTGGAACGTCATCTTTAGTATGTCAGCGGGAGGCCCTTTAAGAAGTTACTCTCAGATTTGTGTCTGCTAGATGCTCTCTGCGTGTGGCTCATCACTTAAAATAAACATTGTATTTCAATTCAAGACTATACAAGCCAATACATGACTATAGTGCGCAGAAGAGAGATGCTACTGGTTTAAAATGTGTCATTTCTTTACCAGGGTGTCAGATGCCCTCCTGTCAGGCACCATGTCCCCTCCCCCATCCAGCTCGGTCCCCTCCCTGGGGGTTGAGGAGTGGGGACATGTCAGACCCAGGCGGGGAGGATGAGGGGCTGCGCTGGCTCTTCAGATACGGATGACAGTGGAGAGCTGAGTGAACGTGAGGCCCGGCCGCTCCGCCTCTACCTGATCAGGAGGTTGAAGCCACGCTGCTGTGCTGAGAAGTTTGCCCAGTACTGTGACCGCCACAGGGAGCACGGCCTCACCCTGTCTGGGGCTGGGAGGTGGGTTTGGTTCTAGGAGAGAGTTGGGTTTGGGTTTTGAGAAAAAACATCTGAAGAGGTGAATATGGGTAAAGATTTGGCCTTTTGATACGTTTAGTTTGTTACCACTTTGAGCTGAGAGGCCTTGAGTTGTGAGATCAGCCCTTCTGTATATGTAAGACCAACTGTATTTGATGAAAGTCCAAGATCGGTTTAGAAAACCACTCGGGTCGTTTAAGTGGAACACTTTATTTGTCGGTGTCGGTGCCAGGTACATGTTTTGTCAGAGAAAAAGAGTCCTTTCTAGCTGGGAAATTGGATCTCTCTGCTCTCTTCTTCATGAGTCACATTTTAAGTAGTGCCAGGAGTAGGAGAGGTGGGGGGAGTGTGTGTTGTAGAGATGAGTGAGGCGGAGGTTCAGTAAATGACTATCAGTGAATCCACAGAGCGAGAGAGAGGAGAAGGAAATGGGTACAGAGCATCGGAGAGAACAGGAACCGATGGAGTGGATTGAGGCATTTCTACTGTATCTTAGCATAAAGATGTGTTAAGATTAGCCCTGTTAAATTACATGGAGGGTGAGGAAATACATGATCTCTCTTAAGGAGCTCCACACATACACAGTGCCATGCCATTCAGCCATATGAAGACCATGACAAGATGTGGTTTGAGCAGTAACAGAAGCTGTGTGTTCTCACCCCAGTGTATAGACCTGTCAGCAATGTCCCTCAGGGGCCCAGACCACAGGAGGTTGGTGGCACCTTAATTGGGGACAATGTGTTCGTGGTAATGAGTGGAATGGTATCAAATACAACAAACATGTGGTTTCCATGTGTTTAATGCCATTTAATTTGCTCCATTCCAGCCATTATTGTGTGCCGTCCTCCCCTCAGGATCCTCCACTGGCCTAGACCTTCTCCATACCAGCTTCAGATGGGTCTCTGTGTTTTGGTTTGTCTCTCCCTCTCTCTTTCTTCTCTCCATTCCATGTACGAGAGAGCGGGAGAATGAGACAGAGGAGAGAAAGAGGGTCTTTTACCTCCTCAATGTTGTACTAGCTCACCAGGGATGGCTGTTTCGAGCCCAAATGGTCACCCTGTCAGCTATCAATCCCACCCGACCCTTAACCTCCAATTATTCAGTCTAGCTGAGGCGTAGTGACAGCTAGGGGAGAAGGTGAGAGGTGTTGTAATGGCTTCTCCCTAACACACGTATCCATCCCCCAGACACTCCCGGTGACAGTAATGGGAATAATGAGGAAGGCCCCCAATGATTCAGAACGACTCGTCTGAAACAGAACTAAAGCCCACAAGACATTGGTTAAAGGTCCTGTTGAATTAAACAAGACAGTCATTCATAAATGATATCTCTCTCTCCACTCCTCTCCTCCCCTTACCTCTCCTTTCCCATCCTGTTTAACCTACAGTATCTGTCAGTAGAATCGAGGAGAGAAGACAGAGGGAGAGCATAGAGAAACAGAAGATCCAAGCCTGTATTAATTAAGCGTCTTCGAGTAGGAGTGCTGATCTAGGTTCAGGTCCATGTAATCTGATTAATTATGATCTCAAAAGCGAAACAGATTCCAGAACAGCACTCCTACTCTGAAACGCTTGGTAAGTACAGGCCCTGAAGACCTGCATTGTGCTCCACTCCTGTCACATTGTCATTGGAAGGTCCAGTTCTGCTGCACTTTGTACGGCACAAACATAAGGCCTCAATTGAAGCGCCGTTGCAGAATACAGTGCCTTGCGAAAGTATTCGGCCCCCTTGAACTTTGCGACCTTTTGCCACATTTCAGGCTTCAAACATAAAGATATAAAACTGTATTTTTTTTGAAGAATCAACAACAATCATGAAGTGGAACGACATTTATTGGATATTTCAAACTTTTTTAACAAATCAAAAACTGAAAAATTGGGCGTGCAAAAGTATTCAGCCCCTTTACTTTCAGTGCAGCAAACTCTCTCCAGAAGTTCAGTGAGGATCTCTGAATGATCCAATGTTGACCTAAATGATTAATGATGATAAATACAATCCGCCTGTGTGTAATCAAGTCTCCGTATAAATGTACCTGCACTGTGATAGTCTCAGAGGTCCGTTAAAAGCGCAGAGAGCATCATGAAGAACAAGGAACACACCAGGCAGGTCCGAGATACTGTTGTGAAGAAGTTTAAAGCCGGATTTGGATACAAAAAGATTTCCCAAGCTTTAAACATCCCAAAGAGCACTGTGCAAACGATAATATTGAAACGGAAGGAGTATCAGACCACTGAAAATCTACCAAGACCTGGCCGTCCCTCTAAACTTTCAGCTCATACAAGGAGAAGACTGATCAGAGATGCAGCCAAGAGCCCCATGATCACTCTGGATGAACTTCAGAGATCTACAGCTGAGGTGGGACACTCTGTCCATAGGACAACAATCAGTCGTATATTGCACAAATCTGGCCTTTATGGAAGAGTGGCAAGAAGAAAGACATTTCTTAAAGATATCCATAAAAAGTGTTGTTTAAAGTTTGCCACAAGCCACCTGGGAGACACACCAAGCATGTGGAAGAAGGTGCTCTGGTCAGATGAAACCAAAATTGAACTTTTTGGCAACAATGCAAAACGTTATGTTTGGCGTAAAAGCAACACAGCTCATCACCCTGAACACACCATCCCCACTGTCAAACATGGTGGTGGCAGCATCATGGTTTGGGCCTGCTTTTCTTCAGCAGGGACAGGGAAGATGGTTAAAATTGATGGGAAGATGGATGGAGCCAAATACAGGACCATTCTGGAAGAAAACCTGATGGAGTCTGCAAAAGACCTGAGACTGGGACGGAGATTTGTCTTCCAACAAGACAATGATCCAAAACATAAAGCAAAATCTACAATGGAATGGTTCAAAAATAAACATATCCAGGTTTTAGAATGGCCAAGTCAAAGTCCAGACCTGAATCCAATCGAGAATCTGTGGAAAGAACTGAAAACTGCTGTTCACAAATGCTCTCCATCCAACCTCACTGAGCTCGAGCTGTTTTGCAAGGAGGAATGGGAAAAAATGTCAGTCTCTCGATATGCAAAACTGATAGAGACATACCCCAAGCGACTTACAGCTGTAATCGCAGCAAAAGGTGGCGCTACAAAGTATTAACTTAAGGGGGCTGAATAATTTTGCACGCCCAATTTTTCAGTTTTTGATTTGTTAAAAAAGTTTGAAATATCCAATAAATGTCGTTCCACTTCATGATTGTGTCCCACTTGTTGTTGATTCTTCACAAAAAAATACAGTTTTATATCTTTATGTTTGAAGCCTGAAATGTGGCAAAAGGTCGCAAAGTTCAAGGGGGCCGAATACTTTCGCAAGGCACTGTATACAGCCCACTGAATAGAGAATATAGTCTCCGCTTTATTTTAATGTGTCCTATGTCTTTTGTGTTATCTTGTCGACTATGATCATTTAGTCATATTCATGTGTAATGGTCTTCTGCTGTGAAACCACAATGTATCTTGTGTATTTGTCATTTTAATCCTTAAACCCCTGCTCAAATATTTGTTGACAATAAACAACATGGATTTTAAAAATACAATACTGCAGTGTACAGATCTGTATATGGAGAGCAAGTGGCATCGGGAAAATGATTCTACTCTCCAGGTAGGGTTTTCATCTGTGTGTGTTTATGATGAATTCAACAAGAATTTCAATATCTTTTGAAGGAATCACTGACAAATGGAGATGTATGGCGCTCAAGTCTACATCGTGATTGATGGAGGACTGGACATAAAAGACATTCCTGCGAGTAAAGCAACGATTTTGAAGAGAGCAATTAGCTAAAGCTGGGGTAACATCTCCTGGGAAGGATGAGATGGGTTACATCATGATGGCTTGTCTAAGTTTTAATTTTTTTTTATTTCACCTTTATTTAACCAGGTAGGCTAGTTGAGAACAAGTTCTCATCTACAACTGCGACCTGGCCAAGATAAAGCATAGCAGTGTGAACAGACAACAGAGTTACACATGGAGTAAACAATTACAAGTCAATAACACAATAGAAAAAAAAGAAAAGAAAAGAGAGTCTATTTACATTGTGTGCAAAAGGCATGAGGAGGTAGAATAATTACAATTTTGCAGATTAACACTGGAGTGATAAATGATCAGATGGTCATGTACAGGTAGAGATACTGGTGTGCAAAAGAGCAGAAAAGTAAATAAATATAAACAATATGGGGATGAGGAAGGTAAATTGGGTGGGCTATTTACCGATAGACTATGTACAGCTGCAGCGATCGGTTAGCTGCTCAGATAGCAGATGTTTGAAGTTGGCGAGGGAGTTAAAAGTCTCCAACTTCAGCGATGTTTGCAATTCGTTCCAGTCACAGGCAGCAGTGACACTGCAATGGGGAAAGTATTGGGCCTTTACATTAAGTTGAGGCAGGAGGGGAAACTGCCTGGAAGTTGGAAGCAGGCGGTAGTGATGGCAATAGATAAACCTAGAAAAGACTCTACTAGTCCTTCAAGCTACAGGCCGATAGCGTTGACGTCTCACGTATGGAAACGTATGGAAAGGATGATAACATAAAGACTGACATTCTGTACTTTCTGGAGAGTAGAGGACTAATGTCACCAGATCAAAGTGGTTTCAGGAAAGGCAGGGGAACGATGGATCCTGTACTGCCTTGAGTCAGTCATTCAGGAGGCACTGGCAAATAAGGAGGTGGTGGTAGCCATGTTATTCAATATACTGAAGGCCTATGATATGATGTGGAACGAAAGCCTACTTATCAAGCTGGATAACATGGGGGTTGGAGGAAGGGTTTTTAACTGGATAAAGGATTTTCTTTTTGGGCAATCAATACAAGTCAGGATGGGGAGCTCTATGTCAGAAAGCTATGAGGAAGATAATGGTACCCCCCAGGGAGGAGTCATTAGTCCTTTGTTGTTCGCCATTATGATTGATGATGTATTCTTCCAGGTGAAACCTGATATTGGGAGGTAATTGTTTGCGGATGACGAGGCACTGTGGAAGAGGAGGAGAAATATTATCCATACAGCCAGGAGATTTAAAAAAGCATGGTCCCTCGGGTGGGGCTTTAAGTTTTCAGTTGAGAAAACAAAGACAGTTTTTTTTCGAGAAGGAAGATTGGGTATGAAATATACTTGAAGTTGTATGGAAGGAATCTGGAGAGGGTGGGAGTGTTTAGGTTCCTGGGGGTCTGGATTGACACTCGAATGACATGGGCAGAGTATATTAGAAGAGTAGCTGTCAAAGGAAAGAAAACATTGAATGTTGCTTGTCAGGAAGGGAGTGGGGGGCAGATAGAATGCCGTTGAAAATGATATATACAGCGCCGTTAATGTCTTCAATTGATTATGGAAGTATAGCATATGGATCAGCAGCTCAGACATCTTTAAAAAGCTAGATGTTATCCAGGCTCAAGCCCTAAGAACATGTTGTGGAGTAGAGCCCTCAGGACCTCCCCGGTGGCAGTGATGCAGGTAGTGTCACACACAAACCCATCTGTTTCACTTGTCTTTGTGATAGTCTCCACCCCCCTCCAGGTGTTGCCCATCTTCCCCATTATTTGCCTTGTTTGTCAAGTCAACCAGTGGTTTTTGTTCTCAGCTCCTGATTTTCCCAGTCTCTCTTTTTTCTCGCCCTCCTGGTTCTGACCCTTGCCTGTCCTGACTTTGAGCGCGCCTGTCTACCGACCTGTACCTTTGCCCCACCTCTGGATTATTGACCTCTGCCTGCCTTGACCTGTCTATTGCCTGCCCCTGACCCTGACCCTGCCTGCCGTCCGGTACCGTTGCTCCACCTCTGGTTTACTGACCCCTGCCTGCCTTGACCTGTCTATTGCCTGCCCCTGTTGGATTATTAAACCATTGTTCATTTGTCTGCATCTGGGTCTTACCTTTATACTTGATCGGTAGAGTTGGGAGAGATACCGTTCAAGTTAAGAAGACAACAGCCATGACATATTGGGTAACTCTACAAGGACACAAGGTTACACGTCTTACAAGAAAGATACTCTTAGAGTGCTGGGAACATGAATGAAATCTGAATAAAGTTTTGGGTGGATAGGCAATTGCATGGGGAGAGAGATGGGGTTGTTTGGGAGGGAGTTTAGCCCCTCTCTGGTTCTTCCTGCCATCCCACCTTCATTTCTCCCTCAACCAGTGATAGATCTAGGTTTGCTTGAGAGGGTAAGACATGTTAAGGAACGAGTAGATTCAGTTGTAAGTGAACATTTAAGGACACAGTACTATGCCTTCTTGAATATATTCACAGATGGATTTGAGGACAAGAGCAGCTTTTACTTTTCCTGAGTTTAAGGTGGCAGTGACAAAAATAGCAATGAACAATGAACACTTTTTATTTTAACTTAATATAATATATCAATAAAATCAATTTAGCCTCAAATAAATAATGAAACATGTTCAATTTGATTTAAATAATGCAAAAACAAAGTGTTGGAGAAGAAAGTTCCTTGCTCAGAACATGAGAACATATGAAAGCTGGCGGTTCCTTTTAACATGAGTCTTCAATATTCCCAGGTAAGAAGTTTTAGGTTGTAGTTATTATAGGACTATTTCTCTCTATACCATTTGTATTTCATATAACTTTGACTATTGGATGTTCTAATAGGTACTTTAGTATCGTCAGCCTAATCTCGGGAGTTGATAGGCTTGAAGTCATAAACAGCACAATGCTTGAAGGACAGCGAAGAGCTTCTGGCAAATGCAGGAAAGTGCTGTTTGAATGAATGCTTACGAGCCTGCTGCTGCCTACCACCACTCATTCAGACTGCTCTATCAAATCATAGACTTAATTCTAACATAACACACAGAGATACGAGCCTTAGTTCATTAATATGGTAAAATCCGGAAACTATCATTTTGAAAACAAAATGTTCATTATTTCAGTGAATTACGGAACCGTTCCGTATTTTATCTAACGGGTGGCATCCATAAGTCTAAATATTCCTGTTACATTGCACAACCTTCAATGTTATGTCATAATTATGTAAAATTCTGGAAAATTAGTTCGCAACGAGCCAGGCGGCCCAAACTGTTGCATATACCCTGACTCTGCGTGCAATGAACGCAAGAGAACTGACACATATTCCCTAGTTTAATATTGCCTGCTAACATGAATTTCTTTCAACTAAATATGCAGGCTTAAATATATATATAGTTCTGTGTATTGATTTTAAGAAAGGCATCTTTGTTTATGGTTAGGTACATTTGTGCAACAATTGTGCTTTTTTTCACAAATGCGCTTTTGTTAAATCATCCCCCGTTTGGCAAAGTTGGCTGTCTTTGTTAGGAAGAAATGGTCTTCACACAGTTCGCAACGAGCCAGGCATCCCAAACTGCTGCATAAACACTGACTCTGTTGCACAGAACGCAAGAGAAGTGACACAATTTCCATAGTTAAAATAATTTAATGTTAGCAGGCAATATTAACTAAATATGCAGCTTTAAAAATATATACTTGTGTATTGATTTTAAGAAAGGCATTGATGTTTATGGTTAGGTACACATTGGTGCAGCAACAGTGCTTTTTCCGCGAATTAAATCACCCGTTTGGCGAAGTAGGCTGTGAGTCAATGATAAATTAACTGTCAAGGCTCTCATCGGAATGAGGATCGGACCAAAGCGCAGCGTGGTAAGTGTACATGATTTTTATTGATCAAAACACTTGAACAAAATAACAAAGAGAAAAGCGAACAGTTCTGTAAGGCAAATAAACTATACAGAAAACAACTACCACAAAACACAGGTGGGAAAAAAGGCTGCCAAAGTATGATTCCCAATCAGACAACGATAGACATCTGCCTTTGATTGGGACCAACACTCGGCCAAAAACAAAGAAATAGAAAACATAGAAATAAAGAAACTAGAATGCCCACCCTAGTCCCACCCTGGCCTAACCAAAATAGAGAATAAAAGCCTCTCTATGGCCAGGGCGTGACATTAACAAGCACCACATCGATTACATGCAATGCAGGACAAGCTAGATAAACTAGTAATATCATCAACCATGTGTAGTTGTGACTTCCGGGTTGGAGCGAGCGGTCGCATTCGCACTTCGGTCCGCAGGTAGTATTACTTTTCATTACTTTTCATTACATTTCATTATAGTACAACGGTTTGATTTGTCTAATCTTAGCAATTTCTTCTTAGCTAGCTACATAGCCGTCTTTGTATCAAAGATAATTGCGTAATTATCGTATTTCGTCGTCCTAACGTAGTTTACTGCCCAGCAGCTAGCCACATAGCTAACGTCCACCGTATAGCAGCACTGTAGAAACTATTACACTCAACTGAACGACTTGATTAGTGTAGTGTTAGCTAGCTACATAGTTGTCTTTGCTGTCTTCGTATCCAAGATAATTGTGTAGTTTAGAGTGTGTAGTCTTAGAGTGATTATCTTAATTTACCGAGGTTAGCTAGCCAGCTATTTGTCGTCCTTAACGTAGGAGACACTGCTAGCTAGCTAAAAGCTAACAGCTAACAGCTAGCCAACGTCTACCGAATATAACTTCCCACTCAACAACCCGGTCGCATTCCGCTTTGCTCCACAGGTAGTATCACATTTTCATTTCATTTCATTACAGCACAACGGTTTGATTTGCTTGATCGTAGCTAGCTACATAGCTAGCTACATAGCCGTCTTTGTATCAAAGATAATTGTGTAGTCTAGAGCGATTTTCTAGGTTAGCTAGCCAGCTATTGTCGTTCTTTTAACGCAACGTAACGTAATCAACACTGCTAGCTAGCCAGCTAGCCCCCGAATAGCTGCACTGTAGAAACTATTACACTCAACGGAACGACTTGATTAGTGTAGTGTCAACAACGCAGCCACTGCCAGCTAGCCTACTTCAGCAGTACTGTATCATTTTAATCATTTTAGTCAATAAGATTCTTGCTACGTAAGCTTAACTTTCTGAACATTCGAGACATGTAGTCCACTTGTCATTCCAATCTCCTTGCATTAGCGTAGCCTCTTCTGTAGCCTGTCAACTATGTGTCTGTCTATCCCTGTTCTCTCCTCTCTGCACAGACCATACAAACGCTCCACACCGCGTGGCCGCGGCCACCTAATCTGGTGGTCCCAGCGCGCACGACCCACGTGGAGTTCCAGGTCTCCGGTAGCCTCTGGAACTGCCGATCTGCGGCCAACAAGGCAGAGTTCATCTCAGCCTATGCCTCCCTCCAGTCCCTCGACTTCTTGGCACTGACGGAAACATGGATCACCACAGATAACACTGCTACTCCTACTGCTCTCTCCTCGTCCGCCCACGTGTTCTCGCACACCCCGAGAGCTTCTGGTCAGCGGGGTGGTGGCACCGGGATCCTCATCTCTCCCAAGTGGTCATTCTCTCTTTCTCCCCTTACCCATCTGTCTATCGCCTCCTTTGAATTCCATGCTGTCACAGTTACCAGCCCTTTCAAGCTTAACATCCTTACCATTTATCGCCCTCCAGGTTCCCTCGGAGAGTTCATCAATGAGCTTGATGCCTTGATAAGCTCCTTTCCTGAGGACGGCTCACCTCTCACAGTTCTGGGCGACTTTAACCTCCCCACGTCTAGCTTTGACTCATTCCTCTCTGCCTCCTTCTTTCCACTCCTCTCCTCTTTTGACCTCACCCTCTCACCTTCCCCCCCCTACTCACAAGGCAGGCAATACGCTCGACCTCATCTTTACTAGATGCTGTTCTTCCACTAACCTCATTGCAACTCCCCTCCAAGTCTCCGACCACTACCTTGTATCCTTTTCCCTCTCGCTCTCATCCAACACTTCCCACACTGCCCCTACTCGGATGGTATCGCGCCGTCCCAACCTTCGCTCTCTCTCCCCCGCTACTCTCTCCTCTTCCATCCTATCATCTCTTCCCTCTGCTCAAACCTTCTCCAACCTATCTCCTGATTCTGCCTCCTCAACCCTCCTCTCCTCCCTTTCTGCATCCTTTGACTCTCTATGTCCCCTATCCTCCAGGCCGGCTCGGTCCTCCCCTCGCGCTCCGTGGCTCGACGACTCATTGCGAGCTCACAGAACAGGGCTCCGGGCAGCCGAGCGGAAATGGAGGAAAACTCGCCTCCCTGCGGACCTGGCATCCTTTCACTCCCTCCTCTCTACTTGTTCCTCCTCTGACTCTGCAGCTAAAGCCACTTTCTACCACTCTAAATTCCAAGCATCTGCCTCTAACCCTAGGAAGCTCTTTGCCACCTTCTACTCCCTTCTGAATCCCCCCTCCCTCTCTGCAGATGACTTCGTCAACCATTTTGAAAAGAAGGTCGACGACATCCGATCCTCGTTTGCTAAGTCAAACGACACCGCTGGTTCTGCTCACACTGCCCTACCCTGTGCTCTGACCTCTTTCTCCCCTCTCTCTCCAGATGAAATCTCGCGTCTTGTGACGGCCGGCCACCCAACAACCTGCCCGCTTGACCCTATCCCCTCCTCTCTTCTCCAGACCATTTCCGGAGACCTTCTCCCTTACCTCACCTCGCTCATCAACTCATCCCTGACCGCTGGCTACGTCCCTTCCGTCTTCAAGAGAGCGAGAGTTGCACCCCTTCTGAAAAAACCTACACTCGATCCCTCCGATGTCAACAACTACAGACCAGTATCCCTCCTTTCTTTTCTCTCCAAAACTCTTGAACGTGCCGTCCTTGGCCAGCTCTACCGCTATCTCTCTCTGAATGACCTTCTTGATCCAAATCAGTCAGGTTTCAAGACTAGTCATTCAACTGAGACTGCTCTTCTCTGCATCACGGAGGCGCTCCGCACTGCTAAAGCTAACTCTCTCTCCTCTGCTCTCATCCTTCTCGACCTATCGGCTGCCTTCGATACTGTGAACCATCAGATCCTCCTCTCCACCCTCTCCGAGTTGGGCATCTCCGGCGCGGCCCACGCTTGGATTGCGTCCTACCTGACAGGTCGCTCCTACCAGGTGGCGTGGCGAGAATCTGTCTCCTCACCACGCGCTCTCACCACTGGTGTCCCCCAGGGCTCTGTTCTAGGCCCTCTCCTATTCTCGCTATACACCAAGTCACTTGGCTCTGTCATAACCTCACATGGTCTCTCCTATCATTGCTATGCAGGCGACACACAATTAATCTTCTCCTTTCCCCCTTCTGATGACCAGGTGGCGAATCGCATCTCTGCATGTCTGGCAGACATATCAGTGTGGATGACGGATCATCACCTCAAGCTGAACCTCGGCAAGACGGAGCTGCTCTTCCTCCCGGGGAAGGACTGCCCGTTCCATGATCTCGCCATCACGGTTGACAACTCCATTGTGTCCTCCTCCCAGAGCGCTAAGAACCTTGGCGTGATCCTGGACAACACCCTGTCGTTCTCAACTAACATCAAGGCGGTGGCCCGTTCCTGTAGGTTCATGCTCTACAACATCCGCAGAGTACGACCCTGCCTCACACAGGAAGCGGCGCAGGTCCTAATCCAGGCACTTGTCATCTCCCGTCTGGATTACTGCAACTCGCTGTTGGCTGGGCTCCCTGCCTGTGCCATTAAACCCCTACAACTCATCCAGAACGCCACAGCCCGTCTGGTGTTCAACCTTCCCAAGTTCTCTCACGTCACCCCGCTCCTCCGCTCTCTCCACTGGCTTCCAGTTGAAGCTCGCATCCGCTACAAGACCATGGTGCTTGCCTACGGAGCTGTGAGGGGAACGGCACCTCAGTACCTCCAGGCTCTGATCAGGCCCTACACCCAAACAAGGGCACTGCGTTCATCCACCTCTGGCCTGCTCGCCTCCCTACCACTGAGGAAGTACAGTTCCCGCTCAGCCCAGTCAAAACTGTTCGCTGCTCTGGCCCCCAATGGTGGAACAAACTCCTCACGACGCCAGGACAGCGGAGTCAATCACCACCTTCCGGAGACACCTGAAACCCCACCTCTTTAAGGAATACATAGGATAGGATAAGTAATCCTTCTCACCCCCCTAAAAGATTTAGATGCACTATTGTAAAGTGGCTGTTCCACTGGATGTCATAAGGTGAATGCACCAATTTGTAAGTCGCTCTGGATAAGAGCGTCTGCTAAATGACTTAAATGTAAATGTAAATGTAGTTAACTAGTGATTATGTTAAGGTTGATTGTTTTTTATAAGATAAGTTAAATGCTAACGAGCATCTTAGCACCTAGCTGCACTCGCATAACAGCTGGTCAGCCTGCCACGCAGTCTCCTCGTGGAGTGCAATGTAATCGGTCATAATCAGTGTCCAAAAATGCAGATTACCGATTGTTATGAAAACTTGAAATTGTCCGTAATTAAGGGTCCATTCCGATTAATAGGTCGACCTCTAGTTGATGGCCATACTCTTGGCTGCAGACTGGGTGGAGGAGGTGAGGCCAGACAGGGTAGTCATCTACTCTGACTCCTGTGCATCACTGATGAGCTTAAATTCACGTGTCTCAGAGCAGACTGGATGTATTGTATGAGGTTTTGCAGTGTTTGTATAGAGTGAAACAGATGTTTTTTTTGTGATGTTTCTCTGGGTACCAGCTCATGTGAGAGTAGAGGGGAATGAGGAGGAGGATATTATCGCCTATTGTTGAGATGGAATTGCCAATCAATAAAGCAGAAGCCAAGGAAGGGGTGATAAAAACAGTGGTTAAAAACAAATGGCAAGAGTTGTAGAAAGGGAAGACACCTGTATAAGATGCAGGAAAAGGTGGGGGCAGGGAGGTCATCAGGCTGACTGAGAAGGGAGGAAAGTGTAGTCACAAGGCTGAGACTGAGAAACACAAGGCTCAATAGTCCTTTGAAATTGGTGGGGAAACATCTGACTGGTAGGTGTGATCATTGTCAGGAGGAAATGGAGACAGTGGAACATGTTCTATTTTCATGCCAGAAATATGGACGTGAAAGAAAGAGTAATGGGGTTGAAGAGCCCGAATGTAAGTGAACTGATGGGAAAATGTTCAGGGGATGTAGTATTTAATTATGTATTTAGTTTCCTTAGGGAGACAAGGATATTGGGTAGGATTTAGACCTCCACTGTTTCTGGTCCACACTCCAGTACAGTTGGTGACGGTAATGCACCTTAAAGTTGGTTGCCAACTGCCATATAAATCCACAGAAGAAGAAGAAGTTAAAGAAGAAGAAGAGGCCTCCCGAGTGTTGCAGTGGTCTAAGGTACTGCATTGCCGTGCTTAAGGCATCACTACAGATCCGGGTTCCATCCCAGGCTGTGTCATAACAGGTCGTGACCGGGAGTCCCATTGGACGGTGCACAATTGACAATCTACTGGCAAATCCTTTTCATATTAATACAATTTTTATTTAACCAGGTAAGTCAGCTAAGAACAAATTCTTATTTACAATGACGGCCTACCACGGCGACGCCGGGCCAATTGTGCGCCACCCTATGGGACTCCCAATTACAGCCAGATGTGATACAGCCTGGATTCAAACCTCTTGCACTGAGATGCAGTGCCTTAGACCGCTGTGCCACTCGGGAGCCCAAGAGAAAGAGAAATTATGAATAGAAATTATAGATAAAACATATCGGTGCTCATCGGCAATTGGACATAAACATTACACAACAAGTTGGAAATTGCAAATTGAGTGGTTTGGAAGGAATTAGTGGCTAACTGCAAGCATTGCGACGCAATCACTAGTCTGCTATTCAGTGCAGTGGATGTGTGGTCCAAGTCTGGGTTTAAGGGTCTCTTTTCCAAGCTTAAAAGGATAAACACTCAACATTGGCCATTGTCTATCCAGCATGACTTCTGCAGCGTTCAAAACAACTAGAAACTCGGAACTGGGAAATGTCAGACTTCAGTAAGTTCAAGGTAACTGGGAACTCTGAATAAAACAAGCTCCGACTGGGAAAATACGTTTTGAATGGTCATCCAACTCGGAATTCCAAGTCGGTGAACTTGGGCCTCTTTCTAGAGCTCCGACCTAAAGATCACTAACGTCATGATTCAACCTTGCTTTTTTCAGAGTTCCCAGTTGTCTTTAAAGCACCATAAACCCAAGAATTCCAGACTTTGATGACACATTTTCCCACGAAGGACCGCCACGCTGCCTTCCTGTTCAAGTGAGCACAACACGACAAGGTGTCCAAAACTGTCTTGTGTGCTGTTGCATAAATGATGTAATATGCCAGGGAGATATGTATACTGTAGCTAAGACAGTAATATGACAGTGTATGTTGTGTAGTAAGCTAGCCCATGTGCCTCACCCTCATAATTTAGCCTACTGTTCTGACTTGGTGGTGCACATGTATCCTATAGCCTGTTTTAGACAAATGTCCTCATCGAATAATGTAAGAGCTTTCATTGTCTGCTTATATGCCCCCTTTATTTATCCTACGGTTCTGACTTGGTATACAGGGAGAATACTGTAAGAACGGCCTATGTTCTGAATTCTGTCTCTGTACATTTAAAAAGTGCTGAACAAATAATTGTATTGACTATGTACGTCCTAGCTCGCTCATTAATGTTTTAATCGAAATTACGGATTATCTCTTATCCGCTCGTCCCCGCATAGTTTGTACATCTCAATTGTCAGTAGAAACTAGATTTGTTTAAGTAAGCCATATCAGATATGTTTTTTAAAAGTCTGTAAATGAGTCTGAATGAACTGTTTCACTGCCAGACGGCTCCTGTAGCTATGGTAAGGTGTTGGGACTGCTGTTGGAACTCCCTAGGCCCTAACATTTTGTGGGTACCGTTTGTCATGTTATAGTCCAATTAATGTATTATTTAGTGGCTTTGCTGGCATGTATCTAATTGTGTTGTTGTTCGTATGATCTGACCCATTACATAAACATATCAGCAACATAATTCTGTGCACTCCTACAGATGAAGTCGGAAGTTTACATACACCTCAGCCAAATACATTTAAACTCAGTTTGTCACAATTCCTGATATTTAATCCTAGTTAAAATTCCCTGTCTTAAATCAGTTAGGATCACCACTTTATTTTAAGAATGTGAAATGTCAGAATAAAAGCAGAGAGAATTATTTATTTCAGCAATTAAATCTTTCATTGCATTCCCAGTGGGTCAGAAGTTTACATACACTCAATTAGTATTTGGTAGCATTGCCTTTAAATTGTTTAACTTGGGTCAAATGTTTCAGGTAGCCTTCCACAAGCTTCCCACAATGAGTTGGGTGAATTTTAGCCCATTCCTCCTGACAGAGCTGGTGTATCTGAGTCAGGTTTGTAGGCCTCTTTGCTCGCACACGCTTTTTCAGTTCTGCCCACACATTTTCTATAGGATTGAGGTCAGGGTTTTGTGATGGCCACTCCAATACCTTGACTGTTGTCCTTAAGACATTTGGCCACAACTTTGGAAGTATGCTTGGGGTCATTGTCCATTTGGAAGACCCATTTGCGACCAAGCAATGGCGGTTTTGGAGCAGTGGCATCTTCCTTGCTGAGCGGCCTTTCAGGTTATGTGGATATAGGACTCGTTTTACTGTGGATATAGATACTTTTGTACCCGTTTCCTCCAGCATCTTCACAGGGTCCTTTGCTGTTGGTGTGGAAAATTGGGATTGACTTGCACTTTTCGCACCAATCTACGTTAATCTCTAGGAGACATAACGCATCTTCTTCCTGAGTGGGATGACGACTGCGTGGTACCATGGTGTTTATACTTGCATACTATTGTTTGTACAGATGAACGTGGTACCTTCAGGAATTTGGAAATTGTTCCCAAGGATGAACCAGACTTGTGGAGGTCTATAATTGGCTGATTTCTTTTGATTTTCCCATGATGTCAAGCAAAGAGGCACTGAGTTTGAAGGTAGGCCTTGAAATACATCCACAGGTACACCTCCAATTGACTCAAATTATGTCAATTAGCCTATCAGAAGCTTATAAAGTCATGACATAATTTTCTGGAATTTTCCAAGCTGTTTAAAGGCACAGTCAACTTAGTGATGTAAACTTCTGATCCACTGGAATTGTGATACAGTGAATTATAAGTGAAATAATAAATGACTTGTCTCATGCACAAAGTAGATGTCCTAACCGACAAGAAATTTGTGGAGTTGTTAAAAAACAAGTTTTAATGACTCCAACCTAAGTGTATGTAAACCTCCGACTTCAACTGTATGTGTGTTAAATGTTGGGATATTTTTGTGTTTAAAACTACTCTTGTGAGGACAAATGTCTGTGAGAGACCCAGTATTTCAGATAATCTCTCAAATTTGACCAGGAGATGGGGTTCTTTTACCAGATACGCTCCCAGCCCAGAAGCAAGAATAGCACCTCAGTGGTGCTAAAACATAAAACAAAATGAGATGTTACATTGTGTGTGTTTGCATGTACGTAAATGGTTGGATGGATATGTAAGGTTATTTGTATGCTATGGGCTCCTGTATCAAACAAGGCAGTTAACCCACTATTCCCCAGTAGATTTTGTTCTTAAACTAGTTAACCGAGTTCTTGCCTAGTTGAACAAAGGTTACATTTTAAAAAAGGACCAAGACTGTGACAAATGGCTGGAGCATTACCATGAAGTCATACTGGGTGATAAATATCCCAGCAATCTCCAAATTGGTTATATATCTCACTCCCCCTTCCCAATACCCCAACCCCTTGAGAAACTCAGACATTTGCATGCTATGATGAATCTATAATTCATGCAAAATCCATAGCTCTTTTTGCAATACCATATACTTTGGATATTGACATCTGCTGTTACTGTTCAATGCCATCACCCTGACTTAATGAGATGGAAACAGAGGAGATTCTATTAGATTCCACTGTGGGGTTGAATTGTCTGGACCATTCAGCTTTACATATGACACCACATAGATTTGGCTATTTCTATTAAATAAAATACCGTTTTTTTCAGTCACAGAGCTGGATTTGGTTCATTCTCCAGGACCTGTTTTCACAAAGTGTTTCAGAGATGTAGTGCTGATATGGATCAGGTTCTCCCTGTCTAGGTAATCTTATCCATTATTATCTAAAAGGCAAAACTGACTTAGAGCAACACTCGTACTCTGAGAAGTTTCATACTTTATGTGTGTGTGTACTTATACGATATCTTAATTTGAACAGGTTCTAATACAAGGAAAATAATCCTTCATCAACAGGAAATATGAAATATTACTTGGATTCTAATTCATTGTAAGGGAATGATACATTTTTTGTTGATAAATGATAAATCAAGTCTGATATTTTAACTGGGAAATTACAAACTTTAGAAGCACTTTCAAACCTTGAATACACTACAATTTGCATTTCCTGCTGCACAGGACAACTCTCTGAGACAACAGAGTGATCAAATTAAGAGAGCACACCTGTTTTGAATTAATTTACTTTCCAACTAATCACATGCTAATTGTGAATGGAGTCTGGTTAAAGCTGAGTGTGATTAAGCAGCCTGCAACAATTCTCTCTGATGTCTCGCCAATTGCCATGTGTCATACTGCATTACTTTATGACATCTAAATATTGTTCTGTTTTTCCTCATCATTTTTCTCAGATGCTCTGTTGGCAAACAAGCTGTTTTGACAGGAGACAAGAGCACAAGTCAATGTGACAGCAGACATAAGGCTCTTATATCTCTCTTTTTCCTCTCTCCTTACCTTTCTCTGTTGTTGTGGAACTCGAGTCTCCTTCTCTCCTGTTCATCATCTCTTCTCTGTTTTTCCTCCATCCTTTTGGACAGCTTAGACACTGTGACACTCCTCAGGGCATGAGCAGTTTAGTGCTAATATAGCTTTAAAGGTATATTCATTCAAATTTCATACAGCACAAAAGGCACTGCTCTTACACTGATGACCACAGGGCATTGCCATTCATTCTTGTCTCTTCCCTTCCTCTCTCTCCTATTCTCCGTATTCCAGAATCCTCTCTATTTCTCTCTCACCCAGTGTTGAATCCTTCCCCTCCTGCATTCTCTCCATCTATTGTGAAGAGGTTTCCTTTAGTTAAAACTGAGATCTTAGGCCTTTATTTATACTGTGCCACAGTTCAAAGCAAGGTGTCTTCTTAATGATTTCCAATAGGTCCACCCCGCCCACCCACCCAACCAGCGACCATTCAGCTCAGACTTCATCACGGATGGCTCGTGTTCAGTCCTCGTACCTCCGAGGGCATTGATTTAACTCTAATTTGTTTTTCTTTGTGGAGAGCGGCCTCCCAGCGGTCGGTGCAGATTCAATTTAGATTTGTGTGACATACAGGGATCAGCTTGCCCCAAC
The DNA here is from genome assembly GCF_023373465.1 of Oncorhynchus keta. Classification (NCBI taxonomy): domain Eukaryota; kingdom Metazoa; phylum Chordata; class Actinopteri; order Salmoniformes; family Salmonidae; genus Oncorhynchus; species Oncorhynchus keta. The sequence continues at coordinate 37,411,983 of NC_068421.1, forward strand.
TGCTTCCTGTCCTGTCTGCCTGGTACCTCCATTATGGGTACCAGACATTGGCAGATGCATTATTAAAAAGCTGTCCTCTGTTGTATTTGAAGATGCGGCAAGTCTGGTGTTTGAGCTCTTGGGCTTCCTGGTCCTATGTATGTAAGATGAAGATAATTCCACCATCACAGTCCCCACTGGGCACAAACTGGTTGAATCAACGTTGTTTCAATGTAATTTGTGACATGGAATCTAGGTGGATAATATATTGGATTTGCAAAAAGTCAACAACGGAATGGTGAAATTTATGGTGACATTTCAACCACAGGATTATGTCGTCATAGTAACACATCTTTTTATAAAGCTTGTATAAAATATGTTGAATTTGTACCTTTCAAACAACATCAGAGCTGGGAAGCACCTCCTAATGGAGAGCTCATCTATCTACAGCCAACCATTTGGTCTCCCGCCCAGGGTCTTAACCAACCCAGCCCTGTTTAGCAAATTCCTAATATTAAGTTGCACCCCCCCACCTCCCCTCCCCCCACAGGTATGCTGACCCATGTTGACTCCAATGCTTCCCACAGTTGTTTCAAGGTGGCTGAATTTATTTTGGGTGGTGGACCATTTTTGATACACACGAGATACTGTTGAGGGTGAAGAACCCAGCATCGTTGCCGTTCTTGACGCACTCAAACCGGTGCGCCTGGCATCTCCTACTATACCCCGTTCAAAGGCACTTATGTTTGGAAGGAGATTTCTCTTCTGCTTGGATAGTTCCATCTGTGCCACTGACTTAGTTTGGCTTTAATTACAGTTTTTCTACAAATCAATAATTGACATGTTTCCATCTCAAGCAAAAATACAAATGACTGAAGTACAGGAGGGGACTAAGCATGCACCCCTGATGGGCCCCAATGTTGAGGATCAGCGTGGCAGACGTGTTGTTGCCTACCTTACCTCCTGGGTGTTGCCCGTCAGGAAGTCTAGGATCCAGTTGCAGAGGGAGCTGTTTAGTCCCAGAGTCCTTAGCTTAGTGATGAGCTTTGTGGGCACTATGGTGTTGAACGCTGAGCTGTAGTCGATGAACAGCATTCTCACATAGGTGTTCCTTTTGTCCAGGTGGGAAAGGGCAGTGTGGAGTGCGATTGAGATTGCGTCATCTGTGGATCTGTTGGGGCGGTATGCGATTTGGAGTGGGTCTCGGGTGTGTCCGATAGGATGCTGTTGATGTGAGCCATGACCAGCCTTTCAAAGTACTTCATGGCTACCGACGTGAGTGCCACGGGGTGGTAATCATTTAGGGAGGTTACCTTTGCTTCCTTGGGCACAGGGACTATGGTGGTCTGTTTGAAACATTAGATATTACAGACTTGGTCAGGGAGAGGTTGAAAATGTCAGTGAAGACACTTGCCAGTTGGTCCGCACATGCTTTGAGTACACATCCTGGTAATCCGTCTGGCCCAGAGGCTTTGTGAATGTTGACCTGTTTCAAGGTTTTGTTCATATCGGCTACTGAGAGCGCTATCACACAGTCATTCAAAACAGCTGGTGCTCTCGTGCATGCTTCAGTGTTTCTGGCCTCGAAGTGAGCATAAAAGGGATTTAGCCCATCTGGTAGGCTTGCGTCACTGGGCAGCTCCCGTCTGGGTCTCTCTTTGTAGTCCGTAATAGTTTTCAAGCCCTGCCACATCTGAATAGCGTCAGAGCCGATGTAGTAGGATTCAATCTTAATCCTGTATTGACACTTTGCCTGTTTGATGGTTCGTCTGAGGGCAGAGCAGGATTTCTTATAGGCGTCCAGATTAGTCTCCCACTCCTTGAAAGTGGCAGCTCTAGCCTTTAGCTCGATACAGATGTTGACTGTAATCCATGGCTTCTGGTTGGGATATGTACGTACAGTCACTGTGGGGACGACGTCATCGATGCATTTATTGATGAAGCCGATGACTGAGGTGGTGTATTCCTCAATGCCATTGGATGAATCCCGGAACATATTCCAGTCTGTGCTAGCAAAACAGTCCTGTAGTGTAGCATCTGCGTCATTTTACCACTTTTGAGCGAGTACTTCCTGCTTTAGTTTTTGCTTGTTAGCAGGAATCAGGAGGATAGAATTGTGGTCAGATTTGCCAAATGGAGGGCGGGGGAGAGCTTTGTATGCATCTCTGTGTGTGGAGTAAAGTTGGTCTAGGATTTTTTCTTCTGTGGTTGCATGTGACATTCTCGTAAAAATTTGGTGAAACTGATTTAAGTTTGCCTGCACTAAAGTCCTCAGCCACTGGGAGCGCCACTTCATGGTGAGCATTTTCTTCTTTGCTTATAATAATATAATAATAATAATAATATATGCCATTTAGCAGACGCTTTTATCCAAAGCGACTTACAGTCATGTGTGCATACATTCTACGTATGGGTGGTCCCGGGAATCGAACCCACTACCCTGGCGTTACAAGCGCCATGCTCTACCAACTGAGCTACAGAAGGACCATAATGGCCTTATAGAGTTGGTTGAGAGCCAGCTTCGCTTTGTGGTGGTAAATAGACCGCTACGAATAATACAGATGAGAACTCTCTTGGTAGATAGTGTGGTCGACAGCAATACTTCAAGACTTCTTTAATATTAGACATCGCTCACCAGCTGTTATTGACAAAAAGACACACCCCCACCCCTTGTCTTACCAGAGGTCTTGTCTATGTTCTGCCGGTGCATGGAAAATCCGACGAGCTCTATATTGTCCGTTTCTTAGTTCAGCCACGTCTCGGTGAAACATAAGATGTTACAGTTTTTAATATCCCATGGGTAGGATAATCTTAATAATAGGTCATCAATTTTGGAAGGCATTGGGAGTTTACTCACTCGCCTATGGATTCTCAGAAGGATCCCCGATTTGCGTCCCCTTTTCCGGCATCTTTTCTTCACGCAAAAGGCGTGGATCTGGGCCTGTTCCGGTGAAAACAGGATATCCTTCTCATCGGACTCGTTAAAGGAAAATGTTTCTTCCAGTCCGTGGTGAGTAATCACTTTGCTGATGTCCAGAAGTTATTTTCGGTCATAAGAGATGGTAGCAGCAACACAATAAGTTAAAAAATAAGTTACACAAATGCAAAAAAAATAACAAAATTGCACAATTGGTTGGGAGAATGTAAAATGTCAGCCATGTTCTTTGGCACCATCTTAAATCTCCAGCTTCATGAGGAATGTTTTTCCAACAGTCTTGAAGGAGTTCCCATATATGCTGAGCACTTGTTGGCTGCTTTTGCTTCACTCTGCAGTCCAACTCATTCCAAACCATCTCAATTGGGTTGAGGTCAGGTGATTGTGGAAGCCAGTTCATCTGATGCAGCACTCCACCATTCTGCTTCTTGATAAAATAGCCCTTACACAGCCTGGAGGTGTGTTGGGTCATTTTCCTTTTGAAAAACAAATAATAGTCCCACTAACCTCAAACCAGTTAGGATGGCGTCAGGCTGCAGAATGCTGTGGGAGCCATGCTGGTCAAGGGTGCCTTGAATTCTAAATAAATCACTGACAGTGTCACCAGCAAACCACCCCCACACCATCATACCTCCTCCTCCATGCTTCACGGTGGGAACCACACATGTGAAGATCATCCGTTCACATACTCTGCGTCTCACAAAGACACGGTGATTGGAACTAAAAACCTCATATTTGGACTCATCAGAACAAAGGACACATTTCCACCGGTCTAATGTCCATTGCTCGTGTTTCTTGGCCCAAGGAAGTCTCTTCTTATTATTGGTGTCCTTTAGTAGTGGTTTCCTTGCAGCAATTCAACTATGAAGGCCTGATTCACGCAGTCTCCTCTGAACAGTTGATGTTGAGATGTGTCTGTTACTTGAACTCTGTGAAGAATTTATTTGGGCTGCAATCTGAGGTGCAGTTAACTCTAATGAACATATCCTCTGCAGCAGAGGTAACTTTGGGTCTTCCTTTCCTGTGGCGGTCCTCATGAGAGCCAGTTTCATCATAGCGCTTGATGAGTTTTTGCGACTGCACTTGAAGAAACTTTAAAAGTTCTTGAAATGTTCCATATTGACTGACCTTCATGTCTTAAAGTAATGATGGACTATCGTTTCTCTTTGCTTACATGAGCTGTAATGCCATAATATGGTCATGGTCTTTTACCAAATAGGACTGTCTTCTGTATTCCAACCCTACCATGTCACAACATAACTGCATTAAGAAGGAAGGATATTCCACAAACTTTTAACAAGGTTAATTGAAATGCATTCCAGGTGAGTCAAATCAAATCAAATGTTATTGGTCACATACACATGGTTAGCAGATGTTAATACGAGTGTAGTGAGTGTAGGGAAAATATCTAACAAGTAATCTAACAATTTCACAACAACTACCTTATACACACAAGTGTAAAGGAATTAATATGTACATATAAATATATATGGATGAGCAAAGACCGTGCGGCATAGGCAAGATACAGTAGATGGTATATAGTACAGCATATACATATGAGTTGAGTAATGTAGGGTGTGTAAACATTATATATTGTTTAAAGTGTTTAAAATGACTAGTCACCAGTGAAACTTGTCACTAGTGATTTATTACATCCAAGTTTCCATTATTTGTTTTATTTAATTTTGTACAAATTTGACCCCTTTTTATCCCTAATTTTGTGGTATCCAATAGTTTTAGTAGCTCCTATCTTGTCTCATCGCTACAACTCCCAAGCCGCACTGCTTCTGAAACACAGCGCCATCCAAACCGGAAGACAGCCACACCAATGTGTTGAAGGAAACACCATGCTCCTGGCAACCTTGGTTAGCGTGCACTGCGCCCGGCCCGCCACAGAAGTCGCTGGTGCGCGATGAGACAAGGATTTTCCCTACCGGCCAAACCCTCCCTAACCCGGACGACGCTAGGCCAATTGTGCGTCGCCCCACGGACCTCCCGGTCGCACCCAGAGTCTCTGGTGGCACAGCTGGTGCTGCAGTACAGCGCCCTTAACCACTGCGCCACCCCCTAGACCCGAATTTCCCATTATTAAAGTGGCTAGAGATGAGTTAGTATGTTGGCAGCAGCCACTCAATGTTAGTGATGGCTGTTTAACAGTCTGATGGCCTTGAAATAGAAGCTGTTTTTCAGTCTCTCGGTCCCAGCTTTGATGCACCTGTACTGACCTCGCCTTCTGGATGATAGCGGGGTGAACAGGCAGTGGATCGGGTGGTTGTTGTCCTTGATGATCTTTTTGGCCTTCCTGTGACATCGGATGGTGTAGGTGTCCTGGAGGGCAAGCACTTTGCCCCCGGTGATGCGTTGTGCAGACCTCACTGCCCTTACAGTTGTGGGCGGAGCAGTTGCCGTACCAGGCGGTGATACAGCCAGACAGGATGCTCTCGATTGTGCTCTCGATCTGTAAGAGTTTGTGAGTGTTTTCGGTGACAAGCCAAATTTCTTCAGCCTCCTGAGGTTGAAGAGGCACTGTTGCGCCTTCTTCACCACGCTCTCCACTACTGTCCCGTTAATGTGGATAGGGGGGTGCTCCCTCTGCTGTTTCCTGAAGTCCACGATCATCTCCTTTTTTTGTTGATGTGGAGTGTGAGGTTATTTTCCTGACACCACACTCCGAGGGTCCTCACCTCATGAAGCTGGTTGAGAGAATGCCAAGAGTGTGCAAAACTGTCATCAAGGCAATGGGTGGCTACTTTTTATTTGATTTGTTTTACACTTTTTTTGGTTACTAGATGTTTCACATGTGTTATTTCATCATTTTGATTTAGAAAATTTTAAAAATAAAGAAACATCTTTGAATGAGTAGTTGTGTCCAAGCTTTTGACTGGTAATGTATATGTAATTCATTTGAAGACAAACTGGATATAAAGCCAAGTTAAGTCAAACTAAGTCAGTTGCACAAAATATACACTACCGTTGAAAAGTTTGGGGTCACTTAGAAATGTCCTTGTTTTTGAAAGTCCTCAACTGGCAGCTTCATTAAATAGTACCCGCAAAACACCAGTCTCAACGTCAACAGTGAAGAGGCGACTCCAGGATGCTGGCCTTTTAGGCAGAGTTCCTCTGTCCAGTGTCTGTGTTCTTTTGCCCATCGTAATCTTTTATTTTTATTGGCCAGTCTGAGATATGTATTTTTCTGTGCAACTCTGTCTAGAAGGCCTCCCGGAGTCACCTCTTCACCTTTGACGTTGATACTGGTGTTTTGCGGGTACTATTTAATGAAGCTGCCAGTTGAGGACTTGTGAGGCGTCTTTTTCTCAAATTAGATACTCTAATGTACTTGTCCTCTTGCTCAGTTGTGCACCGGTGCTTCCCACTCTTCTTTCGATTCTGGTTAGAGACAGTTTGTGCTGTTCTGTGAAGGGAGAAGTACACAGCGTTGTACGAGATCTTCCGTTTCTTGGCAATTTCTAGCATGGAATAGCCTTAATTTCTCAGAACAAGAATAGACTGACGAGTTTCAGAAAAAAGTGTTTTGTTTCTGGACATTTTGAGCCTGTAATCAAACCCACAAATGCTGATGCTCCAGATACTCAACTGGTCTAAAGAAGGACCGTTTTATTGCTTCTTTAATCAGACAACAGTTTTCAGCTGTGCTAACATAATTGCAAAAGGGTTTTCTAATGATCAATTACCCTTTTAAAACGATCAACTTTCCTGTTGCTGCAGAATTATTTTCCGGCTGTAGCAAACTGTCTCAAATTAAGATCCTACGTCTGTTCATCTCTGTGGAAGACTCAGCACTGGCAGCATTGTCCTGCCTTGAACTGCTTCCATCTCCATCACTTCTTCATCCGACTGGTCCCTGTCTGAGAGTGGATGGATTTCTGGCATTGTACCGTCTTGGTTGAGTTACGCTGCAGAATTGTTGATTACCTTAGCTGTTCTGGTTCCAGAGGAATATCTTACACACACACACACACAAACACACACACACACACACACACACACACACACACACACACACACACACACACACACACACACACACACACACACACACACACACACACACACACACACACACACACACACACACACACACACACACACACACACACACACACACACACACACACACAGTCTTGTATAACTAACCTTGTGGGGGACACACAATTCAGTCCCATTCAAAATCCTTTTTGCCCTAGCCTTATCCCCAAAATCTAACCCTAATTCTAACCCTAATTCTAACCCTGACAGTAATTCTAACCTTAACAACAAACCCCCTACAAATAACATTTTACCCTGTGGGAACTAACAAATTGTCATATTTTTGTTTGTTTACTACTATAAGTGTAGTTACATACACACACACACACACACACACACACACACACAGACCCCCCCAGCCCCTGGTGATGCTGATAGCGCTCTGTTGAGCAAAATGTATAATAATTTGACAATCAGTCTAATAATAATATCTCCCAGAGAGAGGAAATGACAGGTTTGTAGCTTTCTATTTTTATGTCTCTGTCACTCTCTCTCTCACCCCCTCCATCTGGAAGAGATGAGGCTGTGTATTGTCAGGATGTTTGACTCAGGGAATTAAATGTCACTCATGGCCTTCCCTGTCTGTCTCCAAGCATGTATATCGTTACCATAGCAATTGCTCAGTGAGTGAAAGACCAGGAAGTGGTGTAAAGTACTTAAGTAAAAATACTTTAAAAGGCTACATAAGTAGTTTTCTTGGGTATCTGTACTTTACTATTTAGATGTTTTCTAACTTTTACTTCACTACACTCCTGAAGAAAATAATGTACTTTTTACTCCACACATTTTCCCTGACTTGTTACATTTTGAATTCTTAGCAGGACAAAACATGGTCCACACACTTATCAAGAGAGCATCCCTGGTCATCTCTACTGCATCTGATCTGGCGGACTCACTAAACACAAATGCTTAATTTGTAAATGACGTCTGAGTGTTGGAGTGTGTCTCTGGCTATCTGTAAATAAAATAAAAAAACAAGACAATTGTGCCATCTGGTTTGCTTAGTATAAGGAATTTTCAAATTATACTTTGATACAAATGATACTTTTACTTTTGATACTAAGTATATTTAAAACCAAATACTTTTAGAATTTTACACAAGTAGTATTTTACTGGATGAATTTCACTTTTCTATTAAGGTATATTTACGTTTACTCAAGTATGACAGTTAATACACTATAAACTCAAGTATGACAAGTAATACACTGAACAGAATAGGGTCCCATTTGGCAACCACAAAATGTTAACGCATGTAGTGATCCTTGCTATATGAGCCAAGTTCCAATTCCCATTAATCCTATTGGTGTGATGAGTAGGGTGTTTACCTTTCACGCCAGGAACCACGGTTCGCTTTCCTGCCCCGCAGTTCTCTACAATATCAACATTTGATGATTGTATATACACAGTGCATGCACCTTCATGGCATCCATCAGATTAATATTCATAAATAGCCTATAACCAAAACACAGTGGAAATAGAATAATATGAAATATATGATCAGCAAAGGAGGATTACAGACAATAACTCATTAAAGTAACATCAAAGGCTCCTTCACACTGTATTTAATTGGCAAATTTGCATTGTTGATACATGCAAGATTCTCGCCGCAGAGTAGATAATTCAATGACTAATGTCTTATTTATAGACAACTCAGCTCACTTCTCATCTCGGCATGATCACAGGATCATACAGGATCATCACTATGCTTGAAGGCATGTAGGAGAAATACACAGCTCTGTCTTCACAACTCACTGGTACATATAGCAGTAGTAGTCATTGGAAATACAGTACCAGTCAAAAGCTTGGACACACCTACTCATTCAAGGGTTTTTCTTTATTTGTACTATTTCTACATTGTAGAATAATAGTGAAGACATCAAAACTATGAAATAACACATATGGATTAATGTAGTAACCAAAAAAAGGTGTTAAACAAATCTAAATATATTTGAGATTTGAGATTCTTCAAATAGCCACCCTTTGCCTTGATGACAGCATTGCACACTCTTGGCATTCTCTCAACCAGCTTCATGAGGTAGTCACCTGGAATGCATTTCAATTAACAGGTGTGCCCTGTTAAAAGTTAATTTGTGGAATTTCTTTACTTCTTAATGCGTTTGAGCCAATCAGTTGTGTTGTGACAAGGTAGGGGTGGTATCCAGAAGAGGGCCCTATTTGGTAAAAGACCAAGACAATATTATGGCAAGAGCAGCTCAAATAAGCAAAGAGAAATTATAGTCCATCATTACTTTAAGACATGAAGGTCAGTCAATACGGAACATTTCAAGAACTTTGAAAGTTTTTTCAAGTGCAGTCGCAAAAACCATCAAGCACTATAATGAAACTGGCTCTTATGAGGACCACCACAGGAAAGGAAGACCCAGAGTTCCCTCTGCTGCAGAGGATAAAGTTAACTGCACCTCAGATTGCAGCCCAATCTGCTTCACAGAGTTCAAGTAACAGACACATCTCAACTTCAACTGTTCAGAGGGGATTGCGTGAATCAGGCCTTGGACACTGTGCTATCTAACCTCCAAACGAGCTTCAATGCCATACAACACTCCTTCCGTGGCCTCCAACTGCTCTTAAACGCTAGTAAAACCAAATGCATGCTTTTCAACCGTTCGCTGCCTGCACCCGCACGCCCGACTAGCATCACCACCCTGGATGGTTCCGACCTAGAATATGTGGACATCTATAAGTACCTAGGTGTCTGGCTAGACTTTAAACTCTCCTTCCAGACTCATATCAAACATCTCCAATCTAAAATCAAATCTAGAGTCGGCTTTCTATTCCGCAACAAAGCCTCCTTCACTCACGCCGCCAAACTTACCCTAGTAAAACTGACTATCCTTCCAATCCTCGTCTTCGGCGATGTCATCTACAAAATAGCTTCCAATACTCTACTCAGCAAACTGGATGCAGTTTATCACAGTGCCATCCGTTTTGTTACTAAAGCACCTTATACCACCCACCACTGCGACCTGTATGCTCTAGTCGGCTGGCCCTCGCTACATATTCGTCGCCAGACCCACTGGCTCCAGGTCATCTACAAGTCCATGCTAGGTAAAGCTCCGCCTTATCTCGGTTCACTGGTCACGATGGCAACACCCACCCGTAGCATGTGCTCCAGCAGGTGTATCTCACTGATCATCCCTAAAGCCAACACCTCATTTGGCCGCCTTTCATTCCAGTTCTCTACTGCCTGTGACTGGAACGAATTGCAAAAATCGCTGAAGATGGAGACTTTTATCTCCCTCACCAACTTCAAACATCTGCTATCTGAGCAGCTAACCGATCGCTGCAGCTGTACATAGTCTATCGGTAAATAGCCCACCCAATTTTACCTACCTCATCCCCACAGTTTTTATTTATTTACTTTTCTGCTCTTTTGCACACCAATATCTCTACCTGTACATGACCATCTGATCATTTATCACTCCAGTGTTAATCTGCAAAATTGTAATTATTCGCCTACTTCCTCATGCCTTTTGCACACAATGTATATAGACTCTCTTTTTTTTCTTTTTTCTACTGTGTTATTGACTTGTTAATTGTTTACTCCATGTGTAACTCTGTTGTCTGTTCACACTGCTATGCTTTATCTTGGCCAGGTCGCAGTTGCAAATGAGAACTTGTTCTCAACTAGCCTACCTGGTTAAATAAAGGTGAAATAAAAATAAATAAATAAATAAAATAGTCAAATTGCTGCAAGGAAACCACTACTAAAGGACACCAATAATAAGAAGAGACTTGCTTGGGACAAGTAACACGAGCAATGGACATTAGACCGGTGGAAATCTGTCCTTTGGTCTTTCTGATTTTTAGTTCCAACCGCCGTGTCTTTGTGAGACGCAGAGTATGTGAATTGATGATCTCCGCATGTGTGGTTCCCACCGTGAAGCATGGAGGAGGAGGTGTGATGGTGTTCAAGGCACATTTAACCAGCATGGCCACCACAGCATTCTGCAGTGACATGCCATCCCATATGGTTTGCGCTTAGTGGGACTGTCATTTATTATTCAACAGGGCAATGACCCAAAACACACCTCCAGGTGGTGTAAGGGCTCTTTTACCAAGAAGGAGAGTGATGGAGTGCTGCATCAGATAACCTGGCTTCCACAATCACCCGACCTCAACCCAATTGAGATGGTTTGGGATGAGTTGGACCACAGAGTGAAGGAAAAACAGCCAACAAGTGCTCAGCATATGTGAGAACTCCTTCAAGACTGTTGAAAAAGCATTCCAAGTTACCAATTTGAAGGAGATATCCACGGATATCATTGGGGACCAAACCCCACTGGGAAGCCTATTATTGAGTACCATCCACTGAAATTGTGCTTGGTCAGCTAACATCATCAGGAACAAGGGACTTAGTGGACAGTAAAAAAGTAAAGGACCCTGTTCAAGACTCTGAAAGAATATAGATATATTTCCTTGCCTTTCATGGCACAGTGACATGTGACACACTGACACATGGATCCGTCAACATGATGGAACCCTTAGCTGTCCTCCCATCAAATAATGTCTCAGTGATTACATTGAGGAACGGATAGTGTTCCACCTGTACATATTTTAGACAACCTGAAATGCGACTGTTATTAATTCATAAAGAAAGTAGGTTAGCTCATACATCTTTTCTCGAGCGGATGACACGTGGTCGTAACACTGTGCCATGCGCGCTCCTAAACATAACTCCCTTCCCAGAACGCGCACTTCCAATGTGATTGGGAGAGACTGACTGAGCGTGTTTGTGAGTGTTGTCTGAATGCGAGCCGATCCGCGGCTAGAACAGCAAAATTAACGGGAACCGTTTTTCATGTTAACAACAGCAATATGTGCCTTACGACCGCACCTGCTTTGAGCTACTCTAAAAACTAGGATATAAGGTAAGAATGTGTTTATAAAAGTGTTCAGTTTTGAATGTTGAGGACTTGTGTCTGATGTGTTGAAATATGTACTAAGTCATTGCCTTTTACACTGACTTGCTCGATGTTTGTTTGGGTTCTGGGTAGACTATTCTCTATGGATTAATATGGTACAACAATGTACCATGTGGGGTAGCTCTAATATTCGATTTGATCCATTGATTTAATAATAACTGAAAATGCAAAGTAGTTATCAGAAGTACGATTTACAATCAAGCAAATAATATTGATGGGAAGATTGTGAGCACAACCAAGATGTAAACCTGTCACTGTGTTTCCGTTTATTGTAAAAGGCTGTGTTGATAAAATGCACAGTCACATATAATATACCATGTTGCATCATTTCACTGAAGTGTTTCCCGCTGCGTGATTGAAATACTTAAAGATGTTGCCTATATGGAACCGTGCTTTAGGCTACTCAACACGGTGCGCACAGTGTGTAGAACCAATGTCTTTATTTGTCCACGGATAAAAGCCTCATTCAATTAATTTGAAGGCAAATGTCCATATGTCAATTGCATACAGCTTATTAGTTGACACGAGATGTTTCTTTGTGATAAGGCATAAAGTTCAACATATAGCCTATCAATTGGAAATCCTAGAGACCTTTAGTTCCCTTGTGAGTTCGCCTGGATCCATAACTGCAGGGGTGCTGAGGGTGCTGCAACAAATACAAGCAGTTTCCACGAAATTAGTTAGCTAGGCCTTTATAACGCCTGTATGATTGGAGAAAAAAAACACTTGTCAAACCCCCCCCCCCAAAAAAAACACCATCCTGCAGCGATGTCTCCATCATCTATAGGTTCTTCAAAGACACATTACATGACAGGCTTTTCCAACTATAAATATATACCGTTATACCCGAATACCGAATCACAGCATCATTGTTAAGCAAGTGCAAGTCAAGGCTCAATTGGTCCCCCTTTAAAACGGATCCTCTATTCATTGTGCTTGCGTCATAGAGATGGGAAGTGGGGATTCACCCAGCTCAGTGCAGCTGTAGTGGGGAAGGCTGTAGTGGGGCAGGCTGTAGTGGGGCAGGCTGTAGTGGGGCAGGCTGTAGTGGGGAAGGCTGTAGTGGGGCAGGCTGTAGTGGGGAAGGCTGTAGTGGGGAAGGCTGTAGTGGGGAAGGCTGTAGTGGGGAAGGCTGTAGTGGGGCTTTCCTTGGTGTGGACATTTTCTGCAGTTTGGATTTCCCTGCATGCGCTATATCCCTCCACTCCCCACCCCCCAAACTAACGGAGGAGAACCCACTATGTATTGCTCCTTGGATGGCAGTGTGTGAACATTGACTACATGTAGGTGGTCCTTCTGTAGCTCAGTTGGTAGAGCATGGCGCTTGTAACGCCAGGGTAGTGGGTTCGATTCCCGGGACCACCCATACGTAGAATGTATGCACACATGACTGTAAGTCGCTTTGGATAAAAGCGTCCGCTAAATGGCATATATTATTATTATTTATATATTAGGTTATATGGTTCATTCCTCCCTTTTTCATTACAGTTCGGGATCCCAAATGGGATCATTTTATCTTCAAAGTATCCAAGTGCTCACCTCCCAATTGATCTATTATGGGATCTTTTCATACAGGGGATAGGCTATTATTTGCAGAATTGCACAGACTGCAGACTAGACTATCTGTTAGAGGAAACACAATTGAAATCTGTCTGTCTCTCTCTCATAGGTTACAGAGTAATAACTCAAGTGTAGATGTTTGACAGTCTGCGTATCCACCGCATCCCTTCCTCGAATGCCCCAGAACAAACATCAAGCGTGTTTCATTCAGTTTGGAAATGCAGTCCTGATTGCTCTCTGAGGGGTGAACAGGCTGTTCAATCTGTCTAATGCCACCCAAAGAGCAATTTTCACAGTTTTTTAATTACACAAATTATGTGCTTGATTAGTTTACACTAAATTTGCGCTGGGCCTTTGGAGTGGTGGAGTGGAAAGGTTTAGTGTGAGGGTGGAGGGTAACATGGTGATTATGCAGACCCCTGCAGGATGGGTGTGGGTGGGGGAGATGGGACGCAATGTGTAGTGTGTGTATGCGTGTGTGTGTGCGTGCGTGCCTCTGTGCAGTGTGAGGCTGAGCAGTGAGACGTGAGCGGGGTGTTCTTGGAGAAGAGCGGGAGCTGCTGCAGTGCTTTGACAATGG